>NW_022436948.1:21537124-21891636 GCF_009761245.1 Sapajus apella | reverse complement strand
AAAAAAAAAAAAAAAAAAGAAAATAAATACAAATATTTTATCATGGCCTGTCCCTTTTAAACATGAATACAGCATTATGTACCTTAGTGTTCTTATTAAGCATAGAAACAAAAACTTAAAAATATCGCTATGTAAAATTAAAACATATTCAAATGTGGAGAATAATGAACTCCCTAGTGGCCATTCTTCAACCACAATATTTATCAATTAACGTCTACTCTTGTTTCTTTTTCTTCTACCCAATGCTACCCATCTCCTAATGTGTTGAATTATCATGAAGTCAATCTCAGATACCATATAATTTCATCCATTACTATTATGCGTTTCTAAATGAAAAGGACTCTTTTTAAACACATAAACATAATATCGGCATGATGTTTTTAGATGTATGTTTGTAAATTTATATAAATTTATAATTTTAAAAATGAACAACAAAAAAAGGCAGTGTCAGATAGTATTTGGTCATGCAAACAATTACACCTGAAGGTAATTAATTTGCATGGTACATGCATACACCAGGTGTAAAAGATACTTCTCACCAAGGCATACCTGACACATGCCTCAACCTATTATTCCAACATGATGTGAAAAATTGGTGTAATTATTATTTCAGAGCCTAGAAGATTCAAGAAGCTCCACATCTTTATATGCATACACATATGTATGAATGATGTGGTATAAAATATACATCATTAATTCTTTCTTCAACTCACAGAGATAAAGCAGTTCAATGGCTAGATAGCAATAATGATAATGTTGATTTTTTTCAGTTTAAAGTGGTATTGGATCAAGTTCATCCAGAATCTAAGCAATACCTTTGCTATAGACATATTTATAACTTAACACTTTTGCCAGAATTTTTCAGGGACACTTTCTCATTGACTGGTGGCAGAATATAGCAGTATTAATGGACATAAGAGCTTAGGTCCTTTTGTGAGAAGGTGATGGATGGTCTTATTTCTTTTTGTTTCATTGTTCAGTATATCTCTTTGAGTAAATGCTGAAGACTGTAATAAATTCTCATCATATTTCCAGAACCACTGCTTTATAGTGAAGGTTGTTTGGATATGAGCTTGCCAGCACTTTCCAATAAAATTTCACTGTTAAGATGTCAATTAAAGTAAAATTTGTCAGTTTGTCTAAAATTTGGATTAATGTTAATTATGTCCTGAAATGATGCCTACTTTGATGTGTGGCTTAAAAAAATGAAGAATTATTGCACTTCTAGAAATATATTCATTCTTTTCATGACTTATTTTTTAAAGAGCTTCCAGCATAGCATACTGCTTTTTTCTTTAAATTTTAAACATTCCATAAATATCATTGAATTAAATGGTAAAAGATATTTTATTTTTATACAAAAAATAAACCTTCATCACCTATCACTACCTATACATATAGATAGTGATAATCAATATAGGTAGACTTGGAAATAGATATAGATGGTATAGACATAGATTTAGACATATAAATACACGTAGACATAGATATAAAGAGTGTGGATAAAATTGCAGGCTTTTCACATTCTTTAATTATGTAACTGATTTTCACATTCTTTAATTATGTAACAACTTTGTCAGGCAAAATTAATTAAACTGAACTTACTACAATCGCAAATTCTGAGACTATAAGAAGATTTGAATCTTGACTTTGACACCCAATAGCTCTGTGAACTTAGTCAAATTGCAGAACTTCTATAAACTTCATTTTCTGAATCTAAATAATGGATATATAGTGGTTTAATGTGAGAAATAATTGACATAAATTATTCAAAGCTGTTGGAAGAGCACAAGAATCATTTGGACCTAGGAAGTAGAGTTTGCAGTAAGCTGAGGTCACTCCACCACACTCCAGTCTGGGTGACAGAGAGAGACTCTTGTCTCAAACAAACAAACAAACAAAAAGAGTCCAAATTGAAATTCAGCCATTTATAAGAAACCCACATCAAATGATAATGACATTAACCTATATGTTAAGGCAAGGTCTTCATGGTCTAGTGGCCTTTCACTAGGCCTAACCACCCAGCACTCTTGTATTAAGGATTGAGTTTGCAACACATACATTTTGAGGGACACATTCAAACTACAGGAGGGCCTCTGTTAGTTAAAATGCTGGTTTCTTTAAAAATATCTTTATAAAAATATTAACTGCACATAATATAAAATAAAATGATACTGAAAAACTCAAAATTAAAAAACAACAAAAAATGCCATCTCCTGCTCATAATTTCCTTACCTACTTAATACTCTCCTGAGCCCATTCTCAATGTGTTTCGTTACTTCTTTTAATATTTATCATGATTTTCTGGATAGCAGGCTCCATGTACTGTTGACTCTCTACTTACACTTATTATCTACTGATTTTCTATGAGAGATGACAACAATTTAACTCTCTTATACTCCCACTCTTTCTCAATTTTTCCTCCCTACATAATTATAATGTATTTCTTTATGTGTGGTAAAACTACATTATAGTTTGAAACCTCTTATGACTATGGAAGTATTATTAAATGATAAATAAATAGTTATTGTTAGTCACATTTGTTTTCCTGCAAACTTTACTTTTCCAAGAATTACTTGCACTCTTCTTCCTTTGTAGATTTGTCTGGCTTTTTTTTTTTAAGACAATGCAATTGTTCTATAAATCCTCTAAGATAACCTCCAACAAATTAGTAAAACCCTTCTCAAACCAATTTTTTAAATAATCAAACTTATCAGATGACCCATTATGTAACTTTTCTGTCCTTTTGAGAATATTTTCTTCTCCCTCTTTCTTTTTGTTCTAGAGGTTTCTATCCTCTTATTTCAACCTGGACTTGGGACTCTAGGAAAATTGTGCAGTAGTTGTTATTTGCCTTTCTGTCACTGTAGGAATTTTGCCTTTCTTATATCCTAAATAGGATTTACTTTTTTCTAGAACCCTGTGTCTTTGTAGCTGTTTACTGACTTAACTGGTAAAGAACATAGTTCATTTATTTCTTGAGAAAAATAGTAAAAAGGACAATTTCGAGACTCTACATTTTTCAAATACTTTTATTCTACTTACACACCTATAAGATACTGTGCTGGGTACAAAATAGAAGTTACAATTAATTTTCTGATAACTGTTAAAGACATTGCAATATTGGTGATTTGGCTTTGGTTTGATGTTGAGAAGACTAATACTTTCCTATAATTTATTCCTTTTGTTCTGCTATTTTTTACAATTTATGTCTTTGTCCTGAGAATCTCAAATTTTAGAATGATTTATCTTTGTTTGGGCTATCCATGGAATTGAATGTACAGTGCACCCTCTCAATGTGGAAACTCATCTCTTCCATTTTAAATAAATTTCATTTGAAAAAAAGTTATGGATTCACTGAAAGTTTCAAAAACTGTATAAAGAATTTTAGGTAACCTTCACTCAGCTGCCCCAAAGTTGTGAGATCATATATAACTGTAGCACAATATCAAACCAGAAAATTGACATTGGTATATTACTTTTAACAAGACTACAAATCTTATACAGGTTTTACCTTCTTAAACTTAACCTATATGTGTATGTGTGTGTTTGCAATTGTATTCCGTGTATTGATTTATGCACCTGTACTCCATATGTTAATTTATGTGACCACCAGCACAATTATGATACAGGAGTTCCTTGATCATCTTACGTTCTTCCCCCATTATTCTCTCTCTCTCTCCCCCCACCAACATCCCCTTCTTCATCCTTTCCTGTCTCATTCTTTAACTGACATAGAAGATTGACCTTGTTTCTGGTGTTTAGCAGTTGAGGTGTCTTGGGGTCTTCTCCATGGCTGACCAAATACAGTGGCCCTAGCATTATTTGACTTGAATTAATTCAGGCAGAAACTGGCTTTTCTGCAGTCCACCAGAGCATCAGTGTCTGTATATAACCTTTTCAAGTACCAGATTAGTGGCATAAATTCTTCAGAAAAGCCTAATTCATTCCTAGCCTTCTCTAACTGGATGTTATTATACACCTTACTTACATCATCTTTGGCTACACAATTTATTTAAAAATTATCATCTGTTGCTACAAGATTTATTTAAAATCTTGATAAGACTCCTGTTTCATCTCCAACATCTATTGTAAACAGCTAAATTCATATCTCAAGTTGTCTGCCACAAAACGATGTAAATATCCTGCTAGACTATGATTCAAATGTTGAAAACTAAAAGTGTCACGTGTCTTTTAAATGAATTTGTCCCTCCTTTTTCTAATACCCTTCATTTCCCAATAAGATGACGTGGTTCATCATGCCACCATTTTCCAGGGTTTACAAGCCACAAATCTTTATATCACTGTTTAGCCATTTCTTTCCTTCCACATTCTCATTTTGTTAGGCACAATAATATCTTATTCCATGTCTGATATGTCGTACCTAAATCTAAGCTCCTTAGTGCTTTTATTGCAAATTCTTTGTCCTCACTGTTCCTAGCTGGATAATTATAATAGAATAATGTTCTGTTTACTCTATAGCCCTAAAAAATTCACCTTACTTGTTTATTCTTAATACTGCTGGCAAAATCCAATTAATCCACTTTCATATTGGAAGTCTCTCTTGCCTGTGAAATAGGCATATATTTCTGATGTAAATCATTACATCATTGGGCTAAATTGATACTGCGTATATGTGATATACATATTTCAATAGCTGACAAATACATATTCTATGAAGTTTTTATATTTGTGCAACCTAAACCATGTGCAACTACCTATTTATCTAAAATAAGTATAGTTTTTCTTATGCCACACTATCATAGACTAATCTCCAAATCTTTACATAGCATATTATAAAGGATATATCTGAATTTTCAAATCAGTTTTATTTCATGATTCAATGTTTTAGTGGGTTTTATTCAGTTAAAATCAAATCTAATCTTTTTTAAAAAACTTACTACATACTCTTAATTTAAGATTTAAAGTAGACCTAGGTCACACTGATTGTAGTCATGTGAACTCGAACATAAATTACACAGATCCAAATAATAGCTTTACAAGAATGCTACAGTGAAACTGCTGTAACTGGTCAGGAACTCTGGGTGTTTTAATTCTGACTTTGTCACAGGCTTGCCATATGACCTTGGCAAGTTAATCTATGTCCCTGTATTTTTATGTAAAAAGTCAGTGTTGTACCTGAGAACTTTGATATACCTGTCATTGTGATACAGTGTAATCCAGAAGGAAAATCATAGATTCACACGATATATGACCTGGAAGAGAACATGAGGGAATATCCTGTTTATACTTTCAACTAAAAACCGTACTGCATGTAAACCACTAGTCAAACAACCTCAGATTAAATGTCAAGAGTGAATGGACTCCCAAGCAAGAGCCATCTATTTTTTTAATTCAATAAAAAACATGTTTTATACATTTAATCATTAATTATACAATTTAATAACAATACCTTATATGAAATAAGTTGCCAAATTTTTGTTGTATTTTAAAATACTTTTTACATGCACCCAATAATTTGATTGTTATATTTTTGAATGGATTATTAAATTCCCAGTTTAAGTTTTTCTTCAGAAGTCTGATTTCACATCGTATTTCTCTTGTTATCATTTCCTAATGATATCTAAACATGTTAGTTCATAATTGACTACAGGGAGCACACCAAGTTTAATAAAACTTACATTGTGTTCTGATGCATGTAGGTTTTGAAGAAATCAAGTGTAAGGGCAATTTTATGTGTCTCAATCTCATAAAGCCACCTTTAGCCTACAATATTTCTAAAAGAGTGTTTTTAATTAAGCAATGCATTCTCTTATCAAGGTCTACATTAATTTATTTATTTTCCCATATTTTGTAGGCTTATGTTAAATGATCAACTTCCATTTGATTATAAATAAATAGTAAAGTACCAGAGAATTAGTTAATTTTGAGAAAAGTGTTAAACCAACAAAGTAAAAATTCAGTTTGGGGCAATAAACTCAATTCCTGCTAATTTGTTTAGCATGTGAAAATTGAACAACTGACAATTTTGATTTCTAAGCTAATGACCATAGATGCAATAATTTTATGGTGTATGCATACATTTAAAGTATGAGAGACAGAAAACATCTTAAATAACCTAAATAATAAAGCTGTAGCTATGAAGAAGGCATATTCACAAAATTCTTGGTGTTGAATCATACTGCTACTTCACACACACACCTTTTAAAATTAACTTTATTGGGGTGTAATACATCTATAATAATATATGTTTATTTCCAGCTATCAATTAAATATGTTTTGACACATATATTCACTTGTATGAATATTATCCATATGAAGTTTTAGAATATGTTTGTAGATTCAAAAATTCTCTCCTGCTCTGTCTAAAGTCATCTTTCAGCCACCCCACCTTCTAGACAACCACTGACATATTCTCAGTCAGTATAATTTAGGTTTTTTTTTTTTTTTTCTGTCTTAATATTTATTTAGCTTGTTGGATCTGTGAGTTTAGGTTTTCATTCAGTAAGGAACTTTATGTGTCAACAGTGTCAGTAATCATTAGTTTCATCAAGTTTCATTTTACAGATGAAGATGTTAAGATACCAGGTTTTTACGTGGACTGGCTGAAACTCTGGCTGGTTAGAATCAAAGTCAATTTCAATAGCTAAGTTTTTCAACTCCTTGGCCAGAATTTGGTTATCTTTAATACGCTGAATGTCCCAAGAGTAACAAAAAACACAATTTGGTGAAAACATCATAGAAACAATTTCTTCCTATACTATCCTAAAAACTTAAGAAATACAGCAGAGTTTTTTAATTCTCTATTTTATATATTATTTTTGGGTTTTTTAGAATTTTACTTTAAGTTCTGGGGTACATGTGCTGATATTAAAGGATTTTTACATAGGTTTTACATGCCATGGTGGTTTGCTGCCTCCATCCGCCTGTCACCTACATTAGATATTTCTCCTAATGTTAACCCTCTTCAATCTCCCCACGCCCTGCTATCCCGCCCCTAGTTCCCCACCCACCAATAGATCCCAGTGTGTGATGGCCCCCTCTCTGTGTCCATGTGTTCTCATTATTCAATGCCCACTTATGAGTGAGACCACACAGTGTTTGATTTTCTGTTCTTGTGTCAGTTTGCTGTGAATTATGGTTTCCAGCTGCATCCATGTGCCTGTAAAGCACATGAACTCATCCTTTTTATGGCTGCATAGTATTCCATGGTGTATGTGTGCCACATTTTCTTTATCCATTATATCCTTGATGGGCATTTGAGTTAGGTGCAAGTCAGTCTTTACTATTGTAAACAGTGCTGCCATGAATATATATGTGCATGTGTCTTTATAATAGAATGATTTATAATCCTTTGGGTATATACCCAACAGTGGGATTGTTGGGTCAAATGGTATTTCTAGTTCTAGATCCTTGAGGAATCACCAGACTGTCTTCTACAATTGTTGAATTAATGTACACTCCCATCAACAGTGTAAAAGTATTCCTATTTCTCCACATCCTCTCCAGCATCTGTTGTCTCCAGATTTTTTAGTGATTGCTATTCTAACTGACTGGGGATGGTATCTCAATGTTGTTTTGATTTGCATTTCTCTAATGACCAGTGATGACGACCATTTTTTCATATGCTTTTTGGCCACATAAATGTGTCTGTTCATATCTTTGGCTCACTTTTTGATGGGGTTGTTTTTTTTTCTTGTGTATTTGTTTTATTTCTTTGAAGAGTCTGGATATTAGCCCTTTATCAGATGGGTAGCTTGCAATTTTTTTTTCCACTCCTGGTTCACTCTAATGATTCTTTATTTTGCTGTACAGAAGCTCTTAAGTTCAATTAGATCCCATTTGTCTATTTTGGCTTCTTGCCATTGCTTTTGCTGTCTTAGTCATGAAGTCCTTGTCTATGCCTATGTCCTAAATGGTATTGCCTCGGTTTTCTTCTAGGGTTTTTATGGTGTTAGGTCTAAGGTTTAAATCCTTAATCCATTTGGAGTTGATTTATGTATAAGGTGTAATGAAGTGGTCCAGTTTCAGCTTTCTGCATATCACTAGCCAGTTTAATAAATGGTGTAGGGAAAACTGGCTAGCCATGTGCAGAAAGCTGAAATTGGATCCCTATTTATTAAACAGGGAATCAATTTCCCATTGCTTTTGTCCAGTTTGTCAAAGATCACATGTTTGTAGATGTGTGGCATTACTTCTGAGGCCTCTGTTCTGTTCCATTGGTCTACATCTCTGTTTTGGTACTGGTACCATGCTGCTTTGAGTACTGTAGCCTGAGAGTAGAGTTCGAAGTCAAGTAGTATGATGCCTCCAGGTTTGTTCTTTTTGCTTAGGGTTGTCTTGGCTTTGCGGGCTCTTTTTTAGTTCCATACAAAGTTTAAGGTTCCACTTCTGTGAAGAAGGTCAATGGTAGTTTGATGGGGATAACATTGACTCTATAAATTACTTTGGGCAGTATGGCCGTTTTCATGATATTGACTCTTCCTAACCATGATCATGGAATGTTTTTCCATCTGTTTATGTCCTATTTTATTTCCTTGAGCAGTGGCTTATAGTTTCCTGTGAAGGAGTACTTCACGTCCTTTGTTAGTTGTATTCCTAGGTATTTTATTGTCTTTGTAGCAATTGTGAATGGGAGTTTGCTCTTAATTTGGCTCTCTGTTAGTCTGTTATTGTGTATAGGAATACGTGTGATTTTTGCACATTGATTTTGTATCCTGAGATTTTGCTGAAGTTCCTCATCACCTTAAGGAGATTTGGGGCTGAGATGATAGGGTCTTCTAAATATACAACCATGTTGTCTGCAAATAGAGACAACATGACTTCCTCTTTTCCTAATTGAATATCCTTTATTTCTTTTTGTGCCTGATTGCTCTGACTAGAACATCCAATACTATGTTGAAAAGGAATGGTGAGAGAGTGCACCCTTGTCTAGTGCCAGCTTTCAAAGGGAATGCTTCCAGTTTTTGCCCATTCAGTATGATATTGGCTGTGGCTTTGTCATAAATAGCTTTTGTTATTTTGAAATAAGTTCCATCAATACCTAGTTTAGTAAGAGTTTTTAGCATAAAGTGCTGTTGAATTTTCTCGAAGGCCTTTTTTGCATCTATTGAGATAATCATGTAATTTTTGCGTTTGGTCCTGTTTATGTGATGGGTTACGTTTATAGACTTGTATATGTTGAACCAGCCTTGCATCCCCAGGAGGAAGCCTATTTGATCATGATGGATAAGCTCTATGATATGCTGTTGCATTCTGTTTGCCAGTATTTTATTGAAGATTTTTGCATCGATATTCATCATGGATATTGGCATGAAATTTCCTTTTTTGTATGGATATTCATCATGGATATTGGCATGAAATTTCCTTTTTTAGTTGTATTTCTGCCTGGTTTTGGTAGCAGGATGATGTTGGTCTCATAAAATGAGTTAGGGAGGATTCCCTCTTTTTGTATTGTTTGGAATAATTTCAGAAGGTATAGTACCAGCTCTTCTTTGTATGTTTAGTAGAATTTGGCTGTGAACCGGTCCAGACCTGGACTTCTTTCAGTTGGTAGGCTATTAATTGCTGCCTCAACTTCAGACCTTGTTATTGATCTCTTCAGGGATTCAACTTCTTCCTGGTTTAGTCTTGGGTGGGTGTTAAGTGTCCAGAAATTTATCAATTTTTTCTAGATTTACTGGATTATGTGCATAGAGTTGTATGTAGTAATCTCTGATAGTAATTACATAACCACCAATTCCACAGGAATACAAACTACTATCAGAGATTACAATACTCTATCTTATAATTTTTAAGAAAATATATTTATCTTCTGAACTTACCTTTCAAATAGAAGCTGAGATTTCAAATATTAATCTTAAACATTTTTGTTCTACCAACTTGTGCTATAGAGTTTCTCATAATTCAGGTGAAATTTTGCTTCAGTGATTTCATGAGAACAGTCACTTAATTATTTTTATGAAAAACTCACTTATTTTAAATCAGGCAGAGGATAACACTCTTGTTTACATGTTTTAAAAATGAATCAAATAATTCTTTCTTCTTTGCCAAATTCTACAACTTTAAAGTAAGTAATTATCTCTTTTGGTTATCACAATAACAGCCAATTGTGTGAGAAGGCTATTTTGCATAAGTTGAAATTGATTCCTAAAATGTGTTTCCCTCTTAAAATCAGAATATGAGTGTCAATGAAACATTTTAAAATATGTTAACACTGAAGATACTACATATAAAAGAAAAGTCTGAATGTGACAATGTAGAAAAGAGAATAAAAAAATTACTCATGCTACTAAGTTGTCAAGTAAATAACTCTGAAACAGCAGAGATAAAGGTTTTGAGCTTTTACATTGCAATAATTTGATAAAAAGCACAATTCATTTTGCTTCACTGGTATACTTTTTCCTACTTGGAAAGATATTTTTCTCTTATTTTTTTTCTCTATTTGGGCACCAGAACTGAGTTTGGAGTGAAAATATATAAACTTGTTCAAAATGTATATATACACTCTACCTCAGAGAAAGAGAGAAAGAGAGAGAATCTCTATTATATACCATGACATGTGCTGGACTTGGGTACACTGAAAGACAAAAATCTCTTAGGACACCAAAGGTTATATATCCTGTGGGAGAAATACAAAGAATATTGAAATAAACGTAAATAATCAAATTATGAATTTTGAATGGAGGAATAGAAAGCTGGGACCTTAAAATGTGTATGATTTAGCAAGCTGAAGAATGAAGACAAATACATTCCAGGTAGTGGCTGTCCCCAAACCTTCTTCATCAGAATTTGGAGAAGGACATAGATCTCTCAGAAACATAGGCATCCACATGAAAATGACACTCTCAAATAACTATATTTATCTGGAACTTGGAGAACATCACAGAAAATATATAGAGATACAAATCAGGTAATTAGCTTCTCTTTTGTATTAGGATCCATGGAAATGTTCTAACTGAGTTTTCTTTAGTGAAAAAGAATACCTAGTCCTGATTTCTGAGAAATTTCAACAATTTCCAGACAGCTAGAGTAAAAAGGGCCAGTACAGGAGCCTGAAAAGGAGTGGCAGAGTTGGGGGGAAAGCCTATAGGTTTAGTGTGAGAGAAAAGTAAGGAAGAAGCAAAGGAGAATGTGAAGAGGAAGTATTTTTTATTTTTTATTATAGTTTAAGTTCTGAAGTACATGTGCAGAATGTGCAGGTGTGTCACACAGTTATACACCTGTCATGGTGGTTTGCTGCATCCATCCACCCCTGTCATCTACATTAGGTATTTCTTATAATGCTATCCCTCCCCAATCCCCACACCCTGCTATCCTCCCCTTTCCACCTACCCACATCCCCCGCCCCACACAAGCTCCATTGTATGGTGTTCCCTTGCCTGTGTGGAAACCATCATTCTCAGCAAACTGACACACACCGCATGTTCTCACTCATAAGTGGGTGTTGAACAATGAGAACATGGGAAGAATTTTTTTAAAAGTAGGAGTTTCTGTTCTTATGTCAGTTTGCTGAAAATGATGGTTTCCAGGTTCATCCATGTCCCTACAAAGGACACAAACTCATCGTTTTTGATGGCTGAATAATATTCCATGGTGTATATGTGCCACATTTTCCCTGTCCAGTCTATCATCGATGGGCATTTGGGTTGGTTCCAGATCTTTGCTATTGTAAACAGTACTGCAATGAACATTCGTGTGCATGTATCCTTATAGTAGAACGATTTATAATCCTTTGGATATATACCCAGTAATGGGATTGCTGGGTGAAATGGAATTTCTATTTCTAGGTCCTTGAGGAATCACCACACTGTCTTCCACAATGGTTGAACTAATTTACACTCCCACCAACAGCGTAAAAGTGTTCCTATTTCTCCACATCCTCTCCAGCGTCTGTCAAACACCGCATGTTCTCACTCATAGGCGGGTGTTGAACAATGAGAACACATGGACACAAGGAGGGGAGCATCACACACTGGGGTCTGCTGTCGGGAAATAGGGGAGGGACAGTGCGGGGTGGGGAGTTGGGGAGAGATAGCATGGGGAGAAATGCCAGATATAGGTGAAGGGGAAGAAGGCAGCAAATCACGCTGCCATGTGTGTGCCTATGCAACAATCTTGCATGTTCTTCACATGTACCCCAAAACATAAAATGCAACAAAAAAAGAACGAACAAGCAACTTACAAAAATAAATAAATAAATAAGTAAATAAATAAATAAATAAATAAATAAAAGTAGGAGTTATCAGTTCTGAAGAATGCTATGGGAGATTAAGCATGATGAGAAGAGAAAATACAAATTAGACGTAGGAAATCTGAAGGCAAGAAAATGTTAATAATAAGCATAATTTTGTTTAAAATAAATTGGCAGTTTTGTTTAAGTGCCATGTTAAGATTGGAATTGATTCAGAGGAAGCAAGGTGGCAAAGTGGAGACATTAAGAAACACAAGACTTTTAGGAAGGTTATATGTCAAGGGCAGAAACTGGATATAGTGTTAGGACAGTTTGTGTTCCCTTACAAAGAGGATTATTATTACATGCCTACAAGCTAGGAGACTGAGAAAACAGGACTGAATGTACAACAGCAGGAGGGAGTGATTCATGAACAGTAGCTCCTGTTAAGGGATGAGCACAACTGGAGTGTTTTATGCAGGAGGAGAAACAAATTAGAGGATTAGGCACATTTTTGTATTTAGTGGTGGAACAGTAATTGTCATTTGATAAAAGATAATATATTACATGAAATGTAGACAATGTCATAAGCTGCAGACCAAGGTAAATTGGACCATTTTTGTAGAGAAGACATAAAAAAGCTATAGAGGCTAATGTTTGTTCCTTCAGCTGTGCTAACACCTGGTACTTAACACATTTCAGATACTAATAGAAGCCTTGTATTATTTGCTTCAAATGTGTTGTAGGAGGAGGATGGAATTGAATAAAATGTTGGGGAGAACTTTAGATAGGTACTCTTCTATAGAAAGCAAACTAACACTGAAATCACTTAAGTATAATACAGTAGTTTCTTTCCTATTCTTTATTTCACTTTTGGAATTCTGCCTCAAAGAAATGCATGCAGATGTGAATTCACACAAAGTATCTAAGACCTCTGCATATAAGCAAAGAAATTTACATAATTCTTGGGATTTTATATGTATGAGCAGCCAGCTATTTCCCACCAACATGGAAATAACAAAGACACTAAAATATTAAATAGTATTATATTATTATGTTGAATACTGTATAGTCTTAGAATCATTTTCCTTAAAATCTCTGCTATACTATTTCACAACCACATATTTGTGCTGTTTCAAGAATAAGATCACGTTTTAAAACTGAACAGCATGTTGTACTTTGAAATATCCCATTGGTGCCTAGTGTTGTTTCCTCAACGACACACTATTGGCTTTTTCATGGGTATTTTTGGACTAAAAAATAATGAACAGGTGGTGTTGTGGTAAGAAGTCATGTGGGTGTTAACGTGACGTTGCTTCCTTTTCGCACAAGAGAAAGCATTTTCAGAATTCAGACTGCCAATCTACTTAGTTGGCACCTGCAGCCTCAACTGGAATATCATTTGAGAGCAGGCATGTTGCCATCATAACAGATGGTTATGAGTGTTGACAGCCAAGTGATCATGTATGTACATCGGTTGTGGGTGTTTAAAGCAAGCTGCTCATTTAAGAAGGTCAAACAGCAGTCTGTCCAGAGCTTCCATAAGTAATATTAAGAGGGATAGCTAGCTCTCAAATTCTATCAATGTTCTTACTTCATGCAGGTTGAAATTTTCATATTGCAATCAATAGAACCCAGTGACATAGCAGATGCCACAAATCTGAAATAAATAAAATGATTAACTGTAATAGAAAAAAAGAAGGCTAAGGCTTCCAAGTCACATAAAGTGAGTGGGAGTTGTGGTAAATGACATGTTATATGTTATTTTTAAGTAGGTTGCTTGGTCTGGTAAATTTATCCCTAAATGGTCCTAAAGTTTCCACTAAACTGACCTGGCTAATTATTTATTAATGTTATAACATCAACATATTATTACAACACTATGGAAAATCTACAATGTAGTCTACCAGGTTTTTCCCCGTAAGTAAGCTAAATCTAAAAACTAGCAATCTAAAATAGCACATATTAGCCATTCAACTTTAAGTGAATTATTTTTGAGTCACAAGATATACAAAAATGTATAACTTCCAATTGCTTACGTTCAAGTTTGTCCAACCAACAATATTTTTATAAAATATTAAGTGAATGCACACCAGTATGTGTGGTTGATTTTACTAAAATACTCCCTCCATCCATCCCTCACTATCCCCAAGTCTTGACATTTATGTTGTTACATAATCTCTTCCCTTAAAGTACAGACAGAAGCTGTTACTTAATCTAATCAATAGAATATGCAAAGGTGATGTCATAGTTACTTCATTAGCACACTACATAACACTGCGACTTCCTTCTTGCTCATACCCTTAGTTTTTATTTTCGTTTTTGTTTCTGTTTGGCCTTTTTGTTTCTAACATTTTCAGGGAGCAAGTGACCATCAAGGAGAAGCTTGCATGGAATTGAGCACTGCTCCTGTCCAATAGCCAGCTAGGTAGTGAGAGGACCCCCTGGTTGACAGACAACACAAAATGAGTCTCTCACACCAGCATATTATGAGGGATTGAAACTTACTAACAACCATGCGAGGTTGGAAGCTGATCCTTCCTAATTTCTTAGTTGAACCCCAGCCCTGGTTGACACCTTGATTGCAGATATGTCAGAGATCCTCAAGCAGAGTACCAAGCTATTCATGACGATATTCCTGAACCTCAGAAATTAAAATAACTAATGTGACTTGATATAAGCCCCTAGGTTTATGGAAATTTTGTTATGTAGCAATTCATAACTAAATTTATATTTTTTTGAAAATTGGCCAGTGCAGTGGCTCACACCTGTAGTCCCAGCAATTTGGGAGGCCAAGGCCAGTGGATCACGAGCTCAGGAGTTCGAGACCAGCGTAACATTGTGAAACCCAGTCTCTACTAAAAATACAAAAAAATAGCCAGCATGGTGGCAGACGCCTTTATTCCCAGCTACTCGGGAGGCTGAGGCAGGAGAGTCGCTTGAACCCAGGAGGTAGAGCTTGCAGCAAGCCAAGATTGAGCCACTGCACTCCACCCTAAGTAACAGCGAGACTCCATCTCAAAAAAAAATAAATAAATAAATTGGGTAATAAAGGAATCTGTATCGATTAGAAAAAGGAAGGACATTTGCATAGAGGAGATGGTCTTTCAAATGACGGAATAGGTGTTGTCTACATCCCGAGAAGACAGGAGTAAAGATGGTCCAAAAGGTAAATATCATAAATACTAGGGAGAGTGCTAAATGATACAGAGATCAAAATGGTAACCCTTTGCCCAAATGATTCTACATTCATAATTTTATTTTTCATTTTAAACTCCTTTCAGTTTGCTGAGTGATTGGTATTTAGTAGATTTTACAAATCAACAAATCAACACATTACAAAATGATGGAAAATTGGTAGTATAAATAGTATATCATAGAAAGTAAAAAGCTGCTAATAAGCGTATTTGATGAATAATTGGTTAAATATAGCAGAATATTTTGTGATAATAATTACAGAAATAGTTGCCATTTATTTGGTATTACCTATGAAAATGAAATAAGCACGTTTTTATATACATTCTTACTTTGATATTCACAATCGGCGTATACGTTAGACAATATATTACAAGCATTATAAGACTTGGCAATGTAGGCCAGGCACAGTGGCTCACACCTGTAATCCTAGCACTTTAGGAAGCCAAGGAGGGTGGGTCACGAGGTCAGGAGTTGGAGATCAGCCTGATCAACATAGTGAAACGCCGTCTCTACTAAAGATACAAAAATTAGCCAGGCCTGCTGGTGTGCGCCTGTAATCCCAGCTACTCAGGAGGCTGAGGCAGGAGAATTGTTTGATCCCAGGAGGCAGACATTGCAGTGAGCCAAGATCACACCACTGCACTGCATCCTGAGCAATAGAGCAAGACTCCATCAAAAAACAAAACAAACAAAAAAATAACTTGGGAATGTAGAGCAAATTGTGCAGAATCTCATTCTTGTAAGATGACCTGCAGTTTAATTTCAGGGATGTCTGCTTTCAAATACTGTGTTCTTAAATGCTATGTAGGCTGTTCAAATGATAGTTGACTTCTTCTAAGCTGGTTAGTGCAGTTTCAAATTTCACAACGAAGTGAAAATAAAGAGAACAAAATCATAGCACAGTTGGTTTGTAAGCATAAATCTGCCTCTATACAATTATGTAATTAAAAACAATTTTCCACCTCTAAAATAAGGATTTTATACTAAATGATCTAATCTTTCCATTATAAAATTCCGCAGTTCTAGAGAAGCAAGTAAAGCCCATTTTGATAGCATTGTGCTAGGAATTAAAGTATATATGTGTTTTCTACTTGGATTTTAGAGATTGAATTAGATGTTATGCTGGAGGTTAAAACTTTTTAAATTCTACTTTATTGTTATGTTTGAAACTTAAAAGTGTTTTAAATAATGTTTTGAATATGATATTAAAAATATTTTGTGTTCTGGTAAAGCAGAAGAAAATGCCAGTGAATGCTTTCTCAACTAGTGTCAAAGGGAAAAATTGGTGTGCAGATGGAAGTATTGAGTTCTAATAAGCGACACTTTTCTCGTTGTTGCTGAAGGGAAGGGGGAAAGCAGAAATAATCAATTTTAGTACCAACATGTTGGGGAATTACTATTTTATGACTTTTACTTGCTCTTTTCTACATGAAAAATGTTTCTTAGTTTATTAGAGAATAAAGTAAAAAAAGAAAGTTATGGCTTGAAGTAATCATAAACAGTGAATATGGAACAAAGTTCCTTGAGGATAATAAAAAAATATATAGGAGTAGGGCCGGGCGCGGTGGTTCACGCCTGTAATCCCAGCACTTTGGGAGGCCGAGGAGGGTGGATCACGAGGTCAAGAGATTGAGACCATCCTGGTCAACATGGTGAAACCCCGTCTCTACTAAAAAAAATACAAAACATTAGCTGGGCAAGGTGATGCGTGCCTGTAATCCCAGCTACTCAGGAGGCTGAGGCAGGAGAATTGCCTGAACCCAGGAGGCAGAGGTTGCGGTGAGCCGAGATCGCGCCATTGCACTCCAGCCTGGGTAACAAGAGCAAAACTCCATCTCAAAAAAAAAAAAAAATATATATATATATATATATATATGTATATGTGTATATATATATATATATATATGTATATGTGTATATATATATGTATATGTGTATATATATATATGTATATGTGTATATATATATATATATGTATATGTGTATATATATATATATATATAGGAGTAAGAATTAGCTGTTGTTAGTGACTATGAATGCATGCTATATTGGTATCTATTTGATTTTATTCATCAGCACTTATTGTATAGGAACAGATTTAAAGAATTTGGTAGAGATATTTTACACATGGTTAGGTATTACTTGGGAATTTAACAAATTATGGAAAAGCAAGGGAGCTAAAAAACTGAAAAGAACAACTGAATAATGGCCCATGACATATGGTCTCACTTGGATATGATGACAGATAGAATCATGATTTAAAAAAAAAGAATATTGTTAGAGATTAGGATATATAAGATAGTAACTTCAAAGCTTTAGTTCCCAATAATCCAACACTGACCATATATTGGGAGACAATGTGAAGGAGAAAAAAGTTATTTATAAGAGATAGTGTTACTTATCAAGAATATGAAGGCATCCTGGTGGGTTGGGGTCAGATTCTGTAGATTGGATCTTAAGATCTTAGATGAATAAAGATAATATCCATAAAAGAAGATGATTATACAGTAGAAAGCAGTATATCAAATGGCACAATCATCTAAGAACAGCGAGTTTTATAAGAGAATGAAGGATAAACAATTTAGAAATAAGGAACAAAGTGACTCTACTTCCCAACATGAGGCATACAACATGTGAAAAATTTTTTAAAAAGCCTCTATTTGAGTGGAATGAAGAGGAAATAGTGTTTTTAGTTAAAAGATAGAGGTAGAAGTAACTTTGGAACAAAAGAATTTTAAGAAAACATTAAACACTATTGAAGTTAGAACAGTGTGTGCAGTGTCCATAGCAGGAGTGTTAGAAGAGATGAGGAAATGAAGAAGAAACTCCATCAGGAAAAAGGAATTTAAAAAGTTATTAGAAAAAAAAAAAACTTATAAGACCAAAGCTCTGAGAAACATACGCATTGGCTCACGCCTGTAATCCCAGCACTTTGGGAGGCCGAGGCGGGTGGATCACGAGGTCAAGAGATCGAGACCATCCTGGTCAACATGGTGAAACCCCGTCTCTACTAAAAATACAAAAAATTAGCTGGGCATGGTGGCACGTGCCCATAATCCCAGCTACTCAGGAGGCTGAGGCAGGAGAATTGCCTGAACCCAGGAGACGGAGGTTGCGGTGAGCCAAGATCGCGCCAATGCACTCCAGCCTAGGTAACAAGAGCAAAACTCCGTCTCAAAAAAAAAAAAAGAAAAAAGAAAAAAAAGAAAAATAGAGGCAAGTGGTGCAGTTGATTTAGTCTTGATGTTTTCTTCCAGAACAGGGAGAACCTTTATGTTTAATGAAATTTAGCAGTAATCTGCGAGGGACAGTGTAGAAATTATGATATGGAGCTGGGCATTACTTTTCCTGAGTTAGTACAGCTGACACTGTCAGCAAGACTCAAGAATCTTGCTGGAGTGAGGAGATAGTGGCACCATCTGGCCATTACTCAGTTTTTAGGGCAGCATTCTTCCTAGTTAGAATTTTATTATATTGGTTCACCAGGTTTGCCATTTGTCAAGGTCCTGCCTTATCTCCAAGAGATTTCACAGTTCTTGGAATACTTGCCTTCTGTAAATCAATAATAAAAATAACTGCAGAAAGGCAGGAAGAATCACAAAGAATGATACAAAAATTACAAAGTGAAGGGAAGATTTGTATACCATATGCCTCTACTGGTGGAGATATGGACATTTAGCAGCTAAACCAAATTTGTATATATCATCAGTTAAGAATTCATCACATGCCAAAGGAAAACAGAAAGCACAAAGAAACAAACTACATTTATAACAAAAGCATATTTCCTGATACTGGGAACTGGGAAAAAAAAAATTCTTCCATGTACTCTGTTTAAAAGAGGCTTACGAAAATACTGGAAAAGTATCCTTTAAGTTATCTTTATAAGTGGCAAGAAAAAAAATGTTTCAAAGTTTAAAAGAAATAGCAGCATGCTGTCTCAGTCATTTGGGCAGGGACAAGAAAACACTATAGATGAGTGGCTTATAAACAATGAAAATTTATTTCTCACAGTTCTGGGGCCTGTAACTCTGAGATCAGAGAGCCAGCATGGTTCGGTTCTGATGAGGGCCCTTTTCCAGTTGCACACCGTCAACTTTTTCTTGTATTGCCACATGACTGAAGGAGAGCAAGAAAGTTATCTGAAAATTAGGGGTATTATATAATAATCTGTTTTGAATGTGATAGGAAAAATAGTTTTTCTTTTTTTTTTCCATTTATTTATTTTATTGCATTTTAGGTTTTGGGGTACATGTTAAGAACATGCAAGATTGCTGCATAGATACACACATGGCAGTGTGATTTGCTGCCTTCCTCCCCATCACCTACATCTGGCATCTCTCTCCTTGCTATCGCTCCCCAACTCCCCACCCCCCACCGTCCCTCCCCTATTTCCCCACAACCGATCCCGGTGTGTAGTGCTCCCCTCCCTGTGTCCATGTGTTCTCATTGTTCAACACCCGCCTATGGGTGAGAACATGTGGTGTTTGATCTTCTGCTCTTCTGTCAGTTTGCTGAGAATGATGGTTTCCAGGTTCAACCATGTCCCTACAAAGGACACGAACTCATCGTTTTTGATGGCTGCATAATATTCCATGGTGTATATGTGCCACATTTTTCCTGTCCAGTCTATCATCGATGGGCATTTGGGTTGGTTCCAGGTCTTTATTATTGTAAACAGTGCTGCAATGAACATTTGTGTGCACGTGTCCTTATAGTAGAACAATTTATAATCCTTTGGATATATACCCAGTAATGGGATTTCTGGGTCAAATGGAATTTCTATTTCTAGGTCCTTGAGGAATCACCACACTGTCTTCCACAATGGTTGAACTAATTTACACTCCCACCAACAGTGTAAAAATGTTCCTATTTCTCCACATCCTCTCCAGCATCTGTTGTCTCTAGATTTTTTAATGATCGCCATTCTAACTGGCGTGAGATGGTATCTCAATGTAGTTTTGATTTGCATTTCTCTGATGACCAGTGATGATGAGCATTTTTTCATATGTTTGTTGGCCTCATGTATGTCTTCTTTTGTAAAGTATCTGTTCATATCCTTTGCCCACTTTTGAATGGGCTAAAATAGTTTTTCTTCAAGCAGAAAAAAAAAAAAAATGCCAGTGAATGTTTTCTAAAAGAGTATAGAAGGAAAAAAACCAGAGTACAAATAGTACCTTTTATAAGGGAAATAATCCCATTCATGAGGGCTCCATTCTCATAACCTAATGACCTCTCACAGGCCCTTCTGTTAATACCATCACATTGGAGGTTAAGATTTTAACATCAGAGGTTTGGGTGAATGCAAGCATTTAGTCCATGTATATATTTGATGCTGATAATTGTCAGAATATTAAAACATTATCAATAAAGTAAGTTAAACTGTTGATGTAGTTGATATCCCTATTTTTATGCTTCTCATATTTAATCCAAAATAAAATTTTAAATATTCAAATAAATTAATGGGTTATACATCCTTTGATAAATCCTTCATAAATGCTCTATTATTATATCAGGTATTTGATAAACTGATATTTGGAATATTGTCTTAGTTTTTTATTGTTTTACATGACAAAATAAGGTTATATTAGGTGATCAATAACATTTCTACTCTGCAAAATATTGGAGCACAAGTATTTCATAAAGCTTGTTAATGGCAGATAGGCATGCTTTAATATTTAGTGAGGCAGAGGGAAGGGCTAAGTCCTCTTAGAAAAATTTAACACTCTAACAAAACACCCTGTGTGGTTATCAAAGCAGACTGACAATGTACCTAAATGCAAGGTCTTGCCTTTCTCAGAAAAATGCTCTGTTTCAGTCCATCTGTTCCAATAATACTTATAGATTGTCATGGCCCCAAAGTTCTTTGTCATGGAGATTAGATGTAATGATTTTTAGGTTGGAAAATATTCAAAACAATGTCATAGTGTGGTTTTGGTTTTAAAAAACTCAATTAAATTCTCACAGGCCTTTTATCTAAGCAATGTGTTTATGTCGGAACCTTCAAATTGAAGGTTGTAAAATGAACTCTCACGTAACTATTACGCTGGATTTCTGAACATATGCCATGAAATGCTGAAAAACTATTTACAAAAAGGATGGTTTTGTTTTTAGAATAATCAGTGATATTCCTTGTATAGACAATAATTAGAGCACAAGAACAATGGCCTGTTATGGCACTTCGTCATACTGTGGGAAATGGCATCATATATTTGGGATACAGATAACTATCAATTATCTGAATTTTAATAGTAGAATTTGGTCTTTGCAGAAATAGAATTACTCTGAAATCAGTTATACAATTTAAAAAGATGGATAATATAAAATTTTAAACTATATTATTTTGTATTACTAATAAAGAATTTGTCAAACTTTTAAAGAGGCAGCATTTTATATGACTTGGAGAACAGAAATTCTGATCAAAGAGACAGACTCTAAGATTACTATAGACATTCCACACTGAGATGACATGCCATGAACAAGTGTGATGGAATTGACTTAGAGAACAGTAAGACTGAGATACCCAAGAAACATATTACGGATATTCCTATCCTAGTGATACCAGAAATTCTGGTTTAGGAGAACTATGTAATGTAATGCTAGATTATAATCCTAAAATTTAACCCATGTGTATAATTTAACACCTTTCCTCTTATTTGTAATGGCATCCATTGCATGCATTTAAGTGTGTCTACAAGAGATAAGCTTTAAGCCATTCTTTAACTGAATTTGAAACACTTTGATTGAATTTGAAATATCCTAAGGTATCTTTCATATACATAGCTCTTCATTTTTTTTGGAAAAAAAAATGTTTCCTTGGACAAAAAAAATGGACATATCTGTGGTGACTTAGCTCTTTTTGAATGCTCACACATCCTTACACATGGCTCCTTTCCATTTGGACTTGAGCTTTCCGATGCTCACAGGATACTTTTGCTGGTTTATGTGAGATGTCTGCTCATGCTTAACAGAGACTGGATTTTACTACCTACTCCTCTTTAAGCTGCTTATTAAGAAATGCTGAGTAAGCAATCTGAGCAATATTTACTAGGTAAATGGGTAATATTTTTATGGATTTATAAGCTTAGCCTCTCAGATAGTATAATAATTAATAGAAACACGGTGTACCACCCAGTCAGTAATACTGTTTTTGTAGAAGGAAATGTAACTATAGAAGGCAATTAATCATTGAGTACCAGTATTATTGGAAGCATTTGCTGAACACTAATACATACAGCACAGTTTGAAGAAATGCAGAATGGTGTGACTATTTGGTATGAAGCTGCAGAATACAAAATTAGCATACAAAATTCATTAGTATTGCTATAGGTCAACAGTGAACAACGTGAAAAGGAAGTAAAAATAATTCTATTCACAATAGCCACACATAAAGATAAAAACCTAGTAATTAACTTAACCAAAGAAGTGAAAGATCTCTGTAATGAAAACTATAAAACACTGAGGAAAGAAATGGAAGACATTAAAAAATGGAAAAATTATATGTTCATTGATTGAAAAAATATTAATAGTACTGTTAAAATATTTAAACTACGTACAGCAATCTAGATTCAATGCAATCCCTATCAATTTACCGGTGAGATTCTTTACAAATAAAAATAACCCTAAAGTGCATATGGAACTACAAAAGACACAGAATAGCCAAAGCTTTCCTAAGTAAAAAGAACTAAACTGGAAGAATCACATTACCTGACTTCAAATTATACTATACTAAAAGAGCTATATTAACTAAAAGAACATGGTACTGGCATAAAAACAGACACATAGACAGCATAGAAAATGCAGAAAGAAATCTGCACACCTATGGTTAACTCACTGGGAAAAGACAGTCTTCAATAGATGGTGCTGGGAAAACTGGATATCCAAATGCAGAGGAATGAAACTAGACCCTTATCTCTCACCATATACAAAAATCAAACAAAAATGGATTAACGACTTAAGTCTCTGACTTAAACCAATAAAACCGCCACAAGAAAACATTGGGGATAACCTCCAGGACATAGGCTAAGCAAAAATTTTTTGAGCAATATCCCACAAGTACAGGGAACCAAAACAAAATTTCACATATGTTAAAAAGGATACAATCAAAAAAGTTGTATCCTTTCTCTTCAGAAAAGGATTCAACAAAGAAAGTGAAGAGACAGCCAAAGAATGGAAGAAAATATTTTCAAATTACCCATCTGACAAAGTATTAATAACCAGAACACTTCAGGAGCTCAAACAATGCTATAGGAAAAAATCTAATAATCCAATCAAAAATGGGCAAACAATCTGCATAGACATTTCTCAAAAGAAGACATATAAATGGGAAATAGGCTTATGAAAAAGTTCTCAACATCATTGATCATCAGAGAAATGCAAATCAAAACTACAGTGAGATATTATCTCATCCCAGTTAAAATGAGTTATATCCAAAAGATAGGCAATAACACATCCTGGTGAGGATGTGAAGGAAAGGAAACCTTTGTACGCTATTGATGGGAATGTACATTAGTACAACCACTATGGAGAACAGTTTGGAGGTTCATCACAAAACTAAAAATTGAACTACCACATAATCCAGCGATCCCACTACTGGGTATATACCTAAAAGAAAGAAAATCAGTACCTCAAAGAGATATCTGCACTCCCATGTTTGTTGTGGCACTGTTTATAATAACTAGGATTTTAAATCAACCTAAGTGTCTGATATGGTTTGGCTGTTTCACCACCCAAATATCATCTTGAATTGTAACTCCATTAATTTCCACCTTTTGTGGGAGAGATCAGGTGGGAGATAACTGAACCATGGGAATGATTTCCCCAGTATATTGTTCTTATGGTAGTGAATAATTCTCATGAGAGCTATCATTTTATAAGGGATTTCTCCTTTTGCATGGCTCTCATTTCCCTCATGTCTGCTGCCACGTAAGATGTGCCTTTCACCATCCAGTCCATCACAGTTGTGAAGCCTTCCTGGCTGTATGAAACTATGAGTCCATTAAACCTCTTTTTTTTAAATGAATTACCCAGTCTCAGGTACGTCTTTATTAGCAGTGTGAAAACAGTGTCCATCAACAGATACATGGATAAGTAAAATGTGGTACATATACATAACGGAGTACTATTCAGTCATAGAAAAATAATGAGATCCATTCGTTTGCAACAACATGAATGGAACTAGAGATCATTATGTCAAGTGAAATAAACCAGGCGCAGAAAGACAAACATCATATGCTGTCAATTATTTGTCGGATCTAAAAATCAAAACAATTGAACTCATGGACAGAGAGTAGAAAGATGGTTACTAGAGGCTCAAAATAGAATGACGGTGGAAGAAAGGGAGTGAGGATAGCTAATGAGTATGCAAATTAGTTAGAAAGAATGAGTAAGACCTACTAATGAGTAAGATAGCACAAAAGAGTGACTATATTCAATAATAATTTAATTATACATATTAAAATAAAGAATGAAATTGGATTGTTCATACAAGTATAAATGCTTAAAGGGATAGATACCTCATTCTTCAAAATATGCTTATTTCATGTTTCATGCCAGTTATCATGCACCCCATAATTATATATACCTACTATGTACCAAAAAATTAAGAATTAAAAAATAAAATGTTTTAACATTTTATTATAAAATAATTTGAATGCTATTTATAAAAAGATAAAATGAACAGATTATAAAAATAATTCTTAAATAAAAAGCATTATTATTATGCAACAGTATTAACATGCATTATGACAAAAGCATTATCACAATAACAATAAAGTTTGTAATATTAAACCAGAAGTGAGCAAGTAGCTTAAGTGTTCTGCATTGGTAATCAACAGACACCTCATGATCAGAAGACTGCCTTCTTATATGCCTCATGATCAGAGGACTGTCTTCTTATATGCCTCAAATATTCAAAGGTACCCACCTACAATTATCATAAAGAAGAGATATACTTGAAAAGTTATGTTACAAGGTAGAAAAATATTGAAAAGGAAAGCTTTATCTTATAATATTTTGCTGGTAAGAAAAACAAGAATCTCAGATGTAAGACTTATTTAATGGAGGTAACACATCCTTGCCATCCTTGCTATGTATGGTATTATAAAGAATGACAATAAAGTGAAACCTCCATTAAATGATTATACATATTTCTGTTTTTATTAATAAATAATCCTTTAAAATGTTAAAATTACTTTTACTTATTGTTTCTATTTCCAATAGAATATAATGAAAGCAGTATTTTGTAAACTGTACTCACTAAAATCCTGTCTCTAATGTTTGTTTCGTGAACTCACCATATAGGTAAAGATAAACTCTAAGAAGGTCCTTTGATATAGCTAATTTTTTTCTGGTACCACAGGACAACATATATTTTTCAGATGTATCCTGGTCACTCTGTCCAGAAACATGAATAAAAACTCACAGTGAATTAACATATTGTCAAGTATTTACCTATTTCAGTAGTTTATTAAATATATTTTGAGGACCTATTATGAACCATGCAATAGTTAGTGTGCTGTGAGCACATGAAAAACTAAGCCAAAAATGTGTTTCCCCTTTTTCATACAGTTTGTAAGTTTGAGAGGGGAGCAGGGAATTAAAGGACATTACCAATAAATATGCAATTATCAGACGTAAAAACACTAAAAGGAAAAAATCAAGATAGCTAAAATATGGGAGGGGTAGAGGTAATATTTGTGAAAATGTTTCTGACTACAACAAGGAAGCAGGTATACAGATATCTGGTTTACCAGAAAACTATGTATTTTCCACACTCTAGGGCCTATGGTTCTCCTGGAGTTCAACTGACCTGGTAGGACTTGGCTGAGTTGTTCTCTCAAGGATGATGGCCTTATGCATTTGTTATTTGTCTCTACAAAGAGTCAAGAGTTGCTCCATTTGTCCCTCTTTTTGGACCTGCAGCTGAGGTGTGCTCTTTTCAGGGAAAATAGTAGATAGGAAGCCAGATCAAAGAAGCACATTTTGTGCCTCTCTTTATGTCAAATAGGCTAATATTCCATTGGCCAAAGCAAGTTACATAGCCAAGTGTCATATTAATATGGGAGACAAATATTTTTAATCCACAAAGGTAGAGCATCACAGAGCTACGTGGCAATGAGTGTGGGCTTACTATTCAATTACACAGAAAGAAATATTTGAATCAGCCATTCATTACTCTGGTACTGAAGGTGGATGGTCTTCTGTCCATAGTAAAGACTTTTTTTTTTTTTCTGAGTGAGATGTGAGCTATTGCAGAATTTGGGGCAATGAGGGACATCATTTGACTTGAATGTTGAAAAAAGTCACTTCAGTTATTTTTGCAAATATCCTATCACGTAGTAGGGGAAAAACTGGGATCCTTATACTAATCCAAGTGATAAGCAGACATATCTAGGACCAGGGAAGTAATAGTACATATGTTTAAAGGTGAAAAGAAAATGTGTTTCTCTTCTCTACCACATAATCATCATACTATGTTGGGACAGACATGTGTAATCATGATAGACCTTCCCAGGTTAAAATGAGAAAATCAGGAGGCACACCATAGTCATTGGTCCATAGTTATTTGAAAATCCATTGGACATGTTTTTCATTTAGATTAAGACTCGTTTATTCTCTGTCACTTTTAAATCTGCCTACTGGACTTCTTGTTTCACCATCTAAATCATCCTCCTCCTTCCATCGGGGGTAGTATACATGTATATCTCTGAGAAGATTTCTTGCATTCTGCTTTTTGCTTATAGACTTCTGAGGGACAAACTTTTTTTTAAAAAAAATTACTGTCCTTTTAAGTACAAGTTTATGAACCCTAGTAAACAAAACTTTTAAAGCTTTAGGATATGTGTCAATTTATAAATGACTCCACAGACAACAGTCACATCCACAATCTCATCAATATAATCTCATACCTATTTGGTCTCCCTATGGTACTGCTGTGGAGCAGTCCTTAAGAGTCTTAGAAAACCACTTGTTTAATAGAGAAGACCTTTGAGGAATAACCTGATGCTTTTTGGAAGAATTTTCGTCCGTCTGAAGAGTTACATAAGACCTCATCTTAGATGTTTTCTAAGGTTTTAACATAGGATCTTGCAGTTCTACCTCCGATTGAATCTTCTCCTGGAAGCTATTTCTTAAATTAAGAATGATTTGCCATCTGGAGACGTTGGCAAAAGATGCAGTTTTAATTTAAAACCTGGCAATCCTTGATAACATAAATAGTTAACCATCAATTCTTTAGCTCCTAGCTCTTCTCTTTCATTTGATTTAAATGCAGAGAGAAAAGGCCAGGTGGCATCTTCAAAAATTTTGCCTGGAGATTTCCTTCATCAGATCATTGAGTTCACTAGGGATGTTTTTCTTTTGCAAATTAATTCAGGTAAGAGTATATTCAAATTTAGTGGTACTGTATAATGTGTCACCTTTCTTCTAGTTCCCACCGTCATTTCCCTTAATCTCCTTTAAGATTTTGCTGACAGATTTCTCCAGGCAATGTAGGCTCCAGTAAGACTATTCCTAATTCCCTTTAGGCTGTCATTAACAGAAACCTTAAGGCTGAAAGAAATTTTGCATGTTTCAGGTTTGGGTTATGGTAGATCCTACTAGTAGTTCCATTATCAGCTCCAATTATTTACAAATACATATTAAAATACTCCAAATGTTCAGTATAAAACAATGATTTTATTATGCTTGCAGATACTGTGGGGCAGGGATTCAGAAGATAAGCAAAAAGAATTTTCATGTACTCATGAGAGCAGAAGCTTCACTTGAGAGACTTCAATTTCTGTGCAAGGGAATCAAGTGATGGCATGTTCACTCACACATCTGTTGGTTGATGCTGGCAGCAAGCAAGATTTCTACCGGCTTTGTCCTCCAGACTAGTGCTTCACACATCCTGTACTTCCTCAGAGCATAGAGACTTTGGACTTCTTAACATTGACATTTATGGCTTCAAAGATCTCAACTCTTCGTTAAATGAACCAGCCTCAGATGTCATATGAGATATCTGCCAAAATCAAAATTCTACCACCCAGCTCCAAATGAAGAAATACAGACACACATCTTTTAGACAAAATAACTTCAAAGTTACATTGTGAGAATAGCATGTGGGTTGGAGATATTTTTCTGGTCATCTATGGAGCATACAATCTGCTACTTCCATGCATCTCAAACCTGCGCTTTCCTATAAAGCCTATATCATCCAAACAAAAAGGCAGCAGAAATTATTGTCCACTGAATATCTGTATTAGTGAGAATGTTTTCCTTTTTTTGGAGTATTCATTTTAGACTTTAACTATAATTTGATTTGATGTCACAAAGATATAAAGCATATTCCACACAGAATAATAAGCAGTAGAGGCGAACTTGGATGAACAGAGCAGCATGTGGAGACCCATGCCATGAACTTTTGCTCCAAGAACTACCAGGATCATACCAAGAAAGCAGAGAGGATGCACAGATCTTTTGAAGGAGGTGGATTGCTGCTGCAGGCTACATGGAAAAGCTGAAGAACTGTGAGTTCACTTGCTTTCTCAGCTGGGAGGGTTGAAGCCTGGGGCATTTTCTCAGCCCTGCTCACCAGCTGCTTGGAAATAAACTTGGTGCTTTCAGGGAGGGAACGATGATAGTGACACAACCTATCAAAACCTCTGGGATACAGTAAGGGTGGTGCTAAGAGGGGACTTCATAGGCTTAACTGCATGCATTAAATAATTTGAAAGAGCATGAATAGACTATCTAAGGTTACACCTCAAACAACTACAGAATCACAACAAAATAAACCCAAACTCAGCAGCAGAAAGAAATAACAAAGATCAGAATAGAACAAAATAAAATTGAAACAAAAAAATACAGAAGATAAAAGAGACAAAAAACTGATTATTTTTAAAGGATAAATAAAATTGATAGACCATTAGTGAGATAAACCCAGGAAAGAAGATAAAAGACCCAAATAAGCTCAGTTATAAACAAAATTGGAGATATTACAACCTATACCACAGAAATACAAAAGATCATTTGTAGCTATTATGAAGGTCTTTACATGCATAAACTAGAAAACTTAGAAGAGATGGATAAATTCCTGGAAATAAACAACCTTCTTAGATTAAATCAGGAAGAAATAGAAATGCTGAACAGACCAATAACAAGCAGTGAGATTTAAATCGTAACTAAAGTTACCAACAACAAGAGTCCAAAACCAGACTGATTCACAGCTGAATTATATGAGATATTCAAAAAGGAATTGATGCCAATGGTATTGACACCATTCCAAAAGAAAGAGAATGAATCCTCCCTAAATCATCCTATGAAGTCAGTATCAGTCTAATACCAAAACTGACAGGACCTCACCAAAAAAGAAAACTATAGAGCAATATCCCTGCTGAACATAAATGCAAAAATCCTCAGTAAACCAAATCCAACAGCATATCAAAAAGATAATCCATCATGATCAAGTAGGTTTCATACCAGGGATTCAGGGATGGTTTAACATCTCAAGTCAATAATTGTGATACTCTATACAAAGATAATAATAAAAAAAAATCCACATGATCATTTCACTTGAAAATGCATTTGTCAAAACCCAGCATTCATTTATGGTTAAAACCCTCAGCAAAATTAAAGGGACATATCTTAAGGTATTAAAAGCCATCTATGACAAATCCACAGCTCACATTATACTGAATGGGGAAAAGTTGAAAACATTCCCCTTGACAGCTAGAACAAGACAAGGATTCCCACTTTGACCATTTCTATTCAACATAGGACTGGAAGTCCTAGTTAGAGAAGTCAGACAAGAGAAGGAAATAAAAGTCATCCAAATCAGTTAACAGGAAATCCAACTGTTGCTGTTTGCTGATGACATGACTGTATATCTAGAAAACCCTGATGACTCCTCCAGAAAGCTACTAGAACTGCTAAATGAATTCAGCAAAGTTTCAAAATTAATTAATGTACAAAATTAATTAAAGTATTACACAAATCAGTAGCTCTGCTGTACATGAACAGTGACCAAGCTAAGAATCCAATCAAGAACTCAACCCAGTTCACAACAGCTGCAAATAAAATGAAATAAAATAAAATGCTTAGGAATATACATAACCAAGGAAGTGAAAGATCTCTACAAGGAAAAGTACAAAACACTGCTGAAAGGTATCATAGACTACACAAATAAATGGAAATATATTCCATGCTCGTGGATGGGTAGAATCAAGAGTGTGAAAATGAATGTAGAGCTGAAAGCAATCTACAAACTCAATGCAATTCCCATCTAAATATCATCATCATTGTTTACAGAAATAGAAAAAAACAATCCTAAAATTCATCTGGAACAAAAAAAAGAACCCTCATAGCCAAAGGAAGACTAAGCAGAAAGAAGAAATCTGGAGACATTACATTACTTGACTTCAAACATTACTATACGGCCATAGTCACCAAAACAGCATGATACTGGTATAAAAATAGATTCATAGACTAAGAGAACAGAATAGAGAGCCCAAGAACATGGCCAAATACTTACAGCCGAGTGATCCTTGTCAAAACAAACAAAAACATAAAGTAAGGGAAAGGATACCCTATTCAACAAATGGTTCTGGGATAATTGGTAAATCACATTGAGAAGAATGAACTGGATCTTCATCTCTCTCCTTGTATAAAAATCAACAGACGATGGATCAGATACTTAAATCTAAGACCCAGAAGAATAAAAATTCTAGAAGATAACATTGGAAAAACCCTTCTACACCTTGGCTTAGGCAAAGACTTCATGATCAAGAACCCAAAAGCAAATGCAACAAAAATGAAAATAAATAGATGGGACTTCTTCTACACAACAAAAGAAATAATCAGCAGAGAAAACAGAAAACTCACAGAGTGTATATATGTGCGTATATATATATATGTATATATGTGTGTATATTATATGTATATATGTGTGTATATATTCTCACACACACACACACACACACACACACACACACACACACACACACACCATGGAGTACCACTCAGTCATAAAAAAATAATGACTTAATGGCATTGGTAGTAGCCTGCATAGAATTGGAGACCACTCTAAGTGAAGTAACTCAGGAATGGAAAAACCAAACATTGTATGTTATGACTTATAAGTGGGAGCTAAGATACAAAGGCATAAGAATGATACAATTGACTTTGGGGACTTAGGGGAAAGGGCTGGAGACGGGTGAGAGAGAAAATACCGCACAAGTGTACACTGCTTGGGTGATGGGTGCACCAAAATCTCAGAAATCTCCACTAAAGGACTAGTTCATGTAACCAAACACTGCCTGTTCCTCAAACACCAATTCAAAAAAAATTAAATAAAATGCATGAAGGCCTGCAAAAAAGAATAACAAACACCAGATGCATTTTCAATGCATATTTATGAATTAATTAGTTATTAATTAACTATTGCTCATAATAAAATTGTTTTGTCTTATTGGACATGATTATTAATTCAATCTGTTATCTTGACTGGGAAAGGGGTACCCAGACATGTGGTGGAGCATTATTTTTGGTGTGTCTGTTAGGGTGCCTCTGAGTGAGATGAGTATTTGAATCTCACTGATTCAGTACAGCAGAGTATCCCTTCTAAATGTGGATGGGCTTCATGCAGTCATTAAAAACCTGAATAGAACACAAAGTCTGAATGAAAGGTAACATTTCTGGTCCCTGTACTTGAGCTTGAACATTGGGGTTCTCCTGTCCTTAAATTGGAACTTACACCAATGCCTCTCCTGGGTTTCTAGCTTGCTGCCTCTAGACTTTGGAACTTCACAGACTCCATAGTCATATGACCCAATTCGTTACTATTGGTCAATCAATAAATCAATATATTTTATTATCTCTCTCTCTCTCCCCCATAGAAATTTATGAAGACTCTCCCATAGAGAGACAGTGTCTTTATCTTTTCTATTTCTTCCAGGAAGCCTGATTAATGAAGTAGAATTCTACAATTCTGAAAAGAAAAGTGGCCTCACTTAAAAAGTGAATTGCACTGTTTTTAAAGTCATGAAGAAAAATTGTCATATTTTAAGCTGTCTTATGGGAAGTAGAACTCAGCCTTACATAAATTAAAAAAATATTGTATTCTCGTTAATTGTGAAGCCACATTTTCTTTCTTTTTTTTTTTTTTTAAAGCTAGAGTAGACTAAAATTGATTTCCTAATACAGAAAATAAAATAGCATTCATTTTTCAGGTTTCCACCTTGGGAATCATACACAGAATAATTTAAGGAAAAGATAATAAATGTGTGTGATTTCACTTCTGTTGTTCTCATTTTGCAAGAAGATTATTTTCTACTAGTTTACTTACTCAATTCATGAGCACATAGCTCAAAATTCTTAGTATATGATCGCCAAATGAGATTTTACCAAAACTAAATAAGACCGAAAAACATAGATGAAGTGTGAAATTTTGACAATGTTGATGTTCTTTATAAATCAATGCAATAAATAAAAATTGTAGAAATGTGAATAAATTAAATATCGGTTTTACTTAGTAAACCTTCGTGTGCTAACTATGTATCAATCACTTTGTTAAGCTCTTTACAAATTTAGCATTGTTTAGTTATCATAACCTTGAATTGCAAATGTTTTTATTAATTTTTAGTATTATCTCCATTTTAAAATGAGAAATTGAAATGTTGACAACACATTAAATTGTCCCAAACAAAGATATCAAGTAGCATGTGATTGTAAATGGTCAGAGTATATTGATTATTATTTATTATCTGGTAGTCTTGGTAAATTGCTAGTTTAACTTTTATATTTGACAGTTAAAAGAGGATTTTTAAAGACCTGATCATAGTATCCAATTTATACAGCATTTTAGTAGATTTCACTGCTCTAGCCACTAAAATCTTTATCCTGGATGACACGGTCTAGGTGCTGTTTCTGTTCAATTCATCAGCCTCATTTTCTGTTTTCTCACCTCTCTTGGCCTCGTATCTTGTCTTGCCACATCTCCCGACTCTGGGTGCCTCACTTTTTTGTCATGTTTTGGTACAACATACCCAATGTATGATTTAGTCCTCAAATCAAATAGCAACAAATAAATTAACTAATGAAGAATAAACAAGTGAAGCAGCTCACAGAATAAAGAAGCCATATTTTAAAGAGAAATCAGTGACCCTCCAGCACCGAATAGGAAGATCATACCTCATTATTTGATTAGAATGTACGTCTCCAGGCCAGTCACAGTGGCTCATGCTTGTCATCTAAGCAATTTGGGAGGCCAAGGCAGGAGGATTGCTTGAGTCCAAAGTTGGAGAATAGCCTGGGAAGCACAGTTAAACATCATCTTTATAAAAAAATCAAATTAGCCAGGCATGATGGTTAATCTGTAGTTGTCCTAGCTACTAGGGAGGCTGAGGCAGGAGGAATGCTTGAGCTTAGGAGTTCAAGGTCACCGTAAGCTATGACCACAACACTGCACTGCAGCCTGAGTGACAGAGCAGAATCTTGTCTCTTGAAAAAAGAAAGAAATTTATCTCTCCATTAGGATTTATTAAACCCTCACAAATATGTATGTATACATACAAAAACATTCTATTTTGTATGTCCCTAAATTAATCTTCAAATCTAAAACGTATTTGTTATCGAGAGTACATGCTTAAATAGTTTTTTTAGAAAACAAACCTTCATATATATTTATTATACTATGACCAAGATTATATTCAAGAAAAGACATAGAAGTCTACAAGCCTGAAATTATTTTTCCAATTAACTGTATAAAATGTTAAAGTTCTGTGTATAGATAACTTGTTCTCAATAAGAATGGCAGAGACTGTAATAACAAAGAGTTGTTGAATTTAGAACTATGTTTCAAGTTCTATCTGTCCAACTTAGTGGCAGTGTGACTTTGGGAGTAAACAGAATCTTATCTAAAAATAAGCAATTAATAAATATCACTTTATAAATATTATTATGATTATTCAAATAAATAACAGAATTTAAACATACTAATCACATATTTATATATTTAAATAATTTCAATTTACAAGGATACACATTTAACACTTCTCCAAATTATTACCTAGCATAACCCAAAATAGTATGATTTAAACAGTACTCAGTCACCTAATGATGCTCACCTAGAGTGAAACTATTTACTCATTTTCCTAGAGCAAGTAAGGCTTGATAGAATGACATGAGAATATTGAGAACCAGAACAAAGTTTTTAAAAGGCTCCAAAAAGATATGCTAACTATAAAAGTAAATATACATATTTGCAGTTTCTCAAGACCATGAATCACAGCTGATAATGTTTAAGTTGTATTCTTTAATCAATTCTCTTATGAAGATGAGAGGCATCTGATAAATTTTTCTTAAAATTATTAACTAATCTTTTTCAAGTTTAATGATATATAAAGGTTTTTAAAAGTCTATTAGTTTTCAAGAATTAATATGAGTGTTTATGATAGAATCAGCATGATTTGTCTAGTGGAAATTCTGGGTTGATCAGATGGAACCTTGTAAAAATGTACAAATCTTTTGGGACTGTTTGGTAAATGGATGTGCCTATTATCAAACACTTTTTCATTATAAGAGTAAATGTGTTTCATCCACAAAGGGCCACCACAGTGTATGTGGAGAGATTGCAATGTGTATTGATAATGTCAATGTATAATGCCTTGTACCAATTCATAAATAAAATGATATTAATGAATACAAAGGGCATTATATAGCATTTCTTATAAGTAGTTCTTATATTGTTTGCTTTTCATAACAACCAACGGAATAGTTTTACTCTGAGATCCATTTTATAGCTAAGAAGTTTGGACTGATTAAATGACTTTTCCAAACTATTCAAGGTAGAATGTTGAAAACCAAGAAATAATAGTATTTTTTAAAATTATAACCTCATATTCTTTCCAATATATTATTCATCTCTTTATACCATCATTGCATACTCTTTTATTTCCTACTGTTTTTTTCTCTACATTTTTAGTGATTTTGCTGTTTTACCTGACATAGCCATCAATGTACTCATCCCAAGAGGCTACCTTATACTAAGTGTGTTTAATCAAATTGTGATACTTGCCATTAATAATTAGTTAGCACCTGAGTTTGTCTAGGAATCTGGCAACTTTACAGAATGTATACAAAATGTTGCTCCATAGGAAGCCAAATATTACATTTTTGAATGAGAACGGGCTAAGTTACTTTCAAAGTTAGCATTATTACCTCACTTTAGAGTTGAGAGTATTGGAATACAGAGAGTTTAACTACTTGGCCAAAAGTTACAACATTGCCAGGTGACAGACTGAGGATTCCTAGCCTGGCTGTTTGGTTCCAGAGTCTACACACAATCTACTCTGTCCCACTGCTTCATATGATGCTTCTCCCAGCATAGCTCAGATGAAAGGAAAGTGGCAGGCAAAAGTAGCATATATTTCAGCAAGAGAAAAAATATTAAATGTTGGTGAAATTAACTGTCTTTAATATCACTGATCTGAAAATTAATGGTAGATACTTGAAAGTCAATAGGATTAAAACATTAATAATTACTAAAACACTAAAACATCATTATAGAATTTAGAGATGATTTTTCAAAGACAGAATATCAAGTAATATATGCTTAAAAATATATATCTTTCCCCACTGTATTAGTAAAGCTGTGTCCATCTTAATTAAGAACAAATAACTTGATGTAAACACCATTTTTTCTCTAATGGTTCCCCTCGTTAAAGTGTGCTGACCGTGAGCCTAGATCTGAAAGTCTCATTAGAATTGTCGTGGATACCCAATTCTATCAAACACGTTCCATTTGGCAGGTTTTTAAACTTGGTCAATATTTGCTTATTCTTTTCATATGTCCTGATTTTGTCTCAGTTGGTACATAATTCCTGCTATACTTGATCATGCCTGTTCAGAATGGGCCTAGAGTAGAGGTTAGAGAGTAGAGACCACATAGTTGAAGCTGCATTTCTACTGTCTTTTCTTTGTTTGTTTATTGGAGCCATGGCATGATCTCAATAATATTCTCTATGAAACAAAAGTTATTTAATAGCAGCAGTGTTAAATTTACAACAGCAGTATTGAAAGTAAAGAGAAGAATATAAAATTATTGATGCTGTCTTATACCAGTTACTAAATCTTCATCTCATATCAAATTGATTTAATAAAAATATCCTGTGCTGTCTTTTTTCTCCTGTAAGAATTAATTACTTGTTGGTATACTTTAAAAAATCTTTTTAATTTACAAGACAGTTGTGTTTGTCGCAGTTATCTAGAGAGACAGAAGCAGTAGGATATACACAGATAGATAGATACATAGATCAGAAAGAATTTATTAGGGGAATGGGCTCACATGATACGGAAGCTGAGAATTTCCAGCATAGGGCTTCTGCAAGCTCGAGGTCCTGTAGTAGTAGAGTAGTGTGGCTCATTCCAAGTCTCAAAGCCTCAGAACCACGGAGGGCAAAGGTGTCACTCTCAGTTGGAGGTCAAAGCCCTGAAAATCCAGAGCACCGCAGGTGTAAGTTTCACAGTCTAAAAGCCTAAAGTCCTAGAGTTTTGATGTTCAAAGGCAGGAAAATAAAGGTGTCCCAGTTCCAGAAGAGAGACATTGGGTGATAGAAGGGAGAGGGAGAGGAGGTGACAGAGAGGAGAGAGAGGAAGAAAGTAGACAAGGAAGCTGGGACAGGGAGGAAGATCTCCTTTCCTCTGACTTTTTGTTCTCTCTGTGCTAATATTAATTTTGACAATGTTTTGGAAAACACTCAATAAATTTTGGTGGCATAGACCACACCTTCACCTCTATATAGACTTAGTAATTTGGCTTCATCCAATCAGCTTAATTATATTCATTTGTTTCAGGAAAGATTCTCACAGATTCTAAGCCACTGAAAACCAGCCTCAGGGATTGTGTTTGTTTAGCTGTTCTGAGATTGAAGCTCTCTCTCCATCTGAAGAACAATTTTGTGAGGAGGGACCTTGGCCTTCCTATGTGACTCCAAGAAGCAAACCTCATTTTGCCTGAGGGAAACTCATGGCCTCCCAGAAGGCTGGGTCTCAGAGAAATAACAGAAAATGTGCTTGGAAGAGGCTGGATCTTTGGTGAGGTTGGTGAGGAGGCTTAGGTCAAACATTGCCTTCTTTAACTTTTGAGGTAGCAACATCTACCAAAGATATTTTTTCAATGTTAAAAGTTTGAATTGGCTTTTTTTAGGCATTGATAGCTCATATTTTTATCACAGACAGATATACACAAAAATACATTGTCTCTTGTTCTCTCATGTTGAAAGAGCTACCTCCTCAGGTTGATTTGGAAATGACATTGAATTATCAGTACTTCTTAAAGTTGTCATATAAAGACTTATATGCCAAAAACAAACCAAAACAAATGCACGCACACACACACACACACACACACACACACAAATAAAACTGATGATGTTTCTTTTCTGTACAACTGCTTTCTTTTTATTATTATTAATTATTTTAATTATTATTAATTATTATTATTATTTTGAGACATGGTCTCACTCTGTAGTCCAGGCTGGAGTGCAGTGGTGGTGTGATCATTCTTCACTACAGTCTTGATCTCCTGGGCTCAAGCAGTCTTCTTGCCTGAGCCTCACAAGTAGCTGAGACTGTAGGCACATACCACTATGCCAGGATAAATTTTAAGTTGTTTTGTAGAGAGGAGATCTCACTGTGCTGCACAGACTGGTCTCAAACTCCTTGGCTTACTAAAGTGCTGGGATTACAGGTTCCAGATGTTAGCCACTGTGCCAGGCCTGCTTTCTTTTTATTTGATTGAATATACATTTTGAATTAATAAGATTTCTTCCTCATGTAGGCTGACAGGAATCTTAGAACCAAATTAACCGCTTACCACTGTTGACTATGGAATAGCCAATGATATTCTCATCAGCGAATTCATTTTGCCTTCAGTTTGCTATAATACTTTTATTTATCCTCATTTTTACTTATCCTAATTTTAAATTCAATTTTATTCTGTACATTTGTGTTAGGTAATTTAACTACTTGTGGCACTGAATTTGGATAGCACTAAGTAAATAAAGCAAACACAAAATCATCACAGAAAGTAACGCAAACAATCGTCAATCCCGTAGTCTACTGTGGACTGTAAATAATGAAAATATGACTCAATTATATTCAGAAAACACAGTGTTTTCCTCAGGAAATTCAAGACTGGGGTAAATTTCAGGTTGGTTTAATTATCAGGTTAGCAATATTTTCAAGTGTCAAAGTTCTCCATATATCTTAATTGTCTAATCCTTGGATTAGTTTCACTCTCATGCTGTAGCAAGATTGCTGCAGCAATTCTGGTTATCTTATCATAACATGACAGATTCAGACAAAGGGACAGAACAGTCTTTCCTGCTGGCTATTTCACTGGATAAATAATACATTTTTTTTCAGAAGCTGCCTCCTGTTTCACTAGGCAGAAAGTTTTAACATTTGCATTTTTAAAACAGCCAGAGGCAAGAGTAATTTAATTACGACAATTTTGCTAATATTTGTGTGTGAATCTGTAGACATGAAAGCAATAGTCACAATACCTGTCATCGTGCATCTCTAACATTTAAAATGCATTATTATTGTTGATGTTTGTATGCCTGCTGAACTTCCACTCTAGATGTTAAGAATTTGATGCCCTGAAAATAGGAATCCCTATTAGAGCAGAAACACTTTTAAAATATTGCCATTATTTTACATTTTAGACTGAGTCTTTAAGGTACTCCAGGTTGTTCGTTCAAATAACCATTTGAAAACCTACAATGTGCCAAGCACTGTTTATTTTTTGAACCAATGTACAATTATAAATGACAGTTATGTCTTCAAGGAGATTCTAATGTTTTTAATTAAATATTCAATTCAGTGAATACTTTTGACCACCAAATTTATGTCAGAAATTTTGTTAAAAATTAGAGAATGACTATGTAATAAAACAAAGCTGGCCTTTGAGACATAAATAAAAATTCTAATTTCTTACTAAAATTATCTTAAATTCCGTGTTATATTTTATAAAATTATGGTAAATTATGCTAAAAAGCTAGCTCTGATACAGTGATATGAAAGTTAGACTAGATAGAAATAGGGGTGGAGTTGAGAATATAGTTTAAAAAGTAAATGTAATAGACTAGGGAATATAATGCTGATCTAAAATGATAATGGCAATAATAGCATAAATATGTACCAAATGTTTGCAAGAAGGAAAATTTGATCATAAGAAAACAGTAAATCCCAGGTTAATGACAGAAAGAAGGAGCCAACTATTTACGTGGGGTTAAGAGGAAGATACTTTTAGTTACATGAAAACAGAGATTTTGTTTCCATCCTGTGACTCATGAGGCTTCACTACATCTAAATTGCATAACTGATCTCTACTGGCTGAAAACTGCTTTCTAATACTCGTTGCTGTTTGAGATTTCCCAGTACTTGGAGCCACCTGTAATTGAGATTTCCCAGGACTTGGAGTCACCTGTAATTGTGCATAAATTGATTATTTTATGTGAAAAAAGAATCTTAGACTCTAACAAGTCTGAAGTAGGTCACTAAGGTCTTGAAGGAGGAATGTTGACATACCTGGTGACAGCAAGCTCAAGAGGTTCTTCTGCACCTTTTTTGAAAGAGGCATCTGCTCCTTTACCAACAGGTTATTTCCAAGGCACATTAGGGAGGAATTTACTCCTCCTGGGATACTAATCTACCCTTCAACACTTTGAGACTCTGCTATTAATAAATGAAAACAAAATGCAGTGACAAAATGAGCTTTTCTAGGCTTGGAAAAGATGAGTAAAGAGCCTGTTTCTAGAAATTTAAGTAGAAAAAAAACACCTAATAGTCTTACAAGGATAGTAAAGTTCAGAAAAGTGACGGACTATTTGATTTAATAGCGATTGTAGGATTATTGGCTACCATGAGGTCACAATGTAATTAAATGTTTTTAATCTACTGTGTTGTATTTAAAAAAAAAAAAAAAGAAAAAAGCTGAAAATAATTTACAAAGATGAGGTTGAGGTATATTAGCAGCTTTGTTTTTCCCATTAGAAAAATATGTGGATTTCTATTGTGTAAAAATTCTACCCCCTATGAGTTTTGTTCACTTTACTACTTTGTATCTATTGCATATGGGCCACAGTATCTCATGCAGATTTATAATGATTTTGACAAATAAACAGAATCTTACTTTTAACCAGTGAGTCACTGAGTCAAACTCTATGGCTATCCTAATGCAGCAATCTCACTTCATTAAAACAAGACTATAGAAACAGAAGTTCTACATACACTGGGGGGAAAATCAGGCTGTATATTACACACACAATTTATTTTCAGCAAGAAACTATTTGACCATTTTGTACCTATAAAATGTCCAGTGGGAGAAATTACATTATTGACCCTGAGGCACTTATTTTTAAATGGAAGAGTGAGTTTAACTGTCTAACCATTAATCATAGAGGAGTGAGTGGAACTTTAAAAGAAATACATTTCGAAGAAAATTTGAAGATTGAAGTTCTACCAGTGCTTCACTATGAAGTTAAAATAAAAATGGCCTTGCCTGTGTGTAATTTGCCTTAGACACAAGCTCCGGTAAACTACTTTGGCAAGGCCATCATCATAAACAGTGACAGAAGGAAATGTGATTCTTCATCTTCTCTGCAGATTATTTTGCTGCAACAGTCTAGTGTCGTCTAAAGACATGTTTCATATCTTAGATGAGGAATGAATTGAAAAGATGTCTCTCTTCTACCATATCAGAACCTCTATAAAGTAATGAGAGAAAGAAGGAGAGGAGAGAGGTAGCAAAATACTAAGTGGAGAGGTGAAAGCTAAAGAGTACATGAAAAGGAAGAAAACTGAGTTACCTAAAGCATACATGTAGAAAATTTATAATTTTTGATGGATCTTATTTTAAAATATTGTTAAATGATTGGAAATAAATGGTATGGCCACAAAAATCTGGAAGTTAAAAAACTATGATATAAAATAAATTCTTATAAATCATAAAAGATTGAAAGGAGACTGATGGATTTCTAAGTTTTATTAGCTATTCATAGTCACATTGCCAGAAAATTCAGATTTTCATGACATCTTGATGCATAAGAGAAATGCTGCTCATCATTGTCATTTCCCCTACTTTAATCAAGTAAAATAGTTCAATTATCTCTCTTCGTTGTCTCTCCTGACTCTCTCATTCTTTGTCTAGTTCTTGATTGTGCTCTCATTCTATTTCTTCCTGCTGTGATTGCATTATTTTTGTTTCCAATAAACTTAATAGCTGGCATGGTATTGGGTAACAATGAAACCTAGAACATGATGGCATGTTTAAGTTTATTATGATAAACTTACAGGCAAGACGGGACTGTCTTGGTGTATACTAATATGGTTAATTATTAAGAGATTTAGAGGTTGAGATGATATAATCTTAAAGTTGGAGAAGTTATATTCTAGTTACAGTTTTGTACTGTAAATTCTAAATTACACAATTAAATGTATCAGCAAATACAAAATGCTCTTTATATTGAAATGATAAAATGATATGCATCAAGTACACTAGTATATTCAACTCCATGCCATAAATATTTGGAAAAGAATAAATATTGAGATTCTGTTGGCAGAGGCCCAGTTTTTGACATTTTGTTTAAGAATTTATACCTGCCCATTAGTATTTGAAATGCTACACTAAACCTAGTGTAACCGATGTCATGAGCAGAAGGTGGGTTGAAAAATGAGAGAAAGATATTACCTATTTCTGATCAACTGTTTTATAAGAGTAAGTGAATTGCAAGCTACTTAGCAGAGTAGCAGTTTACCATTGAGTGGTAAGTAATATAAGAGATATAGTGCATAATGATCAAACATTTTTAATCATAAATTCCACTGATTTTCCTAATTAATGATTCACCATAACTGGCTTCATTATAATGTATCATATGGGTGAAACAAAAAACATATGGCTTAATTTCAGCTTTAAACTCAAAACAATCTTCTATTTTTTTGAATTTTCACAACGCTTGAGCTAATGAGATGTTACAGAGCAGCAGCTTTAAATGACAGAAGAATGAGCAAGTGTTTCACTGTTTTTACAGTCCCGTAAAAGATATAGATATGTTGAGCCATTGTTTAGGTTAATCCATTTTGTCTTCCTTGTCTAAGGAGACTGCCCATTGATTTATAAAAACTACTATAGGAGTTCTCTTGCTTCGGTCCTTTTCAAGAATTGTTTTCTGTAGCCTTTTCTTTGATTCTGTGGGTTGTCCCATATCTTTCCAATAAATTACCTTATTTTGCTAAAGGTAGCTTAATTTATTTCTCTAGTTTGCAAACAAATAATTCAAAAAGACATAGACATTGTTTATTGGTTATCATTGATCTAAGGACTGCCAGAAGAGTTGCTACCAGAGTTTTGTATAAGCAATTTGCTTGGGGAAATCAATGCAAGGCTTTGCCTCCAGCATAAAATCAGATTGAAAAGAAAGCTGCTGAGAAAGTAAAAGATCTTTTTATCATCCCTAGCACTGTGGTGATAAACAAACCATCAATTTTCTTATCAAATGATTATACAGAACAGTATGTGTAAATCTATGATTTTATTGATATAAATTAATTTGTAGAATACAACATTAAGCCACAACTAGATACAAATTAAGAGCTCTTAGAATGTAAAAGTGAATATCTCACAACAACTGTACTTAGGACTTTCTGCTCTCTTTTTAATATAGCATCTCCTCATCTGTCTTCAGTCCTGCCAAACAACTTTGTTTCTTATCTGAAAATGAAATATGCTGGATAAGAAGGAAATTCTTGTAAGCTCATATTAGCCCATTTACCGTTCTGCCAATAGCTGTCCCCATGTACAATACTTTCTTTTCTGCTACTTTGGCTTGGCAATCCGTATTCCTCTTCTCAGAGGTTAGATCCTAGACACCCTCATATCCTGAAGGTTACTGCTCCAGATTCATTTCTTTATGGCTACAGCTTCAACTTCACACTCCCTGCTGTTCTTTCTCAGCAGCAGGCAAACATGTTATTTCCGCCATCTTAAAATCACTTTCACTGGACTTAATTTTTCCACTAATAACTAATCCATTTATTTACATCCTTTACAGAAAACTCTTTCAAAACAGTTTCCTTTACTTGCTGTTCACAATAGCTTTTCTTTAGTTCTCTTTGGAGCCAACTGTGTTTAGGCTTTTGACCAAAGCATCACTTCACTAACATTGTTCTTGTCAATATCACCAAGGACCCTTGCTTTTTAATATCCAATGGTCAAGTCTTAGTCCTCTTCATTTTAATCTCATCAAGGAATTTAACACACATTATTAGTCTCTCCTCATTCATATATTTTCTTCACTTAAGTCATGAATACCACTGTTCTCCTTCACCAGAAACCCATTTTCAGTGTCTCTTTCTTAGTTTCATCTCATTTCTTTCACCTATTTACACCTCTTTACACTGAGTCCTTGAATCGTTTACCTTTCCACATATACTATTTTGTGTTCCCAACCAGCTTCATTGTTTTTAAATATAATCTAAACCTACATTATTTATAAACATGTACCTCTTGCCTGTGACTATACTCACATTGACTAACAAAAATAAATCAAGCTAAATCAAGCTTTTGCAGAATTAAGATTAATTTTATTCAGTAATCGTATCATGGACTATAGACTGAAGTCTCAGTCTCAGAGGCAGCCCTCTAGAGGTATTCTACCAGACTGTTCCACCACAGTATTTCAGCCCACTTCTTATATACATGTGGTGGAGGTTCAGTACTTGCAAAATCACGTCACACTTGCTCACAAGCTACATTAAAGTAGAATCACATTGTGGTTTGGGTGTAGGAGTACATCTAGTTCCAGATTACAGAAGCATAATAACTAACCCTGTCAGACATTATCTTATGTGTAAGAAAAGGGAAGGGCTAAGGTCAGTTACCTTTGAAGGGATGCAGTGGCTCAGGCAAGAGACATAGGGGACGATGTTATCTATTCTGTCTTCAAAGCATTTTTCTGGAGAGCTATTTGTCATCATAGAGCCAGAGACTTTGTGAAATTATGCCAGCAAGCAGAAATGAGTAAACATGGCTTTTTATGTTTGCTCCTTTGTTTCACACTTTACTCCAGATTGGCATTTCCAAGCTTCTTGTGCGTTTTCAGTCTAAAGTATAAAAAACATCTACAGGTAGAATGACAAAACTGTATTTAGGAATTTTTCCCCAAATCTACTTCTAATACAATTATTTTAGCTCATTCAATAACAACTGTTTTTTTCTTAGTCTTCAACATTTTAGAGTCATAATTGACTGGTATCTCCCTCTCACATCCTATATTTGATATTAAATTGATAATACATCTGAAAGATGTCTACTTTTTTTTATTTAACCTCATCTGCTATCAATTAGGTCCAGGACATCAAAATCTCTGTATGATTTCAGTAGTATGCTAAATACTCTCTCTACTTCTTTCCATCTCACTCTCTCTTTTTTCCCTCAACATAACCACCATATTTAACTTGCTAAAACCTGTGTCATACACTCACAAGTTGGTCTCTTCAATAAACAGATTATCAGATGGGATTTAATATGTAGTACATTTATCAAGGTGTATCTTTTCCTTTCACAGCTCTGGATGTAAGAAGAAAGAAGCAACACAGGCAGAAGGAGAAGTTAAAGGTTAAAGAAGATCTCATTGCAGACACAGCCAATCTCACTGGGTGCTCTGGAGCTGTAAAAACCTTTTAAGGCTATCCCAAATTTTTCCAAGATGTGCTTAGAAGGCCGTTCTGGTGGGATGCACTCTGAAAAGGGCATGAGATTTGGCAAGCTCTCTGCAGCTGTGGCAAACTCTGAATCATCTGGAAGGTAAAGAACGGCTGCCTGTCTGCCAACACTATCTTAGTAGCTGAGGCAACCAGATCACATCGAAGTGTAAGATGACCTGCACATCACAATGTCTACCACATCTCATCATGTCACTTCTCAGCTTCAAACTAAGGACTTTTCATTGCTTTCAAAATTTGAGTCATAAAGTTCACAATGACTTTCAACAGCCTACAGCATCTAGACCTTCATTTAACCTCTTAAAATTCACCATTTCACTCACACTGCTGCAGCATTTGTTGCCCTGTATGCTCTTGGTCAGATATGTCAAACACACTGCCACCTTCTGGGCTTTGGGCTTCCTCCGGCCTTCACCTGCTTGAAGTGAGCTTCCGCTAACAACCCACAGTTCAGTTTCTCATCATTTTAAATGATTTTATTCAAATATTGTGCTGATCATATGAAATATTAAGACGACCTAACTTTTACTTTCTATTTTGCTTTTTATCATTTATCTATCTATTTGGATATCTATCATCGTCTATTTATCTATCGTCTTGCCAAGTTTTCAACATGAAGTACATGATTAAATTTTTATGTTATTCCAAAGGGAAAAATAATATATTCTTAGAAAATATATGCAAAATGATTGAATAGTGAAGACAAATGATAATGAGCTCTATAAAATGTAAATATAATTTCATAGCACAACAGGGTGACTGTAGTCAACAATATTATACATTTTAAAATAACTAAAAGAGTATAGTTGAATGTTGTAACAAAAAGAAAAGTTTGAGTTGATGGATCTCCATTTACATATGCCTGGATAAAAATACATCATGTACCCCATAAATATGCACACTAACTAACTATGTACTCACAAAAGTTAATTTTAAAAAAGAATGTAAAATATAAAATAAATAAAAAGTAGATATTAGAACCAACAAAAATATTTTTTTTACTAGGATTCTAGTAACCTGAGAAACTTGTGTTTGTAAATATTTGTTTTGTTTTACATAATGTTGATTTCATTTTCTTCTATTCTGACCCTGCAGTATATCATTCATGATGTCTGTGCTTATCTTTGACTGACAACTTTTGTTTTCTTCTCTAACACTTAGTAAAATTATTTCAAATGGTATAAGCAAGGTTAAGAAAGAATACAAATCATATAGGCATTTAATACCTGATATAAAAATACAGATTTATTTTAAAAACATGAAATCAAAAAAAATGTTAAATTCTTTTTAATACTATATGTTCTATAAGAAACATTTAGTGATTCCTTACGTCTAAATGCATCATTAAATATTGAGAGATACAGGACTAACAAATCATTTGTGATATAACCACTCATTTATATCATTTAAGTTTAATTCAATGATGTCTTACTAGTGATATAATAGATGATACAGTAATATAGCAAATTTGTGACATAAGTAAGTAAACTGCCTCCTTGTATGCTTCATGCTGAAGGCTGTGAAAATAGAGAAAGACTAAAATGTTAATATCGTGACATTTATTTGTTATAGCAAAAGCACAAAGTATGTAAAATTGGCCCTTTATAACAGGAAAATTAATGCTTTAAAATACGCACTAACTGAAATAATTGGGTGTAATATTCAGTTTTTGCTGTTTTCTGCATGGGGCCAAGAGGTAAGCTCTCACTGTCATAACAGAAGTTAATTAAGCTTGCTGTACACCAAGATACATTGTATAGATGATGCTTTTGGTCTTGGAACTGAAGAGGAGAAACCACAAAAGAGACAGAGCAACTTTATTTGATTCTCAAAGAATGAACTTAACAGAAGTCTGGGTATAGTAATATATGAAGGATGATAGTAGTATAAGAGATTTTTATTCTTTTGCATAAAGCTAAATTTTTAATTTGACTCATAAAATTAATTTATAACCAGAATAAAATTATGCTACTTAAACCTAGCAAACAAATAATCTTACCAAACTTAAATTGATGTATACAGATTTTAAGTGATTTGTATGTTTATAATTGAGAATTAATATGAAGAATTAATATGGAGAATGTATAAAAATTAATTATTAGTTAATTAAAATAGAAGATTAGTTTAAATGCCCTCAATATGAATGATAGTTGCAAAGGAAATTATATTAATGTTATGCAGCAGTACAAGCTAAATGAAATTTTCAAAACTTACAGGACATCTAAAGTTAATGGCATGTTTTACAGTTACAGGGGTCATTAGAAAATGGGAGACATAAAATATTTAAGACTGGATAGTATTTTAGAACATAAGCACAGTAGCTGGGTTGTGCATTTTGTCATATTCAGATATGTTTATCGGATTTTTTTTATTCTTATCCTCTGAGAAAATAAACTGTTATTTTATTTGATCATTCAGAATTTTAATGTATCTGAATATAATTTGGAATTATGAACTTCCAAAAAGAAAGGAGCTGTTAAAGTTTCATTTCTGTTTCTCCAATTTTTCTTTCCCTTATAATTTTATTTAAAAATATTTTTGAACATCCATAATTGATATAATCTTAATTTCACTGAACCTCACAAGCATGTATCCCATATTTAGCAGACTATTGCCTTCATTGTAATAATCTCCTCTGCCAGTACTCCCAAGGATATCTAAAATATGGACACGAATATATCCTAATCTTTTTGTTACTTTTTTCAATACTAGTATTCAAAAATATATTCAAAAAATAAAATTGTAAATGTATAGCACATAATATTGTTGGGTTTCAGGGGTTCATGGGTTCAGGGGAGCCCTCAGCTCCACTGAGAAGACGTTTCTCCAGGCTCTTGGTCCCTCGCTCTGTCAAGAATGAGAGAGGAGACCAAGGCCCAGTGCGTTGGTAAAGCAAAGACCGGACTCCAAAACAATGTTTGCAAAAAGTGATTTATTTGGGTAGAGAAAAAGAAAAAGGAGAGGAAGAGAGAAAGTGTCCATGAAGCGTGTGGAAGGGGACCCCAGAGGGGAAATCTGCCCGGAGGTGGGAGACAGGGACTTTTGCAACCTGGGTGGAATTCCCTCCCTCTCCAAGCCTCTCCCACCCCCACCCCTACCCCCGTCAATGAAAAGAGTTCCTTTAAAATTCTTCTGGAGTGATTGACCTCTGGTTCTTCCCTCACCCTCGAAAATTAAATAGAAACCATTAAATTTCCCAGATGGAGAGAGGTGGGAGGGGGCATGACACTGGGAAGTCCTTGCCCTTAAAACTACGCCTCCTTTTGGACCCGGAAGGAGAACACATTTCCTCAATACTATTGATCATTCCTTCTTAAAAATTCATCCTCAATTTTATTCCCATCCATCAGATTGGCTTGAGTGGCATAAGTCCTTCTTTGCAAATTCCTGCCTGCTTTCTCGGGGTATTTTCTGAGGCCCAAAGACTGAAGGATACACCTCTAGGCAACAGTCACTCACTTGTGGGAAATAATTTGTGGTTCTATCATCCCATAAACATCTTCACCTCATGACAGGTTTTACACTGTTTGGAAACCTACCACTCATGCCTAGGGATTTAGCAAAGGGACAAGGCTAAGAAAAAAACAGAGCTTTGCTTTTTAGTTTTTATTTTTGCTCCATCGACATCAACGATTTTGCATCTAGTTTAGCAATGAGATGATCAGATCTTTGTCTCAGTGCTCTGGGAATTTTATCTCATCATTCAAGTCTCCTACTTTATGTACTGTTTGAAAATAATGCCAATTTCTTCTTATAAGTAAAGATGGTTGATTGCCATTGTTATATATCTCATCATATAGTATATACTAATACATAAATCAATACATTTCATGTATTGATTTAAAGAAAATTTAAAACTTCTTCAAAATAATTATTTCTAAATCACCAGTACATATTATTGAATGACTACTGGACAATAAATATTATGGAGTCTTGTCCAAAGTCTCTTTTATCACACTGTGTCAACAACATCGAGTACAATTTTTGAAACACAATTGGCACTCAGAAGAGTTGTAAATAAATGAATAGATTGAGTGAATGAAAGGCAACTATAATTGGAGTTAGTGGTAGGAAATAAAAATCAATACATAGAAACAAGATTTCCTTAACCATTGAGTTTGCTTTTCTTTTTTTATCATGTGATAATTTGGAGCTCTTACATCATGTTATTCTAGTTCCCCACAATTAAACTGTCAGTGTTTTATTCTATAAGTACTATCTTCATGTAAATCAGACAAGCAGATTATAGAGCAGCATACACTATGTGTCAGCAGAATAAACATACGTGGGATCAAATCAAATTGGTTTGAATTGGGTTGAATCTGTATTCATGATAACTATTTGGATGTTTCATGAGTAAGGTAGGAAACCACTTACTGGAAGGTTATATTTGGTTTTTCTTCTGGAGCAGTTATATGTTTTCTTGTATCTGATTTTATCAATTTTAACCCATTTATGCCTGAGGTTGCAATTGTTTGAAATTTTGTAATCCGACCTTGGCAATGATCTTGAGCAGTAGGATACAGATAACTCCCACATGTTGAGCGTTCTAATAATGGAATGTGAGGCATAAATTGGTTAAATTAAACCTGAATATTTAACACACTAGACATTTGTTTCAAGAGCCATTTATCTAAAACAGATTGGATAATTTGATCAAAAGTATTTAATAAAGCAAAAAAATATCGCCAAAAAATGTTTGTATTGTTTTTGGTGGGTTTTTCATTATAAGTATCTGTAATATGTCAATCAGTAGGGTATGTTTAAATTTACTGCCATATTTTCACAGCCTGCTCACTTTGTGGGTAATACATATCACACTATCACAAAATTCTTAAAAATATGAAAATTTCAGTCAGCATTTTTTTGATTCCCCAGGTTTTTTATTTTAATTAACGAGTCAGAGAAAATAATTATGATATATGGAAACCATAATTTCAGCAATTGAGAGATGCTGTGTCTTATGAAAGGACTAATACTTTATGTAAAAATAAAAATCTACTCATGCTCTGAAGTCTTTATTTTTGAAGAATACATTATTTTAGACAATTTGGTTAGTAGGTTTTATGGTGTTACTAGATATGTACACATGTACTATGTATTATACATACACATATGTTTATATAATATATATGTATATTATATGCACTTATGTTTATATAATATACATATATTATGGACATATGCTGGTTCTATTTTAAATTCTTTTATAAACCTGTTTTTCATAACAGCTGTAACAATCTACATTTTGAACAACTGTGTAAAAGGGTTCCCTTTTTTGTCACGTATTTATTATCATTTCTTATCTTTATACTTTTTTATAATAGTAATCCAAATGGATGTGAGGTGGTATCTCATAGTGATTTTAATTTGCCTTTCTGTGATGATTCATGATGTTAGGCAACTTTTTATATGACTGTTTGCCATTTTTATGTCTTCTTTGGATGAATGTCTATTTAGGTCTTTTGTCTAACTTTTACTCTGGTAATATGTTTTTCTGGTATTGAGTGATATAAGTACTTTATGAATTTTGGGTATTAACTCTTTATCAGATTTTTTAATTTTAATTTTTGTGGGTACATAGTAGGTGTACATATTTATGGGCTGCATGAGATATTTTGATACAGGTATGCAATGTGTCATAATCTCATCATGGAGAATGAGATAATTATCCCCTCAGGCATTTATCCTTTGTGTTACAAACAATCCAATTATATTCTTAGTTATTTTTAAATGTACAATTAAGTTATATATTCACCCTGTTGTGCTACCAAGTAGTAGGTCTTAAGTATTCATTCTATTTGTTGTACCTATTAAACATCTGCACCTCCTCTACATGCCCCTCCCACCCTTACTACTCTTCCCAGCCTATGGTAACCATCTTTCTATTCTCTATGTCCACAAGTGTATTTATTATGATTTTTGGATCCTCAAATAGATGAGAACATGCAATTTTGTATTTCTGTGCCTGGCTTATTTCATTTAACCTAAAGATCTCTAGTTTCACCCATGTCGTTGGAAATGACAGATCTTATTCTTTTTTATGACTAAGTAGCACTCCATTGTGTATGCATACCACATTTTCTTTATCTATTCATCTGTAGGTGAACACTCAGATTGCCTCCAAAACCTGGTTACATGAAAAGTGCTGTAATAAATATGGGAATGTTGATATGTCCTCAAAATACTGATTTCTTTTGTTTTGGGGGTATTGCTAGCAGTGGTATTGCTGGGTCACATGGGTGTTCAATTTTTTCATTGTTGAAGAATTTTCATAATATTCTCTATAGTGTTTGTGTTAGTTTATATTCACACCAACAGAGTTTAAGGGTTCACTTTTCTCCACATTCGCACTAGCATTTGTTATTGTCTGTCTTTTGGATAAAAGCCATTTTTACTGGCGTGAGACAATAACTCATAGTGGATTAGATTTGCATTTCATGCAAATCACATCAGAGTCAGTGAGCACCTTTTCATATGATTGTGATGATCAGTGGTGTTGAGTATCTTTTAATATGACTGTTTGACATTTGTATGTCTTCTTTTATGAAATATCTATTCAGATCTTTTGCCTATTTTTAAGCAGATTATTAGATTTTCTCCTATAAATATCTCATCATGTAGCTGCCACTTAAAAGTGAGAATTTGTGGTGTTTGGTTTTCTATTTTTGCATTAGTTAGCTAAGAATAAAAGCCACCAGCTCCAACTATGTTTCTGCAAAACTCAATCATTTTTAAGGCTACATAGTATTCTATTGTGTATCTCTACCAAATTTTCTTTATCCAGTCTGTCACTGATGGACATTTAGGTTGATTCTATGTATTTGCTATTGTGAATAGTTCCACAATGAATATTTGTATGCATGTGACTTGATATCCAGTAATGGAATCGCTGGGTCAAATGGTAGTTCTGTTTTCAGCTCTTTGAGAAATCACCATATTGCTTTCTATAATGGCTCAACTAATTTCCACTCACATCAACATTGTATGTAAGTGCTCCCTTTTCTCTGCAGTCTTGCCACCATCTCTTATTATTATTTTTTACTTTTTAGTAATAGCCATTCTGCCTAGTGTGAGATGGTATCATTGTGGTTTTGATTTGCATTTCAATAATGATCAGCAATATTGAGCTTTTTAAAATATGTTTTTTGGCCACATTTTTCTTCGAAAAGTGTTCAAGTCATTTGTACACTTTTTAATGTGATTGTTTCTATTTCCCCTGTAAATTTGTTTCAGTTAATTATAGATGCTGGATATAGACCTTTATTAGATGAATAGTTTGCAAATATTTCCACCCATTCTGTAGGTTATCTGTTTATTGATAGGTTTTTTTTTTTCCTGTGCAGAACTTCTTTAGATCCCATTCGTCAATTTTTGCTTTTGTTTTATTGCTTTTGATGTGTTTATCATGAAACCTTTGCCCATTCCTGTGTTCAGGATGTATTGCCCAGCTTATCTTCCAGGTTTTTTTTTTTTTTTAATTTTTGGTTTTTCATTTAAATATTTAATCCAACTTGAGTTGATTTTCACGTACAGTATAAGGAGGGTGACCAACTTCAATCTTCTGCACCATTTATTGAAGGGTTAGTCTTCTCCATTTCTTGTTTTTGTCAGCTTTGTTGAAGATCAGATGGTTGTAGTTGTGTAGCCTTATTTCTGGGCCCTCTCCTCCATTTCATTGAGTAGAGAATACCAATGCCATGCTATTTTTATTATTAGAGCCTTGATTGAAGCCAGGTAACATGATACCTCCAGCTTTTGTATTTTTGCTGAGAATTGCCTTGGCTATTTGGGCTGGTTTTGTTTCCATATGAATTTTTAAATAGACTTTTCTAGTTCTGTAAAGAATGTCATTGGTAGTTTGAGAGAAACAGTATTCAATCTGTAAACTGCTTTGGGCAGTATGGTCATTTTAATGATATTGATTCTTCCTTTCCATGAGAATCAGATGTTTTTCCATTTATTTGTGTCTTTTCTGATTTCTTTGAGCAGTGTTTTGTAATCCTCATTGTAGAGATCTTTCACCTCCCTGGTTGCTTTATACATAGATATTTTATTCTTTTTGTGGCAACTGTGAATGAGATTGTTTTCCCATTCTAGCCCTCAGCTTGACTATTGTTGATGTATAAGAATGCTAGATATTTCTGTGCAATCCTGGCCAGAGCATCTATTCCAATGTTGAATAGAAAGCACATCCTTGTCTTTTGCCAATTTTCAACAGAAATACTGCCAACTTTTGCCCATTCGGTATGATGCTGGCGTGGATTTGTCATGAAAGGCTCTTATTTTTTTCAGGTATATTCCCTCAAATCCACAATATTGACAGTTTTTAACATGAAGGAATGTTGGATTTTATCAACTACTCTTCTGCATCTATTAAAATAATCATGTGAGTTTTGTCTTCAGTTCTGTTTACGTGATGAATTACACTTATTGATTTGTGTATGTTAAGCCAACTTTGCATCCTGAGGATGAAGCCTACTTGACCATGGAGGATTGGCTTTTTGATGTTCTGCTGGATTCAGTTTGCAAATATTTTGTTGAGGATTTTTGCAACAATGTTCATCAAGTGTATTGGCTGAAAGAGTGTGTGTGGGGGCTGTGTGTGTGTGTGTGTGTGTGTGTCTGCCAGGTTTTGGTATTAGGATGATGCTGGTGTTATAGAATGAGTTGGGGGAATAGTTTCAGTAGTAATGGTACCAGCTCTTCTTTGTATACATGGTACAAGTTGGCTGTGAATCAATCTTGTCCTGGGCTTTTTTTTTTTTTTGGTTGGTAGGCTGTTTATTATTGATTCAATTTTGGAGCTCATTCTAGACTGTTCAGGGAATTAACTTCTTCTTGGTTCAGTCTTGGGATGTGGTATTTGTCTAGCAATTTATCCATCTCTTTTAAGTTTTTTAGCTTGTGTGCATAGAGGTGTTTGAAGTAGTTTCTGATGGTTATTTTTATTTCTTTGGGGTTAGTGGTAAGAAACACTTTATCATTTATAATTGTATTTATTTGAATCTTTCCTCTTTTCTTCTTTATTAGTCTAGCTATTCACTTATGTGCCTTATTAATTAAAAAAAAAAGTAACTCTTGGGTTTGTTCCTTTTTTGAATGTTTTTATCTGTCTTAATTTCCTTTAGTACAACTCTGATTTTGGTTATTTCTTGTCTTCTGGTAAGTTTGGGGTTGATTTGTTTTTGTGTCTCTCATTTTTTTGTTTTAATGTTGTGTTGCTAATTTGAGATGTTTCTAACTTTTTGATGTGGGTATTTAGTGCTAGGAATTTCTCTCTTAACACTGACTTAGCTGTATCTCAGAAATTCTAGTATGTTGCATCTTTGTTCTCAATAGTTTCAAAAAACTTCTTGATTTCTACCTTAATTTCATTATTTATCCCAAATCTTGAAAGAGCTTGTTGTTTAATTTCCATATAATTGCATAGTTTTGAGTAATTTTATTTATCATGACTTCTGTTTTTATTGAGCTGTGGTCTGAGAGTATGTATGGTATGACTCTGGTTCTATTGAATTTACGGAGGTTTTATTTCCAGTTATATGCTTGACTTTTTGTATGTGCCATGTGGCAATGACAAAAAGGCATGTTTTGTTGGGTTTTGGTAGAGAGATCTGTAGAGGTCTAACTAATTCATTTAACCCAATTATGTTCAGATTTTTCACATACACTTGGCTAAATTTATTCACACAAAAACAAAACAAAACAACATTTATTGATACATATTTTATTATTTTTATGCTATCAAAATGGAATTGATTGTTTTACAGTTAAGTTATTTGTGCAAAAATACATGGATTTTTTTATGTTTATTTTGTATTCTGAAACTTTGCCGAATTCATTAATTGGTTCTGATTTTTGTATGAGAAGAAGGGTTTTTTCTCACATATAAAGTTACATAATCTGCAAATAGAGATACTTTTACTTTTTCTTTCTCATTTGGATGCCTTTTGTTTTTCTCTTTCTAGTATTTTGAGGAATTTTTTTTTTTTTTCATCTGGCTCTGTCACTCAGGCTGGTGTTCAGTGGCATGATCTTGGCTCACTGCAATCTATGCTTCCCAGCTTGAAGCAATTCTTCTGCCTCAGCCTCCTGAGTAGATGGGAATACAGGCATGCCCTACCATGCAAAATTAATATTTGTATTTTTGGTAGAGATGGGGTTTCACAATTGTGGCCAGGCTAGTATTGAGCTTTTGACCTCAAGCGATCTGCCCACCTTGGCTACTCAAAGTTCTGGGTTACTGGCATAAGCCACCACATCCGACCTCTTGCTAGTATTTCTAGTAATACTTTGAATAGAAGTGGTAAAACTGGGCCTGCTTGCTTTGCACCAAATCTTAGTGGAAAAGCTGTCAGTTTTTCAACACTGATTGTAATGTTAGCTATGAGTTTTCCATAAATGGCCCTTATTACGTTGAGGAACTTTCTTTCTATACCTATACTGTTGAGAGTTTTCATCGAAAATGCCTGTCGGACTTTTGGCGGATTCCTTTTGCATTAATTTAGATCATGTCTTCAGTATCATTCATTCTATTAGAGTTATTTATCATATTGGTTGATTTGCATATATTTAATATAGCTTGCATGTCAAGAATAAATCCTAATTTGTTATGATGTATAAGGTTTTTGATATACTGTTGCATTTGTTTTGCATGTTATTTCCTTGAAAATTTTTGCATCAGTGTCCACCAGGATGGCCAGTAGTTTGCTTCTTTGTTTGTTTTCTTCTGACAGTATATTTTTCTGGCTTAAGTAACATAGTAAGACTGGCATCATAAACTAGTCTTGGAGATAGTTCCTGTAGCTCTATTGTTTGATGGGTTTGAAGGAGTATCAGTATTTATTTTTCTTTAAATTTTTGGTAGAATTCAGCTGTGAAGCCATCAGGTCCTGGCTTTTCTTTATTGGGAGTTTTGTGATCATTTCTTCAACCTCTTTATTTGTTATTGTTATGTTCAGACTTTCTATTTCTTTGGGACTCAATCTTGGAAGATTGTATTTCTCTAGGAATTTATACATTTCCTCTAGGTTGTTTAATTTGCAAGCATATGATTATTTATATTAATCCCTTATGATTTATTTCTGCAGCATTGTAATTTCTTCATTTTCACTTTGATTTGATGTATTTGAATAGTCTCTTTTTGCTTAGACTAGCTAAGATATTGCCAATTTTGTTCATTAAAGTTTTTAAAAAACATTATTTCTATGGATTTTTTCTCTATTTGATTTATTTATTTTCTAACTTTTATATACATCCTTACTTCTGTTAATTTTGAGTTTATTTTTTTCTCTAGTTCATTGAAGTGTAATGTTAGATTATTTACTTAGGATCTTTAGTTTTTAATGTAGGCATTTATTGCTATAAACTTTCCTTAGAACTGCTTTTGTTGCATTCTATAGGTTTTGGTATATTGTCTTCCATTGTCATTTGCCTCAAGATATTTTTTTAAATTTTCCTTTTCATTTACTCAGCGACCAACTGGTTATTGAGGAGAATATTGTTCAATATTTATGTATTTGTGACTTTTCCAAGATCCTTCCTGTTGTTGATTTTGGTTTTATATTATTGTTGCCTGGTTCCAGTTATAATTTCAGCCTTTTTAAATTTGTGAAGACTTGTTTTGTGGTCTACGACATGATCTGTGCTGGAGAATGATTTATGTGCACTTCAGAAAAATATGTATTCTGCTCCTGTTGGGTGGAAAATTCTGTATAGGTCTGTTACATTCATTTGATCAAAAATGTAATTCAAATCCAGTATTTTTGATTTGATTATCTGTCTGGTTGATCTTTCTATTATTAAAAGTAGAATATTGAAGTCCCCTACTATTATTATATTGCTATATATTTCTACCTTTAGGTTTACTAATGCTCGTTTTATGTATGGAAGTGTTCCATTGTTGAAAGCATATATGTTCACAACTGTTATATTCTCTCATTGAATTGACCTCTTTATCATTACCTAATCACCTTCTTGTCTCTTGTGGCATTATTTTACCTGGATTATATTTTATCAAATATAAATATAGATGCTCCTAAACTCTTGGCTAACATTTACATAGAATATCTTTTTAAACCCCATTTATTCCTATGTTACTCTTTAAATCTTGAGCCTTGATAGGCAATGTATATTTAGATCTCGTTTGGTAACACACTCTATGTCCTCTGATTAGAAATGTACTCCATTTGCATTCAAGGTTGTTATTGATAGATAAGGACTTACAACTCCCATTTTGTTATTCATTTCCTGGTTTTCTTAAGCTCCTTTGTTCTTTTGTTCTTCTCTGGTACACCTTTTTGATTTAATTATTTTCTGGAGTGCTAAACATTTATTCCTTTCTCTTTATCATTGTATATCTGCTATACTTTCTGTTTTGTGGTTACTATTTGGATTACATTAAACATCTTATAGTTAAAATTAAATATGTTAACTGTTAACTACTCTCACATCCACAATCTCTAGAAGTCAATGTCCCCTGCAATTTGTATTTTTGATTTTATAATTTATAATACTTTGTATTTTGTCTTTCTTAATAACTTAGAATTGCTTTAGTTATTTTTGACTGTTTGAATTTTTTTAAATACAAATCCAAAGGTAAACAATTGATTTTTTTAAACATTTGATACCCAAAGCAATATTTTCTTTCTTTTTTATTTCTATTTCTTTTTTTTTTCTGCTTTAAGTTATGGGGTACATGTGCTGATCATGCAGGATTGTTACAAAGGTGTACACATGCCATGGTGGTTTGCTACATCCATTCCCCTGTCACTTACATTAGGTATTTCTCCAAATGTTATCCTTCCCCAATCCTTCAATCCCCTCCTATCCTTCCCCTACCCCCTACCATCTCCCAACAGGCCTGACTATGTTATGTTCTCCTCCCTGTGTTCATGTGTTCTCATTGTTCAACACCCAGTTATGAATGAGAACATGCAGTGTTTGGTTTTCTGTTCCTGTGTCAGTTTGCTGAGAATGATGGTCTCCAACTTCATCCATGTCCCTGCAAAGGACATGAACTCATCCTTTTTATGGCTGCATAGTATTCCATGGTATATATGTGCCACATTTTCCTTATCCAGTCTATCATTGATGGGCATTTGGTTTGGTTCCAAGTCTTTGCTGTTATAAACAGTGCCACAATGAACATGCATGTACATGTGTCTTTATAGTAGAATGATTTCTAATCCTTTGGGTACATACCGAGTAATGAGATTTCTGGGTCAAATGGTATTTCTATTTCTAAATCCTTGATGAATCACCACAATGTCTTCCACAATGTTTGAACTAATTTACACTCCCACCAACATTGTAAAAGCATTCCTATTTATCCACATCCTCTCCAGCATCTGTTGTCTCCAGATTTTTTTAACGATTGCCATTCTAACTGGCATGAAGTGGTATCTCAGTGTGGTTTTCATTTGCATGTCTCTAATGACCAGTGATGATGAACATTTTTTCATATGTTTGTTGGCTGGACACCTGTTTTCTTTTGAAAAGTTTCTGTTTATATCCTTCACCCAGTTTTTGATGGGGTTGTTTTTTTCTTGTAATTCATTTTAGTTCCTTGTAGATTGTGGATATTAGCCCTTTATCAGATGGTTAGCTGACCTAAATTTTTTCCCATTCTGTTTGTTGCTGGTTCACTGTAATGATTGTTTCTTTTGCTGTGCACAAGCTCTTAAATTTAATTAGATCCCATTTGTCTATTTTGACTTTTGTTGCCATTGCTTTCATTATTTTAACTTTCTTACTAGAGAAATGTATAATTTACAGATAAGCATTATGGTATTTAGGTATTGTGTATTTGACTATGCATTTGTTAATTTATATGTGCTCATGATAGACAGTAATTTCTGTACTTTCATTTCTGCTTGAAGAATTTCCTTAAGCATTTTTTGTAGGGCAGGTCTAGTGTGATTAATTATTTCCAATTTTGCTCGTTGGGGAAAGACTTTATTTATTCTTCCTTTCTGAAGGATAGATTTGCTCAGTACATTTTTGCTGACAGTTGCTTTCATTTTGCTTTTCTGTTTTAGCATTTAACATGTTACTTTATTTATTGCTAATACTTCCATATGTAAAAATTGTGTTTTTTTACCTATAGAATGCTAATTGCATAGGCCCTAATTGCATCTATGACAACTTTAGTCGTGATCAATAACATACAAAGACACATATATAAGTCTTGTCTTTTTTTTTTTTTTTTTGGCTGCCTTCACCATTTTCACAAGAATAAAAGTGATTTCTGAGATAAAAGATAACCTGAGTGATGTAGAAGAGTCCTTCCTTTATGGTATCCTAGTCTTATTGACACAAAAATATTAACCTTTTGAGAATGTTTCACATCCCTCATAAATTTTTAGGCTAATGAAAAATATGTGGTATTCATCATATATGCGGGTGCTGTTGTGCTCTAATTTACATTTTAGAGTTCAATTAATCCTGCATCTACACTCCTGTATGTAGTCAGATGGCATTTTTACTGTTATGCAGTCATGTCAGAGCATTAATTTCTATTAATACTTCTTCCTTAAATTCTGCTTTTGACTTATTTATTTAATGGCATTTACTTTGCAAGTTGTTATGGATATTGAGGCTCAGTTGTTGTATCTTGAACTTGTTTTCCACATAGAGCATTATGGTTATGTTTGGGCAATTACAAGGGTTAATTTGGTTATTTTTTAAATCATCTATATGGAACAATTATAGTATTATCTATAAATTATACCACCAAAGGTACATTCAATTTGTTTTGTATTGAATGCAACATTGTTTGTCATTAGGTCAGGGAAGTGAGTGTGATACTTTTAAGAATTATAGTTTTTGAGTAAAAATTAATCCCACCTCTATTTTCCAAGTTATAAAATCACTGGTTTGACACTGTCTCACTTATAAGGTATTATGTGGCCTTAAAAGTAAATGTGCTTCGGGTCACATGGATTGTAGAGACAGTGAGATGTAATGCAAAAAGCCTGAAAGTATCATATAAAGCGTATCAGGCCCTATATATTAATGACTTTATAACTTGAGCAGGTGATTTGATCTATCTGTGCTTATTTCATAGGGTTTTGAAGAATCACCTTCAATAAATGTGGAAGTCACTCATATACCAATACATCTTGAGATTGGCAAATCATTAGCACACCTCTATTCTATTGCCTGTTCCATAAAGTAATTGAAATCAGTTAACTTCTCTGAGGCTCAGTGGTTTTGGTACTCATCTCTGGACACAAGATACTTGAGAAGAGAATTGTTGCTAGAAATAAAGCAAGGGTTTATCTTCAAGGACTGCATATAGAATTTAAACCTAATGGATGTTCTTTAAAAATATTTTCACTAGCATTTCGGTAAACAAATTGCAATACTCAGGTCACTAGACTTTTCTGTGACATAGTGAGTCAGTGGAAAAATGAGTTAAGGAATTGAACTTTCTACAAAGCTACTTCAAACCGAAGTTTTTTTTTTTTTTTTTTTTTTTTTTATCAATCTGGCCTAATTACTGCAGTTGGAAAAAGTTTCTGAAAGTGGAATGAACTTGCTTTTTACTGTTTAACTGACTTAATAATAACCTTATCTTAATATACTTTGCTTTGTTCTTTGGAAAATTGTTTCCACAATAGTCAAATTAACACCAACTGAATCAAACTCTGTAAAATGAAACAATATCAAATCATAAGCAAGTATAAAATGTCAACTATGTAAAAAGAACAATGTTACCTTTTTTTCTTTCAATGATTTTTCCATTATTTCAAGGCTAAACTCTAACTTTCTTAATATAATTTACAAGGCCTTAGATAATATGTCCACAACTATCCTGGGTTTTTCAAAGCACTTCTTCACTGACTGATCCTAAGGATTTTTAAACTTGCTATCCCTCCACCTGCCTCAGGACGTTAACCTTCCTGCATTCTTAACCTATAATAGCCAAATGTCTCCAATTTCACCCTTTATACTCATTGTTCAGGTGCCACTATCAATTTTTTGGTTTAACATGTTCAGGGGAAACTTTATCTTCTCAAGTATATTCTCTGTTACACATATAAATAGCATGTTGTTTCAGAGTATTTCCCCCATTGTACTGCATATAAAATAAATCATTATGAGGAAAAGAAAGAACAATTTTCTAGAAAGGAAACAATGTAAAACACAGTTAAGTAAGCATTTGCATCTCTTATGCTTCTTGTGAATATTGGCTTAGTATTTTTTACCCACACTATGCTCGAAATTCCAGGAATCTGGGAATTGTATTTAATTTGTTCTCCAATGTATATCTCTATTCCCAGGGCAATGCTTAGACATTGTCAACATTTAACAACTATACACTAAGTAAATTAATTCAATTAACACATTAGAGTAATGTTTCTTATCTTCAACTCAGAATGCCAACTGAAATGCAAGAGAATTGCATTCTACTTAGTTTATGCCCCTGAATGTTGAAGATGTAAATCAACTTATTGCCTAGCAGAGTTAATAAAAGAAAATTTACATTACTCTCAGTATTCGATATAAATTTATAATAAAAAATAATTAGTGACATATATGTTATTTTAGCACCTTCGTTGAGCAAAAAACCAGAATAATATTAATGCAAAATTCAATCCAAAGTTTAATGATTGTTTTGGCAACATAGGTATACATTTTTTTATCTTGTTATCTAGTATAATTTATTTTCCCATTTACATAATTATTTAAATTTAAAATGATTAATAAAAAATTGCATCTTTTGGAAAATCTTATGAAATGAAAGGAGTGAAAAATTAGGAAAAATAACTAATGGGCACTAGGTTTAATAGCTGCATCATAAAATAATCTGTACAACCAACCACCATGACACAAGTTTACCTATGTAACAAGCCTGCACATGCACTCCTGAACTTAAAAATTATAACATATATCTATATATAGTTAAATTTGAATGAAGATAAATATATGTATAGGAGTAATGCAATAAATTTTTACATCTTTTCCTATCATTAACTTTCCTGGACAGAAACACTTGACTTATGAAACAATTAGAAAAATGCATGTTAATCAAATTAGGTTGCAATTAAGTACCATATTTTAGGCATCTTAAAATATACTCACCTGTTTTTTTATTGTCTAATAACTGATTTAAAGTCACCTCAGTTCAGAAGCTACAATGTATCAGTGACTGTGAGTCAAATGATTATCAGTAAGCCTTCTGCATTCCTTGGCCAAAAGGAGAATTCACTTTTCTCTCTTTGTGCTTCATTATAAACACATTGGAACTAAACATTTTATTTTTAAAATCTAAGCATCCCCAGAAACAGAAAGAAATACCTACAGAACTAGACACAGACATTTATTCTATTTGTGGTTGTAGTTATGTATTATTTTAATATCAGCTGCACAAAATCACATCTGTGCCTGTGTTTATAATTTCCTCTGAGCTTGTTTCTAAATGTCACAATTAAATATATCTATTTTTGATAATTTGAAGAAAGTAGTGTTATTTTAAAAATGATAATGCACTTTATCTTTGTTTCTGACAGCTATTTTTCTATTTTGCTTTATGCATAGGCACATTTTTCTATAGTTTTACATTTGTGATGTTGAAACTGTATTCCTTTAAATTCACCCACAGATAGAGATAATAAAGCAGCCTCTATCAAAATATCACTGTATTTTAAATATGATCAGAAAAATTGGCATATGTATCTTTAAAATGCATTTTCCCGTATATCATATAAGTTTCAAGCTCCCGCTTATATAAACACCTGTTCTGGTTGTTGTTTCCAGTTTAATGAGTTTGGGGAGGTTTATATCTCTGAACTGAGAGTAGTTCTATCATTTTGACATTTAATTTTGTTTCTTTTTTATAAATGTCTTGTAAAAAAAGAATCATTTAGCATCTGTATTGTTATCTTCCAACATCTGTCCTACCTACTCACTGTATCAAAAATTGCACACTTAAATCATAGAATGATTCAATCTTTTCAGGTGGATTTCATAATACCAACAATTTTTATTGACACTTTAATGTAATATGTTATTACAAGAAATGTTTTATCTATTTACTAATATATTATTAGTATATACATATATAAATTCTGAATCTACATAGAAAAATGATTTGGAGACTTGAATCAATTACTCACAAAATACAGGAATCTTCTTTTGGAGAAAATGGGGAGCTATATGCAAGTTTTTCATATGTCTGACATCTCAACTGTCCAACTGAAATAAATCATGACCTGCTTCTCAAAACTTCAAATGATCATGACTGATTTAAATTAACTTACCTACACTTGAAACCACACTTATATTATTGTTTTGGAAGTATAATTAATATAAATAATTTTTTCCTGCTTTGGGATATCTCTGCAATGAGATCGTCTTTAAAGGTTATAATTTTTTGTAAAATTCAGTAAAATAAATTATAAATATAAAATCGTCAGACTAACTTCTTTCCTAAATAATTTAAATAAGGCCTTTGGGGAGTAAGTGCGGCTCAGTGAGGTCATGACATTGAGGCCCTCATGATAGAATTAATGCCCTTATAGGAAGAGACACCAAAGAGATTGTTCTCTCCAAATCCCCTTTTCCCCTTCAGCCTTCCATCCCTGTATCTTGTGAAAACACAGCAAGAATCCGGTTCTCTGCAAGATAAGTATTAGGCCATCATCAAAAATCACCCATGCCAGCACTCTGATCTGGGACTTCCTAATTATGAAAGTGTGAGGAAATAAATGTATATTACTTAAGCTACCCAGTCTGTGGCATTTTGTTATGGCAGCTTAATCTCACAGATACAATATTCAAGACAATCACAATCTGTAAAATGCATTCAAACTTTATTGAGCCAAACCCCTACCATTCAAACTTATTAATGTGAGACTTTGATTTGGAAGTGAGCAAACAGATGAAGGAAGCTCTGAGATGGGAATTAATTTTTGGCTAATTCCGCAGGCATTTTAATTTCAGAAGCAGCTGTGGTTTGAGTTTTGGGCTCAGAAAGGCATCAATGAAGCTGGCAATGACATTAGAAGCAGCATTTGCCTCTAGGGCTCAGTGAGTCAGTGGCAATCATAATGTTTCCCTGATGGGCAATTTTTTTCACCATCATGTTGTTGAGTTCTGAAGTTAGTTCTTCAACTTTACAAACAATTCTGTGAATGGATTTTATTTTTCTTTTTTAAAAAAATGAAGGTTTTCCCTTCATTAGCAGAATCCCTTCCATCCACTGCTATTAAGATCCCCGAGTGATACTGTGGAAATAAACAATGAATAAATAAATATGTAATGCATCATTAGGATTTTATATACACAATCAAAATAAACCAGATAAAGAGACAGAAAGTAATGGGAGTTATGATTTCAAATAGGAGTATCAGGGAAGGTTGGGCCTAAAAAGACTCATGTTTCTATCTGTTTCAGTTTGTGATAAGAAGGCAATGTTTCAAAAGACTTGATTATAGTTTAGGGATGAGCTCTAAAAAATCTGGGTAAGTGTTGTCTCATGCCTAACTAACAGCCAGTAGAAAAGCCCAGAGGTAGGAATATGCTTTGTATACATGAGAAGGTATATGTTGTTCAGAATATTTTTCAAATAATAAAAAATTACGTATCAAAATTTTGTAAGTACATAAGGAACATTTAGTATAATATTTATCTTTCATCCAATTGAAAAGAGGTAATAAACTAAGCAATGGATATACTCTCTTTATTTAATAACAGCAAAACAAAACAAGAAAACTGTTATAATTAACATCATATTTAATGCTTTGCCTAAAAATATATGTCACTGTGAATAGTGTACACATCGTTGACTTGTTTTTGGTAATATGATTAGTGTTTAATGAACACTTATTTATGACTGAAATTTATTCCATTCTGTTCCTGACTCTTTTATAGAGTTATGTAACATAATATTCATGGTGAATATTAGAATGCAGAATTGGGTATTCCTCTTCATTTGCCTATAACATATGTTACTGATGCTTAGAAAAGTGACTTTTAATATTTTATTTTATCAATAGAAATAAGTTCTGAAACATAGCTTATAATTGGGGAAATAAGCACAAATGAAAGATCAGAATATGCTGAGAAAAATATATATATAAATAAATTGAGAGATAAAGAAATACAGTTAAATATTTATTGGTTATTTTATATTTATCACTATTATGTTTTGGTAAATCTATGGTTTTAACCTAATTTTTAAAATAGTGAATGCTAAAAATGAATAGAAAGTTATAAATACAACTGAGAGTCACATACATAGTTTGGAATGTCTTCCTTTCTGATGTTATCTATCTGAACAGAAACTGGGAAGGCTCTCCACTGCTCTAAAACTAACCATTACATTTATTGCTATAGCTATGGCCATTATGACTTAACAGCAAGTAAAATAACAATTATGGATTATACAATTTTCCAAATTTGGAAAAACAATACTGAAATCTAACTTTGAGAAAACCCATGTTCACTTTACACCAATAATTAATCATTTACATTGACAGTTTCACAGTCAGAAGTACTGAGCCCGTGTATGTTCCCAAACTTTCGTGAAGAGACAGAGTTTATAATCAGATAGAGAAATTGATAAATGAAGAAATAGATGGGTAGATAGATGACGGATAGATAGATAGATAGATATAAATATATATAATTGTTTTCCTAGCTTCATTATTTAGGAAATCAAATTTTGATCTCCCTATGAACTTCATAATAGCTCATACAAGCAAGTTTTTCACTAAATGTATTTATGACATTCTACTTTTGTCATTCTCATGATCAAATGTAAATACTAAATATATATTTAAATCTGTATTATTTTCCTTCATTATTGTACCAGAACATTATAGAAAACACCAAAAAAGTGGGAACTACTCCCAACTCTCTTAACTTTTCACAGCAAAACCTTTTATTGAAGATGCTGTTTTTCTAAAAACTTAAATGTTGAAATTTGACATGGTGTCCAATGTGAGAAATGACAACATCGTTGGCATCCAATACACTTTTACTCTTTACACTGATGGCAAAAAAGTGCTTGGAACATTAACAAAAGTGTTAAACTCTTTTACAACATGAGAAATGAATTAGGCTATGTTCCACCGGCTATTTCAAGAATTTTATTTTTGAATTTATATTGCTCCTTTCTTATTTCTTGCGGAAATGAAATTCTTTTCTACCATTTACATTTGTTATGCTATTTATAAGAGCAAGAGCAAAATTACAAATTAATAATCTAAGTGTAATGCTTTCTTCACAAAGCATTTAATTTGCCAATTCAGTAGATTTTGTAGCATCTCATGGTTTCTGCTTCAAAAAACAATTTTCTAAGTCTAAAGACGCATTTCCCTTAAAATTGAAAAAATAATATAATTGTTCAAGTTATATTTTTAGAGCCAACATTTCACAAAAGCATTTTCAGCAACATACAATGTAATCACTGTAAATCCCTAAGTCAAAATTTTGCCTAATGATATTCTTAAAAATATCTGCTCAACCTCATTACATTACAATATTTCTAGGTTGTTTTTTTTTTTTTTTTTGAATGAGAATCCTTTTTTAATCAAGTGCTTCTTTCTGGGTGTGTCCTCCAGAAACTCTTGCTACTTCTGTGTAAAGAAATTGAAAACAACTTGTTATTCTGTTCTATATTTTAATAAATCTTTAAGCTTCTAAATACCTGCAAATTTTTCTAAGCCTTGTTATTATGAAATGTGATGGATGATATTTATAATAGAAAAAGCTTTTTTTCTTATATTGTGTGAAGAGTACTTGCTGATAAAAAGAAAATTATAGAATACAGAGTCACAAAATATTGAGGAAAATATTCTTTACTGAAGTAGAAAAGGCATTTGCATTGTCAACATTTATACATGCTCTGTTTCGGAATTCATAGACTTTCTTTCAGTTTAAATTTTGTTTGGAAAGAAAAATTTCCTCCAACATGTTAGAGAAAGACTTGGAAGTTTCCAAATCTATTTTACTAAGATCTCTCATATAATGCTTGACTTCTTTATAATACATAAAGCAACCTGGTGTGCTACTTGAAACTAAGCTGTTGAATTAGCACAAAACCATATTTTGATACTATTAGCATTTATATAAGAAATGCCTTTTTCCAATTATGAACCTCTGAATGAAAACAGGCAAATGCTATTTTATAGTTTTTCCATACATCAACTTTTAAGTCACTTCTCTTCCTTTCTTCTTTTAAACAGCACCACTCCATACACAGTTAACATTATCTGACATTTTCATATACTGTCAACTTTAATTTTATTCTAATGTGTACTTAAAAACTTTACTGGGAATCTTCCCTATTCTGCAATACAAACAGAAAATAAAGATTGAAAATAAGCTTTAAGTTTGACTAACAGGAAAGCATTTTTCCTTTGGTGTCTCTTCTAATTTGATAATCAAACTATAGCCAAAGTATGTATAATTTATTCCCCTTGACATTTTCAAAAATAGTCTAAGTGTTATAGAAACAAAAAGAGCTATCCATAATTTTAAATATAGTAATTTTTGTTTTAGTCTCTATTAATGAAAATCTACAATAATTTCAAGGCAATGATTGAATATTATGAGATCGCAAAGGTAGCTTACCAAATCAGACATTCTTTCATCGCTGCAGGTCTGTTGACATCATCTGCCTCTTGCCCTGGCTGTCACAGAACATTGGCTTTACTTTGCTTCATGGGAGCAAAACCTCATAGTTTCTCTATGCTGCAGACTTGTATGTCCCTAGTAGTTTTTCCTTTTCTCGAAATGTTTACCATTCATTACCAAAATAGAATCCTGCTCAGTGCCTTCAGATCCAACTTTGGAATATGGAGACTGACGAAGCCTTCATGAACGCTGTGCAGAGTTACTATGAGTTGTTCCTGAAGAGTGACTATGTGGCATGCATGGTGCAGAGTGGAGGCTGTTCCGTCAATGACTCCAGGGAGGTCTTCAAGAAGCACATTGAGAAGAGGGTGCACAGCCTGCCCAAGATTGATGGCCTTAGCAAGGAGACTGAGCTGAGCTCCTGGATGACTAAGTTTGTTGCCATCTAACATGGGGAAGAGGACCCTCGGAAGCAGCAGGCCAGGATAATGGCCAGCGCAGCCTCTGAGCTGATTCTGAGCAAGGAGCAACTCTATGACATGTTCCAGAACATTCTTGGGATCAAGAAGTTCAAATATCAGCTCCTGTACAATGCCTGCCAGCTGGACAATCCAGATAAGCAAGCAGCCCAGATCAGATGAGAGCTGAATGGAACCTCTCCAAATGGCAGACCAAATAGCCAGGGAACGCAAATTTCCCAAGTTTATATCCAAAGAAATGGAAAACATGTACATTGAGGAACTGAAGCCATCTGTCAATCTGCTCATGGTCAACTTGGAGAGCATGTTGGTATCCAAAGGCAGGGAGTTCAAGCTCCAGAAACTCAAAGGCAGCCACAAGGCTTCCATCATCGACATGGGGGAGGAGAGTGAGAACCAGCTCTCCAAGTAAGACGTTGTGCTGCCTTTCTCGTTGGAGGTGGTAATCACAGAAGCCTAAGGCCTCAAATCCTTGGCTCTGAATCTCATCGTACATTGCACAATGGAGGTGGCAGGAGGGGAGAAACTACAGACTGACCAGGCAGAGGCTTCTAAACCAATGTGAGTTATGTTTCTCTAGGGTCCATCTTATAGAGGGTTGCTGCTATTAGTTCCATTTAGGCCAACTCCAAGGTAAAGATCTGGTTTCCCCAGAAGATCCTAGAAGATACAAACCTTGTTTATTTTTCAAACACGATGACTTGTCTACATTTTATTTGGCAGCTGTAGCAAAGATTCTAGTTCCTTCAAAGCAGAGAACTGAAGAAAAGGGACAGTCTCCTTTCTGGTGGTTTTAAGTATTCACCCTCAAGAGATTAGTAACAGCTTTCATTCATCAATATAATGTGCAGGAAAGTTTGATGTGTTCACTTTGCTATATTTTCTAAATAATATTTGGCTTTCAGTATAAGACTTTAAAAGATTTTATTTCTATAGATTTTAGGGGAACGGGTGCTATTTTGTTACATGGGTAAGTTATTTAGTGGTGATTTGTGAGATATTGGTGCACCATCACCTGAGTTGTATACACTGAACCCAATTTGTAGTCTGCTATCACTTACTCCCTTCCCACTCTTTCCCCATGTGTCCCCAAAGCCCACTGTGTCATTCTTATGCCTTTGCGTCTTTAGAGCTGAGCTTCCACTTATGAGTGAGAACATACAATTAAAAAAAAAAAAGAAGTCCTGCAGCCTGGGATGCAAACCGAAAGAAGCTGGTGATTGTTGGGGGTGGTGCCTGCGGGAAGACCTGCCTCTTCATTGTCTTCAGCGAGGATCAGTTTCCAGAGGTCTGCGTCCCTACTGTCTTTGAGAACGATATTGCGGTCATTGAAAAGGACGGCAAACAGGTGGAGCTGGCTCTGTGGGACACAGCAGGAAGCCTGTGATCGACTGTGGCCCCTCTCCCACCCTGACACTGATGTCATCCTCATGTGCTTCTCCATCGACAGCCCCGACAGCCTGGAAAACATTCCTGAGAAGTGGACCCCAGAGGTGAAGCACTTCTGCCCAACGTGCCCATCATCCTAGTGGGGAATAAGAAGGACCTGAGGCAAGATGAGCACAGCAGGAGAGAGCTGGCCAAGACGAAGCAGGAGCCCGTTCGAAGGGTCTGAGGAAGGCGGAGACATGACGAACCGGATCAGTGCCTTTGGCTACCTCTCGAGTGCTCAGCCAAGACCAAGGAGGGAGTGCGGGAGGTGTTTGGGATGGCCACTGGGGCTGGCCTCCAGGTCTGCCAGGACAAGGGCCGGAGGGGTGTCCCATTCTCTGAGACCCCCAAGGCCTCTCCTGCATGCCCCTCCCTTCACAGGGGCACAGGAATTATCACCCTACAACCCCGCCTCCTGAAGGCTCCATGCTGATGGCTCCCTTCTCAGTTTCCTCCTGCCCAGGACTGCATTGAAGTTTCCCAGCCCCAAGATGGTGGCACGGGCCCTCCCTCCCAGTGCTCTGGGAGCCAGGCCTTGCCCTGCCCTTCCTCAGGGCCCCTGGAGCTTCTGCCCCTTTAATCTTCCCCAGAGGATGGTCACACACCAGCACTTTATACACTTCTGGCTCAACAGGAAAGTGTCTGAGGTAGGGGACCCAAGAGTCCCAGATCCCTGGAGTTGTTTTCGGAAGGGCCTTGTCTCTGACTGCATTTGGTCATGGGGGCATGAATAAAGGCCACAGACTCAAAAAAAAAAAAAAAAAAAAAAAAACTTTGGCTAATGAATGCTAAAATATAAAGTCTTTGCTCACTACTCATCTTCTCATCCATGGGCAATTTAGACATGCAGCTTAGTTGGTTTCTTGGATCATTCAGGTCGGGGGTCCTGAACCCCTGCGTGATGGAACGTTACTGCCTGTAGCCAGTAAGGAGCTGGGCCACACAGCAGGAGGTGAGTGGTGGGTGAGCCAGTATTACCATCTGAGCTCCGTTTGCAGTCAGATCACAGCAGCACTATATTCTCATAAGAGTCCAAACCCTATTCTGAACGGTGCATGCGAGGGACCTAGGCTGTGCACTTTTTATGAGAATCTAATGCCCCATGTTGAGATAGAACAGTGTCATCCTGAAACCATCTTCCCACCCCACTGTGGAACAAAGCATCTTCCAATAAACCAGTCTCTGGAGCCAAAAAAGTTTTGGAACTGTTGGTTTAGAGGTTTCATGTAATCAGAAGTAAGGGTCAGGATTTTAGACAAACGATGACCCAATTTTCTCACTCCATTCCCCTCATCTCTTACTACTCACTCAGAGACTGTGTTCCCTAATAAAACAGTATCTTATGAATCACTGCCTAAGACACTACTAGTGTCAGGCTAGTACACCACTTGTGCAGTCATGAATCAGTTTGATTAACATATTATTTGCTTTTTCAATTCAAAATACTTGCAGAAATGAAATCAAAGAAAGTGTGTTTCTTTTTAAAATTGCTCTCAGTCCCCAGATCTTCTGAAGATCATTTAGAAATCTTTGTTAAATGTATTATTTCTATAGTAAAATAGAACACAATAGATACATCTTTTGACAAGTAGGTATCTAATCACACAAGGATCCCTTTCAATTTATTTACTTCATGTTTATAAACCAAGTAAGTGTGAGTAAATTGTGAATATATATTAAAACATCAAAATATAGATATACTGTAACCTTATCACAGATAAATTAACATATACTTATAAAAATTCTCCATGTTGCTATAACCAAAATACTTTTCCTAAAATGTATTACAGATTGAATTCAATTTCATCAATGATATTTGTTTGTCATCCAAAATAGGAAGAAAATTAGTATCAGATAAGACCAAAAGTTGAAAACTATACATAAATATTGTATCATATCTACAGAGATGAGGTAGACTGTGATGCTGGGAAAAATAAAGATGGAAAACTAACTTTAATTATTGACATATTAATACACATTAGAAAATAAATGGCTTCATTCCATTAAAGAGACAATTCTTTGAATTTAAAACTGTGCATTTATGCTGAAAGAAAAAAAATAGAGTTGATGACTGTTTTCAAACCTGACCTTGTATATTCCTTATAATATTCAAGTTTTGATTATATTCTAAATATTCGTGCTCATTCACACACATTTTTAATTGGTAAATTTGTTTTGTTTACCATAATATATGTGTATTGCAATAAAAAATTAAGCAAGATTATATTTGATTTGTTGTAAAAATATATTTTGAGGTATATTTGTTAAAATAATTGTGATTATTTTTCCTGAGGAGTACTTCTATTTTTGTCAAATATATTGTTGAAAGTAAACAGTAGTTACAAACGTTTCAAGACTGTAATAAAAGAAGGTGAAGATTTTTGCTATTATTTGTATTTTATGTAAATTGACAATGAAGAGAAGTACATTTATATCCAGACAATAGGGTAATGTTTTTAATGATGGCCAATTAAATGTCTCCACCATTTGAATAATTTATATGTATCTATCTATCTATCTATCTATATAAATATAGATAGATAGATATGAATATGTCTATGGATACGTCTTTGGATATATGACTTCTATAGCTATAGCTATATAATTATATATATATATATATATATATGATTCCATTTTTTACATTTTTGTTATTCCATATGTGCATGGTCAGCAATTTAAGTTATTTAGCTACAAGAAACAAAAATCTAGTCATGTTTTTGCTTTGTATATAGCCAACATCTTGAAAATACCATCCTCATTCCATTTTAAATGGGCTTCATGATCTTCGTTATTAAAAGAAAAACTGAATGAAATGTCAAATCAGGGACCATGTCTATTATCATTCATATTACATTTGATAAAGAAATGTCCTGTTTTAAATAGTGCTTCAATATGCATTGCCTGATATTTTTCCTAGAGAAGAAAATTTTCATGCTTATTCTGTTTTTGGCATACCTTGTTTCCTAAAACTGAACCAAAGAAAAGAATTGTAATGGCAGTGCATTTATTTGACAAGCTAATTGAAGTTGCACAATACATCAGTCTGATTTCAAGGACAGAAAGGTTAATGGAGTGTGCTTCTGTGTACTTGCACAATAGCTGAGTTTTCTCTATTGAAATAACTGTGATTTCCTACATTAGCAGTTACTTAATTCAAGCAGCAAAGATATATTTGAAAGGAAAACTTAATCATTATAAAATAAACCCATTTTAGAATATGCAGTTCACAAACTTACATTGAACACATAATGTCATGTCCTTGTCAAATAATAGAAAATGCTTCGTTCTCATTTTCTCTGTTAAAAAGTGTTGTGATTTCAATGTAAATGTATTTAGTGGGACAACACAACCAGGGAACATTTTAGACAAGTGGTATTTAGTCTGCTACATTCCTGCCATAAACAGGAAACATGAGATTTTCTTTGATACAATTCAGCTCCAGTTGAAAATAAATACAAGGTGCATGTCAATAGTAATTTTTTCATATGAGGCTAATATTTGAAAACCAGCTGGCTAGACTGGAGTCTATTTAAAAAATAAAACTGGGTTATGAAAGGCCAATGCATGAGTACAGACCTCAATTTAACATTTTAAAAGTAGTATTACTAATGTTGGAATATAAAAGATGTCAAGGTCTATAAAAATTGAAAGAAGAGCAAAACATGGTCATTTCTATGATCATCAAAGTTATTTTTGACATAAGTTTAAGGATATTTGTAATGTCTATAAATTTTCCATTACTCTGAGATTTATATAAACATTTAAAAATGATATTCTTTGAATTATAAAATAATGTAGACTGAATCATGTATCTATCAGTTTAATAAACATTTGTTATGATTTTACTGTGTTACACACACTATTTTAAGTCTTAGAGATTCATCAATGACCCAAATAGAAAAAAGTTATTTCCCTCATAGAACTTTTAATGACACTGTAAGCAAGAAAAATAGGCAAATTAAACATCAGTAACATAATGACAAGTGCTAAAGAGAGGAAAAAAGGGGAACAAAAGAGAGATGTGAAGTCAAAACTATGTATGTAGAAAGTTCCACAGTAAGGAGTTTAGAATACAGAGAAATGGCAAGGAAGAAATCTCCCAAAATCTCTCACTGTGTTTCATTCACTGTCAACAAGGGTGTGCATTGTGATTTAATCTCTTAAATATTTGATTTTTATTACACATGCTTCTAGGCACATGCAAACTTTCAAAATGAAAATCCTACCTCACATACAGCATGTTTTGAAGTTTTTCATTGAAAATGATATTACTCATTTTTTCAATGTGCTTAAGATGCTACTGAATAAGTAATTTAATTTAAAGCATGCGATACATTTTTAAGTTCAATGTACCTATATTGTTTCTCATTATGCTCTATAAATACATAATATACTATATATATATTAGAGTCTATAATTCATAATTTATGGTTAGAAATTTAAAAAATTGTTTTTTGTAGATTTCTTTTTTAGCCTTATTGAGTTATAAGTTATATGTAAAAATAGCACATATTTAATATATACTGTTTAATGAGTTTAGACTTTGCATACACCCATGGTACCGCCACCTCAATTAAGATACTTAATATAGCTAATTTTTAATTTTTTTTTTTACATGAAATCTTGCTCTGTTGGCCAGGCAGTTGTGCTTTGGAATGATCTCAGCTCACTTCAACCTCCACCTCATAAGTTCTAGAGATTCTCCTGCCTCAGCCACCGAGTAGCTGGGCCTACAGGCACGTGCCACCAGGCCCAGCAAATTTTTTTGTGTTTTTAGTAGAGATGGGGTTTTGCCATGTTGGCCAGGGTGGTCTCAAACTCCTGGCCTCAAGTGATATTCCTGCCTGGGTCTCCTAAAGTTCTGGGATTACAGATGTGAGCCACCATGCGCAGTCCTTCCCTTATTCTTTTGTGTCTGTGTCTGTATTTTTTCATTTGCCATGTGTATGTATATGTGTGTGTGCATGTGTGTGTAGAAAGAACAGTTAAATGAGATATATCCTCTAAAAGGGCCAATATGGTATTGTTAATTGTAGGTGCTGTGTCATGCAATGGATCTATAGAAATCATTAATGCTGTATAACAGAAATACTGTAGCCATTGAGCAACAATTTCTTGTTTTCCTTTCTCCAGCCTCTTGCAACCTCAATTTTTTTTTTCTGCTTCTATGAGTTTGACTATTTTGTATGCCTGCAACAAATTGAATGATGCAGTAGTTGACCTCCTCTGACTGGCTTATTTCACTTAGTGCAGCGTCCTTAAAGTTCATCCCTGTTGTCACATATGGCAGGGTTTCCTTTTTTTTTTTTTAAGGCTGAATTATCTTTCATTATATGTATATATCATTTTTAACAATATATTAATCTATCAATGGACATGTGAGTTGTTTCAAATTTTGGCTGTGAATAATTCTACAGTGAGTATGGGAATGCTAAAATATTTTTAAGACTCTTACTTCGGGAGAGGGATCCAAGATGGCTGATCACTAGCAGCTCGGGATTGCAGCTCCCACTGAAAGAGCAGAGAACGAGAGGACGCCACACTTTCAGATCAATTTTTGTTGCTCACACACCAGGAGATTCCTAGCGGAGGAGCCCCATGTGTCGCCAGCGTGACTCTTGAGGCCAGTGAGGCAGTTTTGCCGCTGCCTTGGTGTGGCGGTTCTTGGTGCAGAGTCAGAAAAGCATCAATCTTAAAGCCACTGTTTTGGCCGGAGCAGTGGGTTGCTCAGATTTTAGCACCGGGAATCAACAAGTTGGACGTCCATTCAGAAACCCAACTATAAAGACGGTAATTATAAAGACCACAGATGGATAAATTTATAATGAAGGGAAGAAACCAGCCTAAAAAGACTGAGAATACCCAAAATCAGAATGCCTCTCCCTCTACAGGGGATCACAGTTCCTCATCAGAAACAGAACAAGGCCTGATGGAGAAAGACTGTGTTCCATTAGCAGAAGTTGGCTTTAAAAAGTGGATGATAAGAAACTTCTGGGAATTAAAAGAACTTGTTCTAACCCAATGCAAAGAAACCAAGAACTTTGAAAAAAGGTTTGAAGAAATGTTAACAATAACACACAATTTAGAGAGGAATATAAGTGAATTAATGGAGCTAAAAAATACAACACGAGAACTTCGCGAACTATGCACATTTTAATAGCCGAATTGATCAAGTAGAAGAAAAGATATCAGAGGTCGAAGACCAACTTCATGAAATAAAACAAAAAGACAAGATTAGAGAAAAAAGGATAAAAAAGAACGAGCAAAGTCTCCAAGAAATATGGGACTATGTGAAAAGACCTAATCTACGTTTGATAGGTGTACCTGAATGTGACGAAGAGAATCAATTCAAGCTGGAAAATACGCTTCAGGATATTATTCAGGAAAACTTTCCCAACCTAGCAAGGGAGGACAATATTCAACTCCAGGAAATACAGAGAACACCACAAAAATATTCCTCAAGAACACCAACCTCAAGGCACATAATCGCCAGATTCACCAGGGTTGAAATGAAAGAGAAAATACTGAGGGCAGCCAGAGAGAAAGGTCAGGTTACCCATAAAGGGAAGCCCATCAGACTCACAGCAGATCTCTCAGTAGAAACCCTACAAGCCAGAAGAGAGTGGGGGCCAATATTCAACATCCTTAAAGAAAAAAACTTTCAACCCAGAATTTTACATCCAGCCAAACTAAGCTTCATAAGCGAAGGAAAAATAAAATCTTTTGTGAACAAGCAAGCACTCAGAGATTTCATCACCACCAGGCCTGCTTTACAAGAGCTTCTGAAAGAACCACTACAAATAGAAAGGAACAACTAGTATCAGCCTTTCTAAAAAATACCAAAAAATAAAGAACATCAACATAATTAAGAAATTGCATCAACTAATGGGCAAAACAGCGAGCTAACATTAAATGACAGTATTAAACACACATATATTGTTATTAATTTTAAATTTAAATCGACTAAATCCCCCAATCCAAAGACACAGACAGGCAAAAAAAGCCAAGACCCATTGGTATGCTACATCCAGATCCATCTCACATGCAAGGATACATAAAGACTCAAAACAAAGGGATGGTGAAAAATTTACCAACCAAATGGAGAGCTAAAATAAATAAATAGAAAGCAGGAGTTGCAATTTTTGCTGATAAAACAGATTTCAAAGGAACAAAGATCAAAAGAAGCAAAGAAGGATATTACATAAAGATAAAGGGATCAATGTAACAAGAAGAGCTAAAGATCCTAAACATATATGCACCCAATACAGAAATACCCAGATATATAAGACTTACAGAGAGACTTGGACCCCCACACAATAATAGCGGGAGACTTCAACATCAATATTAGATAGATCAATGAGGCAGAATGTTAACATCGATATCCAGGACTTGAACTCAGATCCGGAACAAGTAGACTTAATTAACATTTATAGAACTCTCCACTTTAAATACACAAAATATACACTCTTATCAGTACTACATCACACGTATTTACAGGTTTAAATGAAATATTGGTTGGCTGCTTGTTAATTATTTTCTTTCCTCATTTATTTATTTATTTATTTATTTATTTTTTATGTCTACAATTACAGGCATACCCAGTTTTAGACTGCATTCTAGCCCGGGCAATAAAGCAACACCCCTGTTCTCTCTCCCTCTTCCTGTTCCTCTTTCTTCCTTTCCTTTATTCTTTTTCTTTCTTTCTTTTTTTTTTTTTATTCTTTTTCTTTCTTTCTCTCGTTCTTCAAAAAAAAAAAAAGACTCTTACTTCACTTTCTGTTGGCAAATACCCAGAAGTGAGATTCCTGGAGCATATGATAGTTATATCTAATTTTTTGCAGCACTTTCTTGCTGTTTTTCATATTGAATGCATTATTCTACTTTCTCGCCAACAGTGTATAAGGATTCCAATTTCTTCACATCTTTGTCAATTAAAAAACTAACAAACATTATGATTGTATCAAGGATTGTGATCATTTCGATATTTGGTATTTCTTGAAAAGTAGACCCACAGAAAATGATTTTCAACTTTATTATTAGCAGTACTTCATGGATGTGAAAATATCTTTTAATTGGCTAAATAAATTATGCCTAGGTTTCTTTGCAATTAGCTCATTGAAAAGCCACTGCATTTTTTTTTTTCTGTAGAGTTCCCTTCATATATATCTACATGGTATAGGTTAATATAACTCTTTATAAATTTATAATTAAATTAAGGGACTCAATCACAATTAAAGATCAGTTTTGTTTGCTTGTCTAATTTACAGGTGGTAATTTATGCAACAGGAGGCATGTATTATAATTCTTTCTTTTTATAGTTTTAGCAGTTCTTATTGCTCAAAGAATAGATCCACTTTTCCAATGGGTATTGAAAAATGATGATAATATAATTTTATTATTTCTTCTTCAGCTGTTTGACTGAAAAAAGAAACATCTATCATTTGGTTACAGTGGTTTCATCCTTACAAAAGAAGCATTCCATCTCTTCTTTTCTTTTAATTAGTGATGACCTTTAACTGCTTATGTTGCTATAAAGAATTACCTAGGGTGGGTAATTTATTTTTAAAAATGGTTTATTTGGCTCATAGGTCTGCAGGCTATATAAGAAGCATTGCACCAGCATTTTCTTCTGACAAGGGACTCAGCCTGCTTCTACTCATAAAATAAGGAAAAGGGGAGCTGATGTGCAGAAATCCAGTGGCAAGAGAGGAAGGAAGAGAGATAAGAGGAGGTGTCAGCTCTTTTCAACAATCAGATATTGTAGGAACTAAGGGTAAGACCTCACTCGCTCCCATGTAATTGGCACCAAGCGTTTCATGAGGGATCTCCTTGCATCCAAACACCTCTACTAGGTGCCACCTTCAACACTGGGGATCAAAATTTCAACGTGAGATTTGTGGGGCCAAACAAACCATATTAAATTATAGCACTAACTTTTTAAAGAATGAATTAGGTCTCTAGCATTGTCCAAAGGTTATTACTTTATTATTATTATTGTTTGCAATTTTACGTATTTAAACGTATCTGATGGGTTTCGATCTGTAACCATGCTTTTCCTTAATTATCCCTAAATTATTCCTTTTTTGGGTGGTGGAAACCTTTCAAATTGGCTTCTGAGTCCTTCGGACATGGCTCTGTCAATGGGTATGAGAAGATGTTCTTGGCACTTACTGGGCGCTTTCTGACCTGGGTGTGGATCAACTATGCTTCAAGAAGCCCTGTTTTGTTTTAGTGAGAAATGACATTTCATTGTGGCAATCTAGTAACTAGGGATATTTCTTAATACAGATTGCCATTTTCAATTGACAGAGCAATACATGGAAAAGCATTAATTGACCTCTGACACTGAATTGCAATTCAGCATTGAAGCTTGCTTATCTCTTCTACCCTATGTAGGTATCCATTTTTTATCATTTTAATTATATTAAAATTGTTTATTTTTGTGTGTTTTCTCCATTTGCAGTTATAAGTATATCATAAGATATATAGCCATCGAAATGTATTTTATATCTCTTATATCAAGTATTCTTAGTTCTACATGTATATACATATATATTCAATGTTATATACTAGTTTTTATATATTTTGATGTCTCTCAAGTCATTTTGACTGTTTGAAGCATATTTAATAACCTCTCAAAGTCTGATTCTATGAATGCTTAAAATACTCTATGAGAGTATTTTAGGGGCTTTTATATTTGAAATATGTTTAATTAGAAAATAAATCTGTAGCTTATATATATTTTATTAACTGTTAAAATATACTTTTATCTTTTTCTCTGGTCTGAGTGTTACTCTTGGAAAGTCTGATGATAATCTGATTATATTTTATAATTCTTATTTTTTTTTTTTTTTTTTTTTGTGGCTTCAGTTTGGTCTGGATATCCAAAGCATTGTCTTTTTTTCCTTTATAGTCCATGGTAGGCACCATAATTTTTCCCAAAGACATCCATCTCTTAATCTCCAAAATTTATGAAAATTCTTTCTTGGAAAATGGGACTTTGCAGATGTGATAATGTTAATGATTTCAAGATGGGGAGGTTAACCTGGATTATCTCGGCGGCTACGATGTAATCATAAGGGTGCTTATTAAGAGGGTAGAAGAATGATCAGAGTGAGAGAAAGAGTTGTAATGATGGGGACAGAGAGGGAATTGATATGAGGTTGCAAGCCTGGGAAAGTGAAGAAATTCCAGAGGCTAAAAAAGTCAGTGAAGATACAGATTTTTGCCTAGAGTTTCCAGATGGAACATTTGACTTTTGACCTCCAAAAGTGAAAGATAACAAATTGTGTTAGTTATGAAGTCTGTAGCAATTTGCTACGGCAGCAATAAAGAAACACCAAGTCAACTATACTGGAATCTGTATCAGTATCAGTTGTTAGTAATTAATTTTCTCCAATAAATCCATGTTTCCTTTCAAAATGTAATTTCGGATTTGTCCTTTTTTTTTTTTTTTTTTTTTTTGAGTAGGAGTCTTGCTCAGTCGCCAATCTAAATTCACTGCAAACTCCTCCTCCTGGGTTCAAGAGATTCTCCTGCCTAGGCCTCTCAAGTAGCTAGGATTACAGTCACCTACCACCATGCCTGGCTAATTTTAGTATTTTTAGTAGAGATTAGAGATAGCGTTTCACTATATTGACTAGACTGGTCTCAAAATCCTGACCTCAGGTGATCTTCCACCTCAGCCTCCCAAAGTGCTGGGAATACAGGTGTGAGCCTGAGTCACCGCACCAGGCCCTTCTTTCTTAAATCAATGTTTTCTCTCTTTTTATTTCTTTTAATTTTAAAAGCTTTCTCCTTTGAATCTTTTTTCACATAGGATATGACTTGTTTTTGTTTGTTCTTATGTTACTCAGAGTAAAATCTTCATTCCTAAAATTATTTTCTTTTTAGTTCTTTCCATATTTATGCTGTTTTTTAACAACTTGTTTTCATTTTTTCTTCTATTTTTTTAAAAATTATACTGTCAGGTTACAGTGTTATATGTTCAATGGGCATATCTTTAGAATGTATTTTTCTTATTTATAAGGATATAATTCCAACATATACTATTATTAATTTTTAAAATAATAATTTTACCATGAGTTATGTCCTTAATCAGATTTCTTATTACATTTTTACTCTGAATTAGAGAAGAATGGTTAAAGTTAGCCTGTCTGATTTTGTAGTTCTAGAATTTTGTCCACTGCTAGTTTTGTGAAAGGTTCAAAAATATTAGCTTAATTTTCTTAACTCTCCTGTTACTTCTTAAGTTCCAAAATTTTATCTAAGCCTCCTTAAATTTGGGGCTCCATTAACTTTTTCGTGCTAAGTTTTTATTTTTTTTTACCTTAGTTTCTCCTGTGTAAGAGGCTTTGCCCATGAGTCTAAATATCTTCAAGCCCTTCAGGCTTTAATAAAAATTACTTCCAACCAACTGTAGGTGTTCAAACCTACTAATTCAGACAACTGTTTATCTGCTTTTCTCAATGTAGATTAGTTTTGTCCATTCTAAAACAATATCACTGGAATGATATTGTACATACTACTTTTTTGGTTTGTTTTATTTAGCAAAACAATTTATCTAGTTTATAAATACTCCGGAATTTGTGTAGCTTTTCACCCATTCATGGATATTTGGAGTCATTTCAAGCTTTAAATGTTTATAACATATATGCAGTAAATATTTTTGTACCAAAAAATGTATGGACTTAAGTATTTACTTTTATACAGGATAAATAGAAAACTGGAATTGCTAGGTAATATGGCAAGGGAAGATAAATGTTATAAAAATATATCAAGATATTTTCCAAAGTGATTTTAACATTTTCAAATCCCACCAAGAATGTATCAGTCTTAAGGTTCTACATCCTTGTCTTTTGTTATTTTTTTTTATTTTTTAAATGTTTTTGTCACTTAAGAATTTTTTTAATTGAAATAAATTTCTATTTATTCTAGATGCAGCTCTTTGTCACCTAAAGGTGTTTAAATTATTTTCTCTTAATTTGTGACTTTATTCATTCTCTAGAGGGTTTAAAAAAACTAATTACTATGGCTACAAAATAGTTGTATATATGTATGAGGTAGATGTGATATTTTGATACAAGCATGCCATGAGTAATGATCAAATCAGGGCAGTTGATCACCTGTATAATTTATTTGTGTTAGGAACATTCCAATTCAATTCTTTTAGTTATTTTAAAATACAGAATAAATTATTGTTCACTATAGTTACCTTGTTGTGCTACTCAATGCTATATACTATTCATTCTATCTAACTGTATTATTTATTTGTATCCATTAACCATCACCTCATTGCCCTCCCATCCTTGCCACCCTTTCCAAGTTCTGGAAACCATCATTTCACCCTCTAGCTCCAGGAGTTCAATTAATTTATTTTGACTCCCTCATATGACCCAGACACATATGAGTGATATGTTAAAGGGCTTATCAAAGTTTAAAGGGAAAAACAAGTGAAGCCAGGGAATATAATGTAGATCCCTATTATCTCTGGAATATCTTCATTTTTCCTTTCTTCATTATAGAATCATATGCAAATTGATGTTCTATAAGAAATAGCACACTGTCGTATTTCTTATAATTCTATAATTAGGTTAATCTAAAAAAACATATAATTTGAGTCATAGAACACATGATACAAGGTAAGTCAAGAAAAGCATTTCAGAATGTTAAAAGTTTTTTAAATGGCTGATTTTTGGGGTAATCACAACTAATTATGACATTAACCTGGAAAGCTTTCAAAAGAATGTGTACATCAGAAATTTATGCATTATGGAAAATACATAGAATTTCAAAATATGTTGAAATAATCATTCAATACACATTTCTCATAGATTCAATACTAGTGTATTAATTTCCCAAGTCTGATACAACAAAATACCATAAAAAGGGTGGCTTAAAAGAATAGAAATCTATTTTCTCATAGTTCTCAAGACTAGAATTATAAAATCAAGGTGTCAGCAAAGCTGTGACATTTGAGCTAGGGAAGAATACTTCCTGGGCTCTTACTAGTTTCTGGTGCTTATGGAACCTGTTTGACATTCCTTGGCTTACAGATGTCACTTTGGTTAGCCTAACCTCTGATATGGAATTCTCCTGGTATTTCTCTGAGTCATCACATGGCTTTCTTATAAGGCCATCCACTGTTGAATTCATGCCCACAAAGTCAGCATGAGTTCACCTTAACTAATTATATCTGCAAAACCATATTTCCAAATAAAGTCACATGAGTTTCTGGGTGGACATGAATTCTACTTTCAGGTTAGGGACACTTCATTATATTACACTTAGTGATATATCTTTTTGAGGCAAGACAACCACATGAGAATATAGCTTGTAAACTATTTTTTTAATATTTTTTTCTACCCAAAGGAATATTCATTTTATTAAAGTAAATGTTATATGAAGTTTCAAGAAACGAAATGGAAATAGTCAAAGCTTATCTGATTGAAACATAATTCAGGGTAAGAAGCGTTAAGTCACAGTACCCTCATTGCTTTCCTGTAGTCTGATAGTCTCCAGAAGATAGAATAGCTTAGCTTGAAAAGTCTGTTGTTAATTGGTTTAATGTTTAGCAGAATCTAAGGGCAGAAGAGAAAATATTATTCAAATATCATATGAACTGAGAATTTTTAAAAAAACTGGTAACAGAATAGCTGACAACGGTTCTGGCAAACATAAAATTAACAATTTTAGCCACTGTCTTTTTTGGCACAAAGTGATTCTATATTATATTGCAGACATTCTGCCTTACCTTGGGTATTTTCAGAAAGTAATGAGAAATGTCACTCAAGGATGTTTGAAGAACTGGAGATCAGAGAGCAAAAAGTCCTTTGATCTAGCTTTGAGTAAAGGAGAAACGGAATTGGCAAATGTTACCATAAAATACAATAGAAATCCCATTAACTGAAAAAACATATATATATATAGGCATGACATTCAATAGGAAAAATAAAGTTTATTATCATATAACCTTAGTAACAATTCAAGCTCTACAGGAAAGCCAGATTCAACTGGATTATACAGCCTTTCATGTCACTATAGAACATAACTTCTGTCCATTTCTTTAAAGTTTTGCTAAAAATATTCATGGAACAACTTGAAAATTTAAACCATTAATATTGTTTTGTGCAGTTCAGCAATGGTCACTTGATATTAATTGATAACAAGAATATTGAAGCTACCATGATAATCTGGAACAGTCTTACGTCCCTTTATAGCTCCCAATGTGACAACCAAGAAGAAAAGTAGTATTTCCAAATATATTCAGTAATGACCTAAGTTTCTAACTTATTCCACTTTCTTATATTTCAATACAACAACTTATTCGTTCAGGCAAAGGAAACATCCAGTATGCACTACTCAACCTGCTGATTAATTTACTAGCCTGTTACCCCCAGAAGCCCCATATATTTACTCATTCTTTCAGCAGTTTTCTTTGAATTATCACAGTTTCAGTTGGTATTCTATGTTCCAGAGTCACTTGAGTAGAGAAGATGATAGACAAAAACCTTGCCTTGTGGAAATTACAGGTTAGCATGGGAGGCAGACAATAAAAATGAAAAAACAAATAAGTTGCACAATATTATAAAGGCTTGTAAGTACATGCAAAAAAAATGAAGCAGAAATCAGGAATTAGCTTTATGTATTGAGTTAATGTAAATTCTAATTAGGCAAAGTCTCACTGAGATGATGGCACTTTATCAAAAATTTGAAAATAGTAAAGTGGGAAACTATGGGAATATCTGTGAAAGAGGATTGCAGGTAGAAGGAATAGCTAGAGTAGAAGTCCTGAGTCCAGAATACATCTATTGAGTCTAGAATTAGCAAGGAAGACAGGGTGTGTCTCTGGTGGAGGGAGATGAGAATAGATGAGGTAGGAGACATGAGCAGGGGCCACATCATAGAGATGAAGCTGTATGTTCATGGTCGCCCAGCCAATGACAAATACTGATCATTCTTGTGGGCCATGAATTATGGTATTCAGAATTTCAATCAGGTTTTTTTGTCTAATATTATGAATGTATTTTAGATAATTCCATATGCAAATATACTAATACAGATAATTAAATATGCTATTAAAATATTTATTTATGACCATAAAAGTTTAAAAATTTACTTGGTATAAGTATAAAATATGATTTCTTTTATCTTAGATATGTAACAAAATATATTTGATAGATAGAAATGCTTTCTGCATAATATTATTTTAAAATATCAATATTTTGTATACACAAAAAAGGATAATTTTAGAATAATAACATGGAAAAATACAGTTTATAATGCCCCTCCTTCAACAAAGCCCTCACTTGTCTTAACTCCAAATAATTTCCACCCATATTGTACTATGGTTGGTCTGGATATCAAATAATATATTGTAGAAGTAAAATACGTCACTGCTAAGAGTAGATTATAAAATACAGGTATTTACTATTTTCATATTGCATGTGCTCTCTCTCTCTCACGGTTGCTGTCTTCACACACTCTGTGACAGCCAAGAGCCACTAGAAAACTGCTATCTGCCAAAACCCATATGGAGGAGCTTGCATACAGGTTCACAAGCCTCATTTGAGCTTTGAAGTGACTGAATCACCAGCTAACAGTTTAGCTGCAATCTCTTAGTTTCCATAGCCAGAAGTTCTCACCTAAACTACTCCAAGAATTTCAATCTTGACCCTGAGAAACTGTAAGAGAAAAGAAGTATGTGTTGCCTTAAGCTCCTATACTTTAAAATAATTTATTACTCAACAAAAGGAAGCTGAATTTTTTGAACCAAAATATATATTTGGAACCAAAAGTGAGATGCAAGAAAACAAGCTTGAAATATGAGAGAGAGTTTGAAACTAGAAACTAGACCTTGAGGAGAATTACAGTGAAAGTCCAAAGTGCTTTGAGGAAGCTCTTAATAGAAGCCTTATGCTCTTGGATAAGTCTGTGCATGAAGGGTTGCAGAAAAGTGGGACAAACATTATTATAAATTAGAGAAAGGAGATTGTTTTAAAGTAATGGCAGAGAGTATAGCACCACCATAATTAGCTAAAGTTAATTACTAGGTCATGAATGGTTGACCAGACTAAGACAGTCATATACTGTGACACATTTGAAATTTTAGTCTGCTTTGTAAGCTAACAACGGAACTGCCACAATTCCATTGATGCTAGCAGAAGCTATCAAACTCCTAGGTCAGAGAAAAAGAACTTTTTCCTCAAAATACTGAATGCAGCACAAGTTTCACATTTGCTTCAACTTTCCATGTTTCTCAAGTCCCACAGGTGATGAATGACTCAGGGGATGCTGCATAGGAAGGAAGTTTTATCACAGAAAGAACAAAGTAACGCCACACATCTACAACAATCTGATCTTTGACAAACTTGAAAAAAGCAAGCAGTAGGGAAATGGACTCCATGCTTAATAAATGCTGTTGGGAAAACTGGCTAGCCATGGGCAGAGAGTGGAAATTAGAACCCTTTCTTACACCTTATACAAAAATTAACTCCAGATGGATTAAAGATTTAAACATAAGAACTAACACCTCAAAAATTCTAGAAGAAAACCTAGGCAATACCATTCAGGACATAGGCGTAGACAGGGACTTCATGACTAAACCACCAAAAGCATTGGCCACAAAAGCCAAAATAGAAAAATTGGATCTAATTAAACTCCAGAGCTTCTGTACAGCAAAAGAAACAATCATTAGAGTGAACTGGCAACCAACAGAATGGGAAAAAAATTTTGCAAGCTACACATCTGACAAAGGGTTACTATCTAGAATCTACAGAGAACTAAAACAAATTTACAAGAAAAAAACAACCCCATTAAAAACTGGGCAAAGGATACGAACAGACATTTTTCAAAAGAAGACATTTATGCAGCCAACAAACATATGAAAAAATACTCATCTTCACTGGTCATTAGAGAAATGAAAATCAAAACCATATTGAGATAACATCTTATGCCAGTTAGAATGGCAATCAAAAAACCTGGAGACAACAGATGCTGGAGAGGATATGGAGAAATAGGAACACTTACACTGTTGGTGGGAGTGTAAATTAGTTCAACCATTGTGGAAGATGATGTGGTGTTTCATCAAGGTTCTAGAAATACAAATACCATTTGACCTAGCAATCCCACTGCTGAGTATGTACCCAAAGGATTATAAATTTTTATATTATAAAGATACATGCACACATATGTTTATTGTGGCACTGTTTGCAACAGCAAAGACCAGGAACCAACGCAAATGCCCATCAATGATAGACTGGTCAAAGAAAATGTGGCACATATACACCATGGAATACCATGCAGCCATAAAAAAGGAGGATTTCATGTACATTGCAGGGACATGGATGAAGCTGGAAACCATCATTCTCAGCAAACTGATGCAAGAACGGAAAACCAAACACCGCATGTTCTCACTCGTAGGCGAGTGTTGAACAATGAGAACACATGGACCCAGGGAGGGGAATATCACACAGTAGAATTTGTTTGGGTGGTTGTGGGCTAAGGGTGGGATAGCTAAGGATGGGGAGATTGGGGAGGGATAACACTGGGAGAAACACCTAATGTAGGGGACGGGGGGATGGAGGCAGCAAACCACCATGGCAAGTGTACACCTATGTTACAATCCTGCAAGATCTGCACGTGTACCCCATAAATTAAAGTATAATTTAAAAAATAATTTAATTAAAAATAAATAAATAAATAAACAGAACTACTTTAAAAGCAAAAACCAAAAGAGCAAATAAAAACACTGATCTTATGAGAGAACTGCTAGCAAACTAGTACACAAAATAATGTTCCCTCTCAAAAATGACTGTATGTTAATATCTAGAACACTACTTGCAAAAAGAGACACTGCAGGTGTAATTATGTTAAGGATATTGAGATGGAGAGGGTATTATGAACTATTCAGGTGGACACAAAGGAAGGAGAAGGGTCTTCCTGAATAGTGATAGAGAGAAGCAGAAGAGTGAGTGTCAGAGTGAGGCATCATGAGAAAGACTTGACTGGTCATTGCTGGTTTTGAAGATGGAAGAAGGAGCTGAAAAAAGCAAAACCCAAAAAATAAAACAAAACAAAAAACCCCAAAAGGCCTCGCCCTAAAGCCCCCAGAAAAGAAGGAAGCCCTGCTTGTTCTTGGATTTTGGCCCAGTGAGACACATTTTAAATTTCTGCCCTCCGGAACGATAAGATCATACGTTTTTATGTTGTTTTAGATCATGCTTGAAAAAGCTTAGATTGGCTTGTGTTGACTGTTAGTTGCAATAAAATCATTTAAGATTTGCTGGTAAAACTTCAGAAGAAGCTGATGATCATGGCACAGAAATCATATGCCACTTTAGATAATTCTTAAGTTATTGTGTACAGACTATGGTTAGAAATATGGGTGTTAAAGTTGTTGCTATTGAGGGCTCAGTGAGAAATGAGAAATATGTTATTGGAAACTGGAGGAAAGGAGATACTTGCTATATAGTGGCAGAAAGCTTAGTAGAACAGTGTTCTACAATTATGCAGAAACAAAACTTTGTAAAATAACTTGTATAGTTAACTGAAGAGATTTCCAAAGAAAGTGTTAAAGATGTGATCTGGTTACTTCTTAGTGCTTACAGTGAAATGTGGGAGAAAAAACATACACTGAGGGAAGAACTATGAAGTAGAAAGAACCAAAACTTGATGATTTAAGAAATTCTGACCTTGTTCGGGTTGCAAAATAAATTAAGTTCACGGTCAAGAAAGCATACTTTAAAAGCAGCATTTGACTGGAAAGCTTTTTGCTAGTACCTAGGAAAGAACTAATAGTTACATTGTTATTCACATAGAAGTCTCTTGAAATATATTAGTGAATCAAAGAAAGCACAGCTATCTGGAAAGAAGCCAGGAAGATAAATGAATAATTCAGAAAATATCTGTGATAATGTCTTGACTAATAGAGTGAATTCCCATGAATTCAGGCTACTTACAAGGGTCTTGAAAAATTTTTACCAGCAGAAACTCTACCAGCTGAGATAGAAAGAGACAGAGAAAGAATGAGATAATAAGAAAATGTTGGTCCCAAAATTCTACAAGCATGAAATGGATAACATTGCTTACCTGAGAGCATGTTCTGCATTTCTTAAAAATTAGAGATGGCTCCAATGGAAGAGTCATCATCCTTTGAGCAAGTCGAACTAGGAATCAAAGAATATTATTACTAGGTCTTCAGACCTTGTCATTTTCCCAACTGGATTTCAAAATTTTGGACTGTTAATACTTGCCTTTCTTTCATTGCCCCCCATTTTGAAAGGAAATATATATAACAGCTATTTTATCCCATCCACCATTGTATCCTGGGAGCTGATAACTTGCTTTCTAGTCTCACAAATCCACATATGAGATTCTGTCCCAGAATGGATTACATCCAGAGCTTCATTCATACCTGATTTAGTTGATTTAGAGAGTAAGATTTGAGACTTTGAGCTGAGAAGACATAGATGAAATTTTGGATTTAAGTTTATGCATTCGTTGGTTGAAATTTTGGTGATTTTGTTATGGGGTGATTGCATTTTGCATGTGGGATGAAACTGAATCTTTGGAGCCCCAAAATTGAACTATCATAAGCAGAATAATGGCCTCTCATTGATACCCACGTTCTAAACTTTGGAACTTGTGAATATGTTATATGTCTTCCATGGCAAAATTAACTTTTCAGAAGTGGCTAAATTAAAGACCTTGAGATGGGGATTATCCCAAATTATTTTGCAATATCCTATAATTACAAAGGTCCTTATAGGTAACTTAGGAAGGAAGATCATTCAATGTTAGGGTGACTTAGTATGGGAAACACTGGATCAGTCACTTATGGCTCTGAATATTCAATAGGGCCAAGAGCCAAGGAATACAAGCAGCTTTTAAAAGCTGGAAATATCAAGACAATGGATTCCCCACTAGAGGATCCAGAAAGAAATGCAGCTGTTCTGACATTTTGATTTTAGCCCATTGAGACACATTTCTGACTTCTGACCTTCAGAAATGCGAGATAATGATGTCAGAGATGCAGATATACCAGAGACTTACGGAGAATCGTCTCTCAGTGAGATATCCAACCAGTGTTGAACATGCTCCCTGATTTCCTCTTGTTGCTTATTGTAATGTCAGAGGCGGGAGATCAAACAAAGAAAGACTGGTAACCAAAATATTAACACTTGATGGTTTTGAAAAATTTTAGTGTTTTCATTTCACAAAAGAGGATAGCTTTCTGAGGAAAGATAAAAGTTAGACACACTCCTAAGAAAATACAGACCAAATGTAAAGCTGAAGATGTGACTAAAACATCTTTGGTGAAGACCTCAGAAAAATCAAAGGTTGTATATCAGACAAAAGGCTCCCTAAAGAGATTGAATGTGTTCCTCATATTTTCTTAAAAACCATAGAGCTTTTAAGAAGCACAAGGTCACTGTCCCTCAGCCTTCCTAGGTGAAATGAAAAGTAAAGAAGGTTTCATCCCTAAGAGATTACGAACATGGATTTTGTCTAATGGTATAGTTTTTAATGAGATTTATACGCTTTTTAAGAAAATTCCAGATTCAGATGTGATACCATATTGAACTGAAAAGAACAAATATAACACAAAATTAAAAGAGGGTTTTTATCCCACAAAATTCTACTGGCAGCGAGTGAGTGAAAAGCAACCCATGCTACCTTTCATTAAAAAGGAAGGGGACACACAGAGTGGAACCAAGAGCCCAGAACAATTATTTGTTGGTCTTGAGATATAATTACAGAATTTACAGCATGTGACTGGCTGAGTTTTAGAATTTTAAATGTAGCTTTTCAAAAATGACTACTTTTTTTCTTCCTCTTTAAAACATATTATCTATGCCAATCACATCATTTTGCACTGGGTGTATTAAGAGCAGATATCTTGTCATGTTAGTTTCGGAGATCAAGGAAAATTGCACTCAGGGGATTGTATTTAAGAAACTGTATGAAGGAGTATCATTCACTACTGTACTAGGTATAGATGTAGATCTGGATTGGAGCTGATGCTGTAATGGGATAAGACATTAGGAGGGCTTTTATGAGGAAGTAATTGTATTTCACTTATGGGAGAAACATAAATAATTGAAGCCAGGAAGGACTGGAATAACAGCCTCCAATATAACCTCCAAAAATTCCTTTCATGACATTCACACCTTTAAATACTCCCCTACATATTTTACCAGGGTTTGTCAATGTGCTAAATAGCATATGGCCGAATATTGCTGGTCTTCTCTCTCTTTCTCTGTTATTCTACATCTCTCATTACTCTTTCTAGCAGAAATGAGTCATAACTTTTGGAGCAGCTATATGAAGAGGATCATGTAGTAAGTAACTAGTATTTTCAGGCAGAGCCTGTGAAACTGAGACCTGCCAACAATCAGGTGGGTGATCATGGAAGCAGATTCTGAAGCTGAAGTTGGATCTTGAAATGCTTGCTACTCCACAGGAGAACTGGGACCTTGTTACAAGTGCTGAGCTAAAACCACGCAGCTCAGCTGCTGCTAGATTCCTGTCAGAAACTGGGTGAGGTAATAAAGTTTCACAGCAATTTCCTAAGCAGTAATATAATACTTATCCAGCTTTGTTTTTGGTTTTTTTTCAAATTACCTTACTTTGAAACAACTATCACTTTAAGAGTGAGGTGTTCTCAGTCCCATAGAAAACTCAAAATTCAAAATGTCTTTTCAAATGATAATAGAAAATAAAATAAATATGTTAGCTGAATGCAATTTAGGGCAAAACTCAACCAAATGTGCAGCATATTTTAAAAAAGATAATGTGTAGAATTCACTCCAAAGAGCTGTGAATGCATTCTGCTTATACTTTTTATTTGCAATCATTTATTTTGTACTGCTGATTTCGTTCTTTCTTTAACTGTGAATTAAAAAGTAAATAAACCATAAACTGCTGACTACATGAAGCATTACAAATGTAACACCTTCCTGCCTTTGCCTCAAAAATTGGTAAAATATACCTAAAGTTTTCTGAACATCTTTTTTATTCCTACTTTGTATTTTAAAGAAAAAGTTAAATTTACATGAAATAAAGAATCATAATAAAGATTAATAGTTTTTAATTAATTGGAAAATGCAGTCTGGAACATAAAAATAGAATGACTATTTTATTATAATTTCCCATACAGTTATAATACAGAGAAAGTAAAGCAAGAGTATTAATTTTAAAAAGATACTTTTTCTCTGTGTAACAATTTGAGTATTTTAATTCTTGAGTATAACTTTATAAATGTGCAATTTACAAAGCTCTGCAAAATGCCTCATTCTTACACTCTCATGCAAAGCTCTGGATATTTGCTAAGTAAGACTCTTCTATTTTCGTTACTAGATATCGGTTCCTTTGTCTATTTGATGCCATAGTTTCATTAAAGTTGTTTTTACTGCATCTTAAATTCACTGCAGTGTAATTCAGATGTCTCATTTAAGATAGATAAAGTATGAGCTGGAAATACTTAAGTGACTTACCAGAGCATAAATGCTATTTACTGTCAGAAGAGAAAGTTGAGTTGTCCTTACTTAAGTTTCAAACTTTTGCTTTTAAAAGTTATTCAGTAACTTAGCCATTTCTTTACACATATCTTTACTTTTTTAGATATGCTCTTTCAATAATTCTTGAATGTTCTATAATATTGTCATTGCTTTGTAGTTTCTTGTATCTCAAGTAATAATACTGATGCATTTTATAATTGAGACATGTAAAAAATACAAATCAGTAAGCAATGAAAAAGAATGAAATCATTAAATCTCCATCATTTAAAATTATATTTTCTGTGTTTTCCATTTTTAAGCTTCTTTATTAATGAGGAAAAACTGTGACTTCTTCCTTTGTTTATATTTTAAAAGATTTTTTTTGCAAAGTAAAATATTTACATGTATTCTGATTTTACATGTGTTATAGTTTCTAATTTAATAATTAAATAATGAAGAATGTGTTATAATTCTAATGTTTTCATCAAATTCTTGGTAAATATCCTCCACCTGTAGGTTTTTAATTATGTATAATTTAGTAGTCTGAAATTACCGCTGTATTTTATTGTCAATCCTTATATACAATCAGATTCTTCTTCTTAATATTATTATTTTGGCTCTTACTTGCTTGCTGATGCCTGCTTCAAATACAAGTTTAAAAATAAATGTGTTGTCTTAAAAATGATTTTATTTTGGCAATACAAGGATCTACTCCAAGTCTTTATCTTTGATTTTTTTTAATAAGTACCTATTTACTTTTTCCATTTTATTTCTGAATTACCTTTAGGTTTAAAATAAAATAATTTGAATAACCTTATTACAGGCCATGAGAACTTAATGTGGGGCCCCTGTGGATCAGAGTGGGCACTCCTTCCACCCACCTACCTTGTGGACTCAATATAGAGATTGTATAGAGACTGTAAGACAGATGTGTGCCTCTCTGTGTCTCTCTGCTTGAGGGTGTTTTTTATTCAGACATTGCTCCTGCATGCCGCATATGCAGAGTTTTTAATGCCTGGGAGTGTCCTCAAAGGGATGTGGTTTTTGAACTGTAGATTGCTAGCCCAACTTCTTTTCTGTAAAGAGCATAAGAGTGGTGTCGAGTTCCAGTTTTTCATGTAGGCAACTTGCCAGTTATGAAACTCTCTCGGTTTCCTCCCTTCCTATATCATTTTCAGACTTCCTGCATGCTTCTTGAAATAACTTCTCAAATAAAAATCTTAAACACGAATTGTTGTGTCAGCTTCCACATTTGGGAAATCCTAAACAAGGACACCTAATATGCTTCAAACTTCCAATGATAATGTATAGACAAGAAGACAGATCTGTCCTCTAGGCTGTGCTTTTAGTGCCAAATTTCTTAATAACATCACCTGTTCTGCTGACACTCACTCTGGAGGAAATAAAACTTTAGAGCCCCTGGCCAAAAAGGATCTGAGAGAAAGGTAAAAGATCTAGGCGACCGAATCGTTATGTCTGAGTGGCAATGCCATGTCTTGAAAACCTTTAAATTCATTAACCTGATAAAATGTATTTTGGCTCATCAACAAATTTTGGAATATTTACTCAAATGTAGACAATAAAATGTTTTATATTTATATGAGGGAGTAGAGGGGAATTCACCAGAACTTCAGGATTCAGGATTTGTTTGAAAGTGAAGGAGTTGTTTTCGTTAACTAGAACTGATAATTCAAAACAGCTCCTTCTCCTGAGTAGTGTCTGAGAACCAAATAGACCCCAATTATCTGTTTTGGAAATTTTCTCTTGGGTAAATTGAAGAGTTCATCTAGAATACATGTTCTTCCAATCTATAAAATACTGCAATTTTTAGTGTGTGTATATTATTAACTATAGTAAATTTAAGAAATATATTACCTTAATATCTGCAAACTAAATGGTGACTGACTCAGAGTTCCAACTTTCTATCCAAAGCAATTTCCATGTGCATTTCATGAGTTCATCATCTTCCAGCAATACCATACTGTGTAAGTTGACATTAAAGTGTCTAAACTAACCCAACTACTTACATTTAGGCAGCTTTAAGTCTATGTGTGCCTTAAGATTGTCGTGAAAATACATGATTATTATGCCCGTCATACCTATCATTTTTATCATTATTAATTTTAGCTCAGTAGTTCCACATTTATTTAATTTCTTGCAATATTTTGTTTCTTAAAGGCATACCATCTATGTTTTCAATCCTACATACAAATAGTGATTTTACACCAATTTTAGCATTCAGCTGTATAAATCAATGTGCTCTCAGTGTATTTTTTTTTTTAAAAGTAAACTCCCTTTCTTTAGCCCCCTTCCAAGAAACCTCACTTGCATTGGGATGGAATTAATATCCCACATTTAATATTAAAAATAAAGGAACTTATATAGTTTTAAAAGTTATATTGGAGTAATAGAATAATTTAATTTAAAAGCAATTGTATTTTAATTCAAATTCAAAGCATGATTTCTAGCTCTGAGCTTTAAAAAAAATATGAAAATATCCTTAATCCTGCAAAGAACCATTATTTATAGCATCACTGAACCCTTTGAAAGTTGTTTGATTTACTTTGCTTTCTTTTTTATAAGTTAGCTTTCACAGAGCTAATGATTTGAAAATATTAGAATAATGTAGCATGTCAGATATTTATCTTTAAAGTCATTTAAAACACTAATTCTATATTGACCAAAGGTTTTCCAAATGTATAGGTAAAAAAAAAAAAATTCAGATAATTCTACTTTGAATAATGTGTTAAAGTGGCATTTTGAAAAATTTACTATTATGAAATGAGTATTGATAGATACTGTCATCTTTAAGAATAATCATGGATGCAATAATAAATTAATATGTCAAAGATGTTATAGAATTCCAATATAAAATTCTTTTTCATTAGTTTACTAAATAATGGGAAGAGATTAAATACATGGAAACCTTTCTATTTTATTATTTTGTAGTCATAGCATCAGGAATTTTTATAAATATGGAAATACACACTATGATTATTTCTTGAAAAATCATTTTTCTTCATTTTATAGACTGGTCAGAATGCAAGCAAACACCAAATTCAAAATCAAATGTTTGAGTTTTAATAATATGACATTCTGTACTTAACTTTCAGAAATTACATGTTTCTATCAGGATGAGATGAAGAATATACTGAAGAAATTTATCTAGGCAGAATAAAATAATATTTTATTGCTGGTGCTTATTGAATATCACTTACAAGTGCTATATTAGAATTCATTTTCCATGGAAACAAAAGCAGATATACACAAGGCTGCAGAGATGCTTAAGCTCAATGAAGTCAAAACTAGAGTAAAAGAAAACTTAAATGGAGCAATTGTCTGCATGTTTAATGTGGGAAAAATAAAAATACACTCTATATTTTACCTGAAATTTTCCCTACAATATCAATAATAATTATTATATTTTTCTTTCTCAATATTTTAGTATTTTCACAAAAGTAAAATGTTACTAGCTAAATTAAAGAGTAAAAATTAAATTCATTCAAAATTCAGCATAAGCAAAGTTCTTCAGTAGTTAATAGTTTGATTTCTACTTCTGGGGTGAAGCAGACACCATTACTTGGCTATCCAATTAACTCATTTGCTTTATTCTTTCTTTTTCTTTCTTTCTTTTTTTTTTTTTTTTTTTTTTCTTTTGAGATAGAGTCTCACTCCATTGCACAGGTTGGAATGCAGTGGCATGATCATGGCTCACCGCAGCCTCAATCTGCCAGGCTCATGCCATCCAACCACCTCAGCGATTTTACATTGATAGGGTTTTGCCATTAGATGCATGGGCAGTTCTAACCATTGAGACTTAATGGAGAGTGTGAAATTTTTGATTTAAAAAAATGAGAGCAACAGTTGTCTAATTCATTTTATTTTCCACCCTTTGTTTTCCCCCTTTGGATAATGGACTAGGCTGAAATGATGCTCGGAATTGTTTCAGGAATCTTGAGGCAATGAGGGAAAATTTAAAGAGAGATGTCACCTGTATCTGAAGTATCACTAGGAAGACAATCCAACCTAGTATCTGCCAATCTAGTACTTTTATGGAGTCACTTAACATGCCTAAATTTTATTAACACTTTTACTGCTTGAAGCCTTATACTTCATACATAATGCTTACCTGAATGATACTTTAAAGACACTCATGAATTATATTGAAAAGCAAGAGCTACAAATTAGAAGAAAACAGATATAACAATTACAGTTACTGATTAGATATATTTTCATTTTTGAAAAGATGCCAAATAATAAAATAAATAAAAGACTGCAATCAATGAAAGTAAAAATAGAAAGATTATCATGGTTGTTTAAATATTAACAAGATGGACAAATCTCTAGCCAGACTGATCAGGAGCAGAGAGAAATTGGACAAAGTATAACTGTCAGTAATGCAAAGGGGGTAACACTACAGATCCTACTGACATTACAGAGATGATAATAAATACAGTAAACAAGTTAATGCTAATAACTTTGACAGAAAAAGAGTACGTACTTTGAAAGATTAAAAACTATCAGCCCGGGCACAGTGGATCATGCCTGTAATCCCAGCACTTTGGGAGGCCAAAGCAGGGAGATCACAAGGTAAAGAGATAGAGACCATCCTGGCCAACATGGTGAAAAACGATCTGTACCAAAAATACAAAAATTAGCGGGATGTGGCGGCGCTTGCCTGTAGTCCCAGCTACTTAGGAGGCAGGAGAATCACTTGAACCCAGGAGGTGGAGGTTGAATTAAGCCAAGATCCAAGACACTGCACTCCAGCCTGGCAACAGAGGGAGACTTGGAAAAAAAAAAAAACCCACAAAACTGTCTAAGTTCAGTAAAGAAAAAATCATAATCTGTACAGTTCTATGTATGTGGGAAAAGTTGGATTTTTTAAGTTAAATATGTTAATGCAAAAGTAAAGCCTTAAACCCAGAAATCATTAATGCAAATTGTACCAAACATTAAAGGAAAGAAAAAGTAACAATTCTATATGGACATTCCCAGAAAAAAGAAAAAGAGGAAAGAAATTATATTCTATTATAAAAGCAGGATTACCCTGACAGCTGAAACAGAAATTCCGAGAGGGTAAACACAAGAGCAGCATACTACAAGAACATAAATGCATGCTTTATTAAAAAAAAAATCTAGCAATATGTAAATATGGCAATACATTTTCACCAAGTTACATATGTAAGTAGCAGCCACTACACATAAGGCTGAGATAAAACACATGAGAGACCATCTTTTTACTCCTAGAGGTGAAATCTGGACGTTTTTGTACAGGGCACTGCCATGGATCCCTGGATGGCACAGAAATCTCTTTGGAAATGTACTTCGGAAATTTCCTAGAAATCCACCCACTTTGATGCTAGTGAAATTTGGTCCTGGGAATCAGGTCACCCCAGTGGTTCTCAACTGCAAAACTCCACAATAGAGGTGTCACCTATCAGCAGGTGGTAGGAGATGGGTCCTTCTGGTCACCAAGCACTGTAAAACTCCAATGCAAGGGTTGCTGCACATGCTGCCAAAACATGGTTCCGTAAATACCATCTGTATTACGGAACCTGGGCACTAGAGATGCTGCACATGCTAGGGGCTTGGTGCTAGAGATGCAACCTTTTTGCGCAGTACTCTACTGTGAGAGAATCTGTACATTCTGCATAGCTTGATAATGGAAATGTCACCCATACTAAGGGACCCTAACATCAGAGGAGATTTACATGTTCTTGAACATGGGTTTTAAAAATTCAAACCTTGCTGCTCCTGGATCTTAGTGCAGTAGAAACTGTACATTCTATAGAAACTTGATGGTGGAAATAAAACATGTAATTCAGGAACATGGTGCAAGATTTACTGCAGAAACCTGTGCTGGAGAAGTTGTCCATGTGCAGTTGCTGGGATCTGAAGCTCTGTTATATACCACACGTGCTCAGTGGAAGAAATTCACTATACAATAGGAGGTGGGTGCTGGCAGACACTGGAACCATCATGTCCTCACTCACTGTCCACCAGTGCCTTTTACTGACTAAGATTAACATCATACCAGCCAGCAAATAGAAAATATTTAAATTGCCCTGATCCCTTCTCACAGAGAAGAAATGAAAGATGAATATGAGATGGAAGACAAAATATTAAAAACTGCAATGCTAGTGGAGAGCAACCGCAACAGAACAAAATTGAAATTGCATTTATAAAAAAGAAATTTCTCAGAAAAATTTGCTTACAATCTGAGCAAATCCTTTAACTGTCAGTTTAAAATATTTTTGGATAAACTGCAAAATGCTTAAATCAATAAAACATAGTGTTTCGTTTATTGGGATAGAAAAATGTTTATGCCGTAATTGTTTCCAAATTTATCTATGAACACAATACAATCACCCAAAGTTGTAATATGATTGTGTACAAGTTGTCATGCTGATTAGAGTATTTACAAAAAAAAGGTAAGTGGCCCAGCTTAGCAAAACAATTTTGAAACAAACAGAACAAATTTGCAGGATTTACATCACGTGAATTTGTAATTTCTTATAAAGTTACAACTGTCAAGGCAATGCAGTGCTGCTGAAGAATAGACAAATAGGTCATTGGAGCAGAAAAAAGATTGCAGAATTAACAATAAATAAATGTGCAAATAAATAAAATTCTGAAATTAGACTTCACTGAAATTATTATTTTAAATGCTCTTAAGGAAAGCACTGACAAGCCACAGACCGGAAGGAGATAATTGCAATACATATATCTCATGGAGAACTTTTATTTATAATATAAAAAAGAGCTCTTAAAACTCAATAATAAGAAGGCACAAGAAAATGGTAAATGACAACAAAAATTGAATCTTTAAAAATCAATTGGTAGTTTAATGGGAACAACATTGAATCTATAAATCACTTTGGGCAAAGTGCCCTTTTTCACGATATTGACTTTTCCTGTTCATGAAGATGGGAAGTTTTTCCATTTAGTTTGTGTCCTTTCTGATTTCCTTGAGAAGTGGCTTATAGTTCTTGAAGAGGTCCTTTGTTTCTCTTGTTAACTGTATTCCTGGGTATTTTATTCCCTTTGTAGCAATTGTGAATGGGAGTTCATTAATGATTTGTCTCTCTGCTTGTCTGTTGTTGATATATAGGAACGCTTGTGATTTTTGCACATTGATTTTGTACCTGAAACTTTGCTAAAAATGCTTGTCAGCTTAAGAAGCTTTTGATCAGAGACAATTGGTTTCCTAGCTATAGTATCATGCCATCTGCAGACAGAGACAATTTGACTTCCTCTCTTTCTATTGAAATATCTTTATTTTTTTCCCTTGACTGATTGCCCTGGCCAGAACTTCTGATACTATGTCGAATAGGATTGATGAGAGTGGGCATCCTTGTCTTGTACAAGTTTTCAAAAGGAATGCATCCAGCTTTTGCCCATTCAGTATGATAATGGCTGAGGGTAGGTCATGAATGATTCACTATTTTAAGGGATTTTCCTTCAATTCCTAGTTTATTGAGAGTTTTTAATATGAAATGATGTTGAATTTTCTATTTCTGTTTATGTGACTAATTATGTTTATTGATTTGTGTAGGTTGAACCAGCCTTGAATCTTGGGGATGAAGCTGACTTGATCATGGTGGATAAGCTTTTCAATGTGCTGCTAGATTCATTTTACCAATATTTTATTGAGGATTTTTACATCGATGTTCATCAGGTATGTTTACCTGATGTTTTCATTTTTTTTTTTTTCATCTCTGCCAGGTTTTTGTATCAGGAAAATATAGAACCTAAAAAGAGCCTGTGTAGCCAAGGCAATTGTAAGCAAAAAACAAAACAAAACAAAACAAACAAACAAACAAACAAAAAAAAACAAAGCTGGTGGTATTTTCCTACCCAACTTCAAGCTATACTACAAGACTACAGTAACCAAAATAGTATGGTACTGGTACAAAAACAGACTCATAATCCAATTGGGCAGAATAAAGAACTCAGAAATAAAACCACACATATACAACCATCAGATCTTCAACAAATCTGACAAAAACAAGCAATGGGGAACCTATTCCCTATTTAATAAATAGTGCTGAGAGAATTGGCTAAACATATGCAGAAAATTAAAGCTGTATCCCTACCTTACAGCTTATACAACATTTAACTCAAGTTAGATTAAAGACTTAAGTGCAAAACTCAAAACTCTAGAAGAAAATCTAGGCAATGCCATTCAAGACATAGGCACGGGCAAAGACTTCAGGACAAAAACATCAAAAGCAATTGCAGCAAAAGCAAAAATTGGCAAATGGTGTCTAATTAAACTAAAGAGCTTCGGCACAGCAAAACAAACTATCATCAGGGCAAACAGACAACCTACATAATGGGAGAAGATTTTGGCAATCCTTCTATCTGACAAAAATGTAATATCCAGGGTCTATATGGAGCTTAAACAACTTTACAAAAATAAAACAAACAACCTCATTAAAAGTGAGTGAAGGACATGAACAGACACTTTTCAAAATAAGACATTTATGTGGCCAACAAACATATAATAAAAAACTCAACATCACTGATCATTAGAGAAATGTAAATCAAAACCACAATGAGATAGCATCGCATGCCAGTCATTATGGTTATATCAAAAATCGAGAAACAACAGATGCTGGTGAGGCTGTGTAGAAATAGGAACACTTTGATACTGTTGATGGGAATGTAAAGTAGTTCAAGCATTGTGGAAGACACTGTGTGATTCCTCAGAGATGTAGAACCAGAACTATCATTTTATCCCTCAATCTCATTACAGACTGTATACCCAAAGGGCTATCCATTATACAATTATAAAGATATATGCAAGTATATATTCCCTGCAGCACTATTGACAATAGCAAAAACATGGAATCAACCCAAAAGCCCATCAGTGATTGACTGCACAAAGAAAATATGGTACATATACACAATGGAATAGTATGCAACCATCAAAAGTAACAAGATCATGTTCTTTGCAGAAACATGGATGAAGCTGGAAACCATTGGCCTCAGCAAAGTAACACAGGAATAATAAAAACAGACACTGCATGTTCTCTGTGATAAGTGAGAGCTGAACAATAAGAACACATAGACACAGGGAGTGGAACGACATGCCTTGAGGCCAGTTACTGGGGTCAGGGGAAGACAGAGAATCAGGAAAAATAGCTAATGCATGCTGGGCGTAATACCTAGGTGATGGGTGGATGGGTGCAGCAAACACCATGACACACATTTACCTGTGTATCTAACCTACACATCCTGCGCACATGTATCCTGGAACTTAAAAGAAAATTAAAATTAGATTTATAATGAAATCAATTGGGCCTTGGAGGCAAAGTCGGGAGGATTGCTTCCAGGAGTTTGAGATCAGCCTGGGCAACATGGCAAGACCTTATTTCTACAAAACACAAAACAGTAATGTGTGTGTTGGTGCAAGCCTGTCCCAACTACTTTGAAGGCAGAGGTGGGAGGATTGCTTGAGCTCAGGAGGTAGAGACTGTAGTAAGCAATGATTACACCACTGGACTCCAACCTGGGAAACAAATCAAGACTCTGTCTCAAAAATAAAGAAATAAATAAAATAAAAAAGTTCTAATATATTAATACAATTAAATCCAACTCTACAATAAAAAGAAGAAATAACTATTGCACACAATAGATTAATTTTAGAAGCATATGTTGAATGCAAAAAGCCAAACATTATTTACATGAAATTTGAAAAGACCAAAACTAGGCAAAAGCTCAAAAAGCAGAGGACTTACTGCTTGGGCTTAGGATGGAAGGGCTGATTTCATTTGGTAGGTGGAAACTTTTCAAAGTAAAAGTTACTTGGGTGCTAATATTGAATTATGTGTTTAAATGATGTGCAGCTGTAAAGATTACTAACAACAACAAAAGCACTTCATCTGTTTTGTAATGAAGATTCCTTTACTTCTCAAAATGCCCTTTCTTCATGCATTGTTCAGTCAGTCATTAATGTAGAGTGCCCTGTGTTTATCCTGTATCAGGGAAGGAGCTGTACTGTTACACATATTGTAATTCCTTTAAAATGAGAGATGCGTTTTCTCAGTCAGGGTTTACTATAATATCTTAAGTAGCAAATATGAACATTAGTTATACCAGAAGAAAGCAATGAAGATAAAAAAGAAATAGCAATCTAAAGAATTTAGATATAAATTTTAATTTTTCATTAAAAGTAGCAAAATAAAAGAAACTCTAAGTAGAATCCAGTGCACTACATGATAAAAAGGTAGACCTTATTTCATGAAAAATTCTATGGCTTGTGTTGTTTGTGAGAAACCTTAATATATGTAGTATATTTTAGACATTTTTGTTATAATCCTTAAAAGAATACAATGTTTTATACTTTACTGAGGAGATAAATGCTAAGTATCTTAGACATTCAATTATTTATAAGAACTCAGTCTCAGAGACACAAAGTGGCTAAGATATATATTTCAATATTTCAGTGCATTATAGAAAGCTTGGCTTTTCAATATATAACCATATTTTAAAAACAGTGTTAGGGCCATGTGTTTTAAAGTTAACATACCTGTTTATGGTCAGTGGATTACTAAAGAATTGGAAATATTCAAGCTGACAGAAGTAAAATATATTTCAGAAAACTAAGTGTAGCAGAAAAGTAAGGTGATTGAAATTATTCACTTTATCATAGATGGTTCATACTAATTAACCTTTAAACTACATAGTATTATTCAAAGATAGATGATGACAAGCAAAGTGATGATTATAAACTCAGGTTTTTACTGGAACTCTAATGAAAATGCAAAGAAAAATATTAATAGACTATAGTTTAGTATGCTTTTGTTTGAAGGCATATTGATTTTCTCATATAAGAAGCACATACCCTAATGGTTCTAACCAAGGTCCATATTTTCTTTTTTTTTTCGTTCTGTTGTAATATTTGCTTTCCTTTCTTTCTTTTTTTTTTATTTTGCTTTCGTTTCTGGCCCCTATTTTCTCAATAAGAAAAGTGAAAGGGAGGATGAAGAGATAGTGACAGGGTTCCCCATAAGTACTTCATTACAAACTCAAGATTTTTTTCTGAACAGGTGACAGGAAAATGGTAACTACTGGAGTATTTAATTTCTTCAAGGATATGGAAAAATTAACAGAGCAAAAAAAAAATGAATCTTGCTATAATTCCCATTATTTGTTTATTTAGGGCTGAGAGGGAAAGCAAAATCTGCATTTAGCTGTCATAGATAAGATGAGAAGTGTCCAATGAGAAATGAAAAATCTCATAAATCAGATGAGAAATGGAATTAAAGAAAAAAAGTATTGAGTTAATAGTTGTATATGTTCTACTATACATGTAATTGTCACAACTATGTAAGATTTTTAACTTTTTCTGTTCCATTGGTTCAAGATATGAAACAGTAAAATTAAAGTGGCAATGATTAAAACTACTTTCTTTCAATTTCATAGTGCAGGTCTCCATTGAAAAAAAAATCACCTTTCAATTAAATGAACATTATTTTTGTCTCTCATAAGTCAATTGTTTCTCTCAGTAGGAAGGAAAAATACTCCTCACATTAGAGACAAGAAAATCTGAAACATTCATCAAAGCTACTACTTTTGTTGGTGACATGAAGTTTGAAGTAAAAAAAAAAAAAATGTGTTTAACTTCTTCCCTCCATCTCTTATGTGGGAGCTGAAGGTTGTTTGTACCTAGATGATTATCTTGGCTCTCCACAATCAATTTCTGATTATTAAAAGCTTAAAATACCATACTCTGGCCTTCTCCCATTGGTTTTCTCTTAAGAAGTGGATGCTTTAAATGTGTCCTCCCTATGGCGGGTGTTGAACAATGAGAACACATGGACACAGGGAGGGGAGCACTACACACTGGGGTCAGTTGGAGGGAAATAGGGGAGGGACGGAGTGGGGTGGGAAGCTGGGGAGAGATAGCAAGGGGAGAAATGCCAGATGTAGGTGATGGGGAGGAAGGCAGCAAATCACACTGCCACGTGTGTTCCTATGCAACAATTTTGCATGTTCTTCACATGTACCCCAAAACCTAAAATGCAATAAAATAAATAAATGGGGAAAAAAAAAAGAAGCGGATGACTTGGTAAAGAAACATTTGCCTTCTCTTCTAATTATCTCAGTTCTCTTGCATACTCATGTCTCTTAAGAAACGGGGTACTTGGATAATCAGTAACACATCTCTTTATTTCTTTGATAGAAAGAGTGAATACAGGTAACAGTTTTGAGCAAAAAACTTCCATGAATGTTTGGATGTCCATTACTTTTTAAACAATGTATTTCTCCCAATTACTCAATTACTTTAAGGGAGGTGTCATTACTCTTATTGACTGGAAAATGCAATCACGGTGATATAAAGAAAAGAGGTTCCTGATTCAATAACAATTTGTAAATGGACACAATGGTCATGGAGCTTTGAATGTGGCATTTGAATTTGTTTGACTCTCAAAACTCTGTTTTTTTTTCAATTATATAATAGTTGAAGATACACAGTGCCTCAAAAAATGAAAAATATGCTACCCTGAATGGAAGTTTCCTCTTAACAGACTGTATTAGAGAAGATTTCAAAGAGAAAGAGAATTTCACTCAGTCTTCTAATCTAAGGAAAATTGAATTAAACAGAGAAGAAAAGCCTTATTTAGAAAACTGAAGTAAAAGATCAAACTTTTTGAACCATATTTGACAAGAAATTTGCAAAACCCCATATCAGTAAAAGTTTGAAACCCTCCTGATAAACACCAAATATATTTGAACAAATGTATAAGCAACCATAAATAATGCTTTATTATAATCATGCCAGCTCTCATTCAGTTAATTTACACATTTAATGTGATCCTAGTAAAAACACTATTAAGCTTCAATTTCTGTAACTAGTAAATAGTGCTATGTTTTATGAAAATTTTGTGCATTAATAACACGAGAGAATGCTAAGGTAGTCCTGAAATTGAGGAACTGGGATGGGCAACTAGTGCTGTTACATAAATTCTGTAAAATTCAAGTTCCTTGAATTGGCAGGAAGCTTAGCATGATAAAATGGACAGAGTCAAATTAGTCCCAATCAAATGTGAAAATACAATGCATGAAAAGGTAGTGCTATTTATCAATATTTTAATAAACAACATTGACACAAAAGTTTACTATAAAATTAGATCCATACCACACACAAAATCACAAGCGTAAATATCATAATGATCAACCATATAAAAAAATGAAGTAATAAAATGCTGGAAAATACATAAGGGAATTTCTTCATACTCTGGGTGTGATAATTAAACTTTTAAATTGTGCTTCAAAAACTAGGTGCCGGAAAGATAAATTTGATTAATTCAGTTACATTACCAAAAATTTCAACTTCTATGTGCAAAATAACAAAATCCTAAGTAACTTCAAGAGAAAAATAACAAACTGAAAAATAAATAAAATTATATCATAAATTTCTTTGTGGGAGTTTGTCCTGGCAGCCCCCATGAGCCCTAGTAGCCTAAGGAGCTAAGGAAGCTAAGCTGGGTTTGGCTTGATTGGGGCTTGGAATGGGAAATTTAGAATTTTGAATATTGAAATCATGTTACTAATTTATGTACTTTGACAGATATAAATGTCAATAAGAAATGTAAAAGAAAATGTGTAACGATGCAACAAGAAACAAAAAAATGTATATCAAATTGATAACATCAACACATTGAAGAAAAAAATTAATACAAGTAACTTTGACATGTATCTGAAGCCAAAGACAAAAAGAAAGTTAAAGATATTTTGAAAAGGAAATTTGTCTGCTCTCATATGTTTGTTGCAGCAGTGTTTACAATAGGTAAGATTTGGAAGCACTCTAGGTGTCCACAAACAGATGAATGGACAAAGAAAATGTAAATATTCACCATGGGGTACCAGTCAGCCATTAAAAACAATGAAATCCAGTCATTTGCAATAACATGGATGGAACTAGAGATCATATTGTAAGTAAAATAGGTGAGGCACAGAAAGACAAAAATTATTTATTTGTGGGTTCTAAATTGAGAACAACTGAACTAATGGACACAGAGAGTAGGATGGTTACCAGAAGCTGCAATGGGGAGTGCAAGATGGGGTGGGGAGATGCAGGTGGTTAATGGCTACAAAAAATAAGAAAAAAAAAGAATGGATAAGACCTACCATTTGATAATATGATTTGGTGACTATTGTCAAGAATAACTTAATTGTATGTTTTTGAATAACTTAAAGAATGTAATTTGTTTATTTGTAACTAAAAGTATAACTGCTTGAGGGGATAAGTAACTCATTCTTTATGATGTGCTTATTTCACTCTGCATGCTTGTATCAAAACATCTCATATACCCTGTAATATATACACTTAATAGGTATCAACAAAAAATTAAAAAAGAGACAAATTTTGATTTTTATATAAAAATATGTAATTAACCAACAGAGATAGTATATATTCAGAATACTCAGTGTGATAATTTAATGTACACAATATTGTGTAATGATTATCAATAAACTGAGGCTGGCCCCTGAAAAAGAAAGATATTTTGAAAGAGCTTTATTGAGATATAATTCATATACTCTTTGCCCACTTAGAGTGTGCAATGCAATCAAGTGTTCACAGAGTTATGCATCCATCACCATGCTCAAGTTTAGAACATTTTAATTACCCACAAAAGAAACTCCATAACCAATTATAGTTATTCCTATTTTTCTAACTCCTCCACCATGAGATCTCCTCTCCCCATCCTCTTCATCTTACACAATCACTTGTCTAAAATTTGTCTCTATATGTTTTTATATCTAAACATTTAAACAATTATTGTACCTAACTTTAATTGATCAAGTTTATAAATTCTATTTTCTTCTTGATTAATTCTATTTTTAACTTCATCAATTACATTTTTTAATGTGTACTTTCTATTTTTTAGCCCTAGAATGTCACCTTTTGTTTTACTATTTCATTCTTTCTGTTTATATTCTCTGATAAATTGCTGACTTGTTTCTCTGTATTTTCCTGAAATGTGCTGACATTTCTTAAAATAGCTCCTTTGAATTATTTGTCAGAAATTTAACAAAAACACAAATCTTTAGGGTTTCTCGCTAGGATTTTCTTTTATCTGTTTGGTGACATGCTTTTTTGATTATGTTGTTTCTTGCAGTCCTGTTGTGTTAATATGTCTGCATATCAAACCATTGGTACTTAGTTCAGATTTTGCAGATTTTGCTTTATATATGAATGCCATTCAACGGTAAGCCTATGTCCATGACTCCTGCAGCCATTGTTGCAGAAGGTGATGTCCTAGGTCTAGGAATCCTGCATCCAGTCCTCACTGGTTGCTTTGAGCTCCACCATATTTCTTGTCTCTCACTGACCCCATGTGGTTAAATCTGCCAGCACTCTCAGTAATTCCCATGGGATGTCACAGAATTCCTTTGAGAAGTCCCATAATAGTGGGGAACATGGGCTTCCATCTCTAGCTCCCTTTTCTTCACTGTAAAAACCAAACTGTGGGTCCAAGGCATTTCTTTGTGTTTGGTGCTATGCCAGCTTGGTTGAAGGAAGGGTAGTGCAGTCACAGTGAACCATTTCTTCTGCCTTTTTTGGGGGGCATTTATCAATTATATAGTCTAATAAGGTGTCTTAACCTCATTTTCAAGGCCTTCAATATTCAGACAGGTATTCTTGTTTCTGAGAATTTACAAGTTCAGTTTTTGTGGAAGGGAGTGAAGCTAGAAAACCCTTATTCTGCCATCTTGCTGATAACACTCTCCTGAATAAACTCGTATTTTAATAAAGTAAAAAGAGGCCAGAATTGAGTGACAAAAACTGGCCACATTGGGGACTATTTAAAAATTATATGAATAATGAATTTAATATTTTTATTTTAGGAATTGAATAAAAGTAAATCTATAAGGCCATATTGATACCCACAATTAAAAACAAAAGCATCATTGATATACATTTGGGTGCACAACTGTAGGGTTAATTTTATTAGCAATATGTTTTAAAAAATAGAAAAAGTTCAATTTTAGCAATGGTGTACAAGTGTGCTATTCCTCCCTGATTTTTTTCACAAAGTTAAAAGAAAAACTTCAGCCAAATTAAATTTAAAGGAATTTTAATTGATCAATAAATGATTCACAAATCAGGCAGCCCCAAAATTCACAGCAACTCCAGGGATGCCTCATAGTCAGAACAAACTTATAGAATGATTTCCAGAAATCGTTTCATAGAATAATTCTCTAAAATGATTCTATAAAGTATCTCTTATATCATTCTATAAGTCATTCTATAAAATATCTCCCAGGGAAAAATTCTTAGGAGAAAAGCATTCATCTCTTAATCTCAGTTAAATATTTTTATGACAAACATTTCAAATAGTTTTGAAATTCTGATTATCCTTACTACACATAAAAGTTTCTTAGAAGAAAGACTCTGTCCTTGTATTTCGAAGCCAGGAGCAATGTGATCAAAATATCAAAGAATATAGAATCATAAATCTGTCTGCTAATCAGTTCTGGTTCCATTCTGTCAAACCTAATTACCCAGAAAAATAATGTTCAATAACAGCACATTAAATATAATTTTATCTTTGAAGACTCTTTTTGTCATGTTGTTTTTATTCTATTCTCTATATTTAAATTTATTTCTTTCTATAAATTCTACTTTTACCTTTGAACTATACCAAAAGACCTAACCTTTCCTAATATATATTTTATAATATTGATTATTTAAAACAATTATCTGAAATATTTTTAAGGGTACAGCTTAATATGATGCTGAATCAATTTTTTAATAATTTTTCTAGTGTATAAATAGAATTAAGTCAAGAATCTAATAAATTATTTCTCTTATTTTGGTATTTAATCTCACAATGATTATGCTAGCTATTTTTTTAATGCAAGATCATGCTCAATAAAATCTAGAATCAAATGAAATTACAGATATAATGTTTATTTAGCCTTTTACAGGACTTTCCCTTTGAAGATTTTAATACAAATGTAACAAACACTAATAATTAAATTTGAAAAAATAAATTGCAAATAACTACAACACAGTAAAAATATAGTATCAAATGAAATAAAATGTAGAATTAATATGAAATTACAGATATAATGTTGAACTAGCCTATTACAGGCCTTCCTCTTTGAAGATTATAATGCAGTTATAACAAATGCTAATAACTACATTTGAAAAAAAATACAAATATCAACAACGGAGTAAAAATATTGCATCCAATTTAAAATATATTATGGTTCTGTATTTACTTAGTGTACTTAACATCATATTTGGTATATAATATAAATCTACCTCCTGCTCAAGAAATTTCCTACCACAATACTTCTTAATCACAGTTCTGTAAGAGATGTTCAATTATTAGACTGCAACTTTGGAACTTCCATGAAAATATAGGTTGACAAATGTGGGAGAAGAATATACACTTAAAATCTGGAAAATGAAAGCAGCATTTAATTTTTAAAAAATCAAATTTAGTCATACATTAAAGTTCCCAGAGAAGGGAGAGGAATAGAAAATATAAAGCTATATGAACATGGAGTTAGGGTAGTTTGGAGGTTTAGAAGAAGCTAAGTATTGAAAACAGTGTTTATGAGCAATGGCTAAGAGGAGACAATAGTGTAACTTTAACCCAGTACTGTAGCAAGATTTTTCATAATTCTAGAGAAATATGACAAGGGAACTTGAGACTTTACAGAATGAGTGCAATGAGAATAATATTTCTGCCAATATTCAACTGATACGTGCTTATTCCTCTGTTTAAATCATGTTTAGCCCAGTGGCCTTCACCTCAATTATTTCCCCAGGGTAGGAGAGTAGAACATATGATTTATACAGCTCTAATATAGGTGTTACTGGGAAGAGAAATGATTTGTTAAATTTAACTTGTCAAATATTAAACCCAGAAGACTCACTGAAATTGGAACCCTCTCAAGTTTTAAAAGGCCTTCCACTTTTACCTCTGGTATTAATCAACTCATACCATCAATGAATGTTTTCATTATTGTAACATCACTCAATGCTAAAAAAAAAAAAAAAAAAAAAAAAAAAGGTCTACCCAACAAATTTCTTCCCAATTTCTTCCCAGGATATCACTGACAGAAGAAAGCAGTGTAAAAGTAAGGGTAAGGCCATGTTCCTATATCTTTCTGTTATCACCAAAAATATTAATGAATCAACTGCTTTAATTGAAGGTAGGATATTGTTTCCAAAATGGATAAACACTTGAAGACAAAAGGTGGACTTGTGTAAATTTGTGTTAGAGTGTGTGTTGCTGTGTGTTTGTGTTCAGTTATCTAAACGATAAATGACATGGTTTGGCTCTCTCTGAAACCCTCTCCTTTGAATTGCATCATGATGTATGTAGTTTGTGGAATCATAATAATTATTTCTGCAAATACCCCTCTCCTACATTTATTTTTTAAAATTTCCTCTGGCATATGTAATTAATCACAATTCCACATGGAGCTACACATGATATAGTTAGTTCTAAAACATTAATGACAAAGGGAAAATGTTAAAAGTGTTCTGAAAGATAAGCATCTATTACCTGAAAATGAGTAATTATGACAAATAACTATAGTACTGCTGAATTACAAAACAAAATAATGTTCTAAATATATTGAAGAAAATAAACAAATTTAGAATAGCATGTATAATAAAACTATCACAGATATGACAGTGAAAGAATCAAATTTCAAATTAAAATAAACCCTTAGAAAATTTACATAGTTTTTATTTTTATTTGACTTTAGAGTATTTTTTTAACTAAAATAAGAGACAAAGCTGGGAAGTAATCAAGATGATGTGGTTGGGAAGTAAAAGGAAATGGATTTCTTAGTGAGGTGTGTGATTATCTAGATAAAATTTATCAGAGAATAAGCAAGAGAGAGAGAAGAGGAATTTATTTGTAGAATTAGAAATTCTAGAGGATACTGCACCAACAATTGGCAAAAACCTGAGGTGGGTGATAGTATTTAGAAACTGATTTAGAATTTGTTTCAGGGAAATAAGCAAAGAAGTCATTATTTTGTCTACAGATAATACCTAGCTAGATTTTCTATTTGTTGAGCTGTAGGGTTTAAGGCTAATGAATAAGATTTCAACCACTGGGAAGACAAATAATTTATGGAAGGAGAAATATCTCAAAATGTCGTGGTTTTGGTCATATACAACATGACCTGTATATTAAAATTTCATATAATCATAAAACCTTCATATGTGATGGTTCATGCTTCACTTTGCCTTCCAAATCTTGTCCAAAATTTCTCTTCTGGTCAACTCTAACCCAAGTTGTATAGGAAATAATATTTTGTTGGATATCTTTCTGATTAGAAATTAATATTATCAGAGAAGTTCATGATTTAATTTCATATCATTCTCAAAAGTATATATATAATTTAATACTACTATAAGCTTCTTGTTTTAATTTAGGATTATACCTATTTGAAGGTCTACAATCCTTAATATTTCTATATAAAACTTTGTTCCTGTTATTAATGTTAAGACATTTTAAAGCAGTATCCTGAGTACTTTTAAGTGATTTATATTAATATTTTAGACATAATTGTCTTTATTCAGCTACATACTATGACTCAGAAAATTATATTTATCAATCAAACTGGGTATGTTGTAAATGAATGTTATGCTTTATGCATCAAACCAATTAATTATAATATTTCAAAATACAGTGTTACTCAGCACTGTAAGTCATCAGAGAGATGCAAATTAAACCAAAATAAGATACTACCTTCATAACCAGTTTAATCCAAAAGACAAATAATATCATACATGTCCTTGACAAGGATGTGGAGAAACGAGAATCCTCATACACTGCTGATGGTACTGTAAAAGGGTACAATCACTGTGAAAAATTGTTTGACATTTTCTCCAAATGTTAAAACTAAAACTACCAGATGATCAGTAAGACCATTTCTAAGACTCTGTATGAATGTGTGTATGTATCTATGTATGTATGCATCCATCTAAGTATATATAAATAAAAACACAGTCAAAAAAGTTTGCATGAAATTTTTTACAGCAGCATTGTTCTTAATAGAGAAAAACTGCAAGCAATTTAATGTCTTTCAAGTATTATATGTTAGCCAACATATAATATGTCCATAGAAAACAATATTATTCAAAATAAAATGAACTACTGACACATGCTACCTCATAAATAAACTTCAAAACACATGGGAAGTGAAACAAGCTAGACACAAGCCCACATACTCCATGAATCCATTTATATGAAATATTATCAAAAGGCAAGAACAAGACCAAAGTAGCTTTGTGGTTGCCTGTGTCTGGGCAGGAGCAAGAATCAATTACAAATTCGCATGATGGGGAAAACTGTTCCAAAACTTCTTTATGATGATGGTTTAATCAAAGTAAATTTGCTAAAATTATTTGAATTATCCATATGAAATGGTTATATGACATTTAAGAGATACTTTAGTAAATATTAAAAAATAGAAAAATGCTTTGAATATTTTCATGTTTTATTTTATTTGCCTTTCTAATACCTTGTTCAAGATGGCAATGTGAAAGGTTTAAAGAAAAATAAAATCTTGATGACTCATCAAAGTCACACTTATACCTAAGTAATTTGCTATACCATTAATAATATACCATTAATTAATTGCTGTGATGGCACATGCCTGTAATCCTAGCTACTCAGGAGGCTGAGGCAGGAGAATCACTTGAACCAGGAAGTGGAGGTTGCAGTGAGCTGAGACTGTGCCACTGCACTCCAGCCTGGGCAACAGAGAGAAAATCCATCTCAAAAAGAAAATAAAATGAAATAGATTTTAATTTACCCATAGATACAACAACCTTTTAGCCATATAAAGAAATTTTGTATTAACTGAGAAAAACAACCCACTACCTATTGAATTCATGCACTATTGATTAAGGAGTATCTACAGAATTTTCACCTCAATATTTTCATGTAAAATAAGTGGAAATCAATAGTCCAAAGATCCTCATTAAGAATGAGCCACTGATAAATAATATATTTATAACTTATATAACATTTCATTTATGTGTAGGTTTTGAGTACTATGGAATGTTTAATTTGTACCAGGTTTTCCAAATTACTCAAAATTGTAAGATTTTTTGTCAATGAGAGTTCTAAGATGACTTTTGAAATAATTTGCAAGATGAAAACTTGTCTGAATTTTGCAAACTACTAGAATTTAGATACAGAATACATTCTTTATAAGATCCATCTCCAGTGTGGATATGCCATATGTCTTTGAATGTACTCTAGAGAGACAAAGGCACTCCCACATTCCACATATTTATAGGGTCATTCAGAAATTAGTTCTTTCACATCCTCAACTAGAACTGGAGGCACTTAGGACATTACCTCATTGTTTACATGCAGCTTTTTAATCCAGTATGAGTTTTTTATATTTTCAAAAAAAAAAAAAAATGAAATAATTGCATGCTTTCCCATATTCCTTACAGTCATTGGTTTTCCTCCATTCAGTTTTTTAATGTGTTCAAAGGGAAATGGAACATATAAAGATTTTATCACATTTCTCATACACATAGAGTTTTTCAGTTGTTTAATTCCATGTTTTCAAAAAACTCAAATGATTGAATGTTTTCCCACATTCCTTACAGTCCTAGGATTTCTATGAAGTATGAGTTCTTTCATGTTTACATACAGAACAAAATAGCTAAATGCTTTACGACATTTCTTACATTCATAGTTTCTCTCCAGTGTGAGTTATTTCATGTTTATTTAGAGAACTGAAAAGTCTGAAGGCTTTACCACATTTCTTAGGATCATAGGGGTTCTCTCCAATGTAAGTTCTTTTATGTTCACCTAGAGAATTGGAATGACTAAAGACTTTGCCACATTTCTCAGTCATAAGATTTATCTTTAGTGTAAATTATGTCATGTGTTTCAAGGTAATTAAAACAACTAAAGGATTTGCAACATTTTTTAAATGTATAAGGTTCCTCTCCTGTATGAGATTTTTTTTGTGTTCAAAGGAAACCTAAATGTCTGAAGGTTTTACCACATTTTTTACATTCATAAGGTTTCTCTCCAGTATGAGTTCTCTCAAGCGCTTGAAGGGAACTGAAACAATTGAAGGTGTTACCTCATTTTTGACATTTATAAGGTTTCTCTCCAGAATGAGCTCTTTCATGTCTTCTAAGGGAACTACGTAGACTGGAGATTTTACCACAGTTTTGATATTCATATAAATTCTCTCCAGTATGAACTCTTTCATGCCTTCTGAGGTAACTGAAGGCTTTACCATATTTTTTTACAACCATAGGATTTCACTCCAGTATGCGTTCTTTTATGACTTTGTGTAGAGGAGGAATGACTGGAGCCTTCACCACATTTCTTATATTTATAGGGTTTCTCTCCAGTATAATTTGTTTTATGTTTCTGAAGGGAACTAGAAACAGTAAATTCCTTACCATCTTAATTAACCACAGATTTTTCAACACTGTGAACTCTCTTATGTCCTTGAAAATAACTGAGACATCTGAACTCTTTCCCACGTTTCCTACATCCACAGTTTCTGTCCAGTATAAGTATTTTTATGGTTATAAAGGTAACTTGAATATTCACAGGCTTTATCACATTTCTGATATTTATAAAGTTTTTCTCCACTGTGAGTCCTTTTACTATTTTGAAAAGAACTGCAAAATCTCAAGGCTTTACCACATTTCTTCCATTCACAGGAGTTTTCTTCAATGTGAATTCCTTTATGTATTTGAAGTAAATACAGAAACTTAAATGTTTTCCCACATTTCTTACCTTTATGAGGTTTCTTTCCAGTGTGTGTTACCATGTGTCTTTAGACATTTATGAGATAGATAATGGTTTCTCCCACATTGTTTACATTGATATCACCTCACTCCACATTCTTCACATTCTTATGGTTTGCATCCAGAATGATATAAGATGTACCTAGTAAGAGATGAATGATACATAAAAACTTGTCCACATACACGGCATTCACATGAATTTAAATCAGCAGAAATTTTCTTCTTCTGATTAAGATTTGGAATCTGGCTGAAGATTTCTCCATAATGGCTAAGTTCTTTACATTTACAGAGTCTTCATACCATATAACTTCAGAGATATTTTTCCAGAATTATTCAACATCCTAGACTTCCCATTTGTTTCCATTTTCTGGCTTCCAGGATCTGGCGTCCTGTTTAGGGGTCTCCTAGAGCCTGCAGGTCACAGGGCAAAAGAGGCTGTAGCAAATGACCTAGGGTCTCCTGGAACAAAGGAAACAGAACAACAAAGCTGAGCGGGAGCTGGGAAGTCAGGCCAGAGAGATTAGAGCCTTGCCAGATGGTGGAAGCCACCTTGCATTTTTCTTTTTTCATTGTCGTACCTTCTTCATAACAAAACATTCATATTTACTTAAAAAATGTAAAAAAAATCCCTCTAGAATGATTTTTTAAAAATTTTACATTTTCACAAACAACCATGGATACCACTCATTTCATTGCTCATCTAGTGTATGTGAAAATTGTATCTCTTCAATTTTTCTAGAAAGTTTTCATTTACTCATTGCAATGCTTTTCCTGTTCAAAATCCTTTTCTGAATTGTTGCACATTTTATCATGCTTCATGTGATTTTTCATATTTAATTTGGAAAGAATCCTTAGATATTTAGTCTCATAATATATCTCATAATAGATATAAAACTTATGCTAATCATCTATGTAATGATTTTTGGTTTTAGTTGGAGTTTTCAAAGTTTTATAATTATACCTATTCCCCATAGTATCAATACTTAGTAGTTGTCTTGAAATGCATGCATACTTTGTTAATTTTGTCTTCCACTCATTGGATGTATAAAAATTTTACTATTATACATAAATTACTAATTCAGTGGAATTTAAACATTGTTTGCTTCATAATCTAATATCAAATCCAGAAAGCTTAAATGCTTTATTGAAATAGCAATCAGAGATACAGTAATGTAATAAGCCATATGCCCTGGAATCTATCAGACTTGCTCACCTACCACTTACCCTTAGAACCAAATAATTCTAAATATTAGTTATTTTATCTCAAATAATATCAAATTTTCCAATTGCTTACATGAATTCCGTATGAATTAAAATTATGTATAGTGCATACCTGCAAAAAATAATCATTTCTTATTATATGTGACTGAATAAAATACAATATAGATAAATAATTTTTCTGAACCTTGAATCACAGCTTATATGAACAACAGTAATCAATAGACTTTAAATTAAATTTTGTCTTTTCTATCAGTTTTAGAAATGAGTAAGTTTATAAATTACGTAAAAATATTTTCTGAAAAAATATTTCCTACTTATCTTGATTTTTGAATAATATTGATAACAATTGTATAACCTTTTAAATTTACAAAACATTGTGTACCGTAACACTGAGAAATTGATATGCCATTTCTTACATGTACATTATAAAATTATAATTTTGAGAAGCTGGTCAAATGCATTACAAAATGCATTTCTGGGTTATGGCATCTCATCTTTGATGTAACTTTAAAGAAGATACCAAGCTGTGACAAAAATAAAATTCTTGAAAGTGCTTCATTAAACTGACCCTTTAAGGTCATTTATATTTCCAGTTTATAAAATAGAGTTATCTTTTATATAGAAAGTCTGATCACACCTCCTGCAAGGTTATCCTAATTAGAACCTGAAAGAAAGTTGTTTTAAAATGCCAAATGCGCCTATAACCTTGATCTGGGTTACTGGCCCATTATTTCCTGCCTGGCTGTTAAGAGTTCACAGTATATTTAATTCTATGTTGTAAAAAGGGTTTTTACACTGCATTAGGGAAATGGAGAATACATCAATACAAATCTTCAGAAAATAAAAAAACTAAATTTGGTAACACATACCTTACATTGTAAATTATGTCATGAAACTTGACATTAACCTATTACAAATAAATGCCAGCTACCTGTGAAATATGAAGAAGTATATCACATATCTTAGAAAGTATTTGTAAAATTAATGGACAAATAACTATAAAGTATATAGTATAGTAGAAGCTCTTTAGAATTTCTTCATAGTATCAACACTAATTTTTATATTTAGCTCAATGAATTACGGGTGCAATATAGGATACTTAATAGTATTTTTCTTTCATATAATAAGCCTTAAGATAGGTATTTTCATGTGATGCATTAATTCATGGTAACCATATAGAATAGGGGTTCTTTCTATTTTAAAAATTAACACAAATCATCAGGGATTTATCTTTGGTAAATAAATAATAGCAAGTAATAATAACATTGCTCACCTGTACGAGAATGTTGATTTTAATATTCTATAGCGTTTTCCAATTCTAGACAGCTATAGGTAATAATATTGAAACATTCTTTATCTGAGGAACTTATGAAAAAAACCAAAATTTTAATTTATAAAAATTGATCTCAAATGCAGAATGAGAACTCTGTGATTATTGTAAGGCTGGTTGCCTCGCTGGGAGCTGAATGGAAACACCCATCCCTCTCTGTGCCTGATAACTATGTCATAACCTCAAGCTCATTATCTGGCCTCACCACATGGCTTCCCCACACCTGCCTCTGCATACCATACCCAAGCTCACACTCAGCACCAAACTGTACACTCAACCCCAGCCCGCAGTTAAAAAGCCCCGCCAAAAAATTTTAAAGAAACCCCACCAAACCCTGGCCGGCCCACTTACCCAGAATCCCCCCTGCCTACGAATGACAGCTCGCTCCATGCACATCCTGTTTCCCAACAGCCAGTAAAGCTGCCTTCGCTTTGTTTCCCCAACAGCCAATCAAGGCCCACTTACCCAAAGTCCTGCCCACCTCCCAATAACAGTTCACTCCATACATATCCTGTTTCCCAACAGCCAATAAAGCTGCCTTTGCTTTGTTTTCCAAAAACGAATCGTCTCCCTTCCCCATAAAATCCCACATCCTAAACAGCCGGGTGCAACTTCTCTAGCCCCTTCTTAAACCACAAAGCCTCGCCCAAAAGCTAAATAAATTAACTCCTTATTTTCTTATACTTGCCTCAGTTTCCTCATTTTACCCCAGTAAGAAACCTTACAATTATCACTTTGTCTGGCCTAATTCTTATATAACCAATTATAAGTCATTCACAATGACTTCCAAGTCAGAACATCAGAACAGCAATAGGATATAATAAGAATATTTACAGTTGATTTTATTGTACTCATAATTACCAATAGTATATAATATTACTGATATGATTATATTGTCTCATTGAAAAATCACTGGATATTACTGGACCAGTAATCTGTTATTTAAAATGTCTCACATGAAAAAGAACCAAAAATTTGTTTACGTTTATAGTGAAATATTTTCTAATTAGTCTTTAAATGTGCATTTTATAGCTGATAATTAAATAACAAAATAACTTGTCAGCAGAAGCACAATTTTTTTCCAGATTACAAAGGCATATGCAGACTTTTCAGAAGAATCTACAGATTCTATTTCTACGCTATCATTTTTATTCTTTCAGCTTTAACTGCCTCCAACCCAAAATAACTTCTTACCAACATTAAAAACTTGCATTTTCATTTTGAAAACAATATACATTAGAATACTTAGTAATAAAGCAATAACTGAGAAGAATTAATTAAGTATAACAGAACTAATTTTCGTCAGTTGGATTTTTTCACCTATTCCATTTCTTTCTACTGAGTTATTTTGGCTCTCAAGTATTTTTAAAAGAATATTTCTTAACATTTTACTTGGGAGTACTTCATTTTGTAAGAGAAAATATAACCAAATAACAGCCTATTTATGGAAATGACATAAAATATGCTGCATAATTTCTTATGTTAATAAATATAATACACTGAAAGGACATATGTATGAACGTTCAGGTGTAGCATGTATTATTTAACTATATCCATGATGGATAATATTTTAATAACAATTGGGTCCTGAGAATTGGACTTTTTGATTTTACTGATACAGAACAGTTTTGTATGTAGTATGTAATACTTGCATCGGAAGCAACTAATCTATCCTTTCCCTATTTCTAATAGTGTTTATGAAAAGTAAAACAACCAATCAGAAACATAACACACACTTTGTGATGAATGAGCTTGATAAGACAGATCAGTGAAAGAAAAAACTTTATTCAAAAACAAGAATATATGTTGCAGAGACCGTATGGTGTTGATGCTTAAGGTGCAGAATGGCTAAGAAATTGTACAGGAAGACCCTTGTAGCAGTACATTTATCAGTTATAACCAATCATATCATGGAAATATTTGGCATTGTATTAGAGGAAGGGTTAAAAAAGGGCAAGTAATGAATAGCACTTCTTAAACTGATCACTAAGAAAAGGGTATAAATGGTCTGTTTTTTTCTACTAAATATCTGATATAGAATTCATATTTAGGATAATCTAAATGTAGATGGCAGTGTAGACATTTTGATAAACTGCTCTCTTCTAATACAAATTAATTTTGTCTCTCCCATCTATACTATATCTCATTAATATGGAAATTACTCTATGATGATATTAATTGAGTGTTGACTAATGTATTCATTTTTTATGCTTTCTTTTGATTCTATTTTCTGGTGCTTTTAAGACTACTAAGCAGTGTATTTGTGGGCATATGTGTTTCCACTCATATGTAACCAATTACTCTGCTTTCATAGTTACCTTGAACTTATAAAAGCATTGTGTGGCTACTGTTTATTTAGAACTCCAATCAGTAATGTTATGTTACTATGAATTTGAAGTCATTCTTTTTTATTGATAAAGTCTCTCAGTACCAAGAGCGGCTGATGGAGAAGCGGTACCAGCATCTGGAGGGAGGCGGCACAGTGGTCGGCCTCAAGGACACCCTGGCCAGTCATATAGGAGCGCGTGTCCAGGGCCCTGGCAGAGCTGGTCTAGGAGCTGACCTTGTCCCAAGCGCTGGGAGCGCATCAAGCTGGTTCCCTGCCCAGAACTGAATGCTGTGCTCCAGCTGTGTCCTCACTGGTGCTGAAGAGTGAGGAAGAGCCGCCTTCATAGGTTACGTGTGGTTCCTCTGCTTATACAGCCCAATACCAGATTCACTTACTTTGACCCTTTGCAGTTGTTAGAATCAGTGAAAGAACAAGGCGTTGGGAAAAGAAAAGAGCAGTTACACATTTGAACAGTTGAACAGGTGCTTGGTCAGGAAGGTTGGGATGCTCAGTCCTGCCAGCCTGTACCTGTTAACAGCAGTAATTTGTTTCAGGAGCTGGAGTCACATGGCAGCTCTATGGAGGACTATTCACCGGAGCACTGGGAACCCGCAAGCAGGATCTCCATCGCTATCCAACGGATGAGAAACTGGATGAAATATCTGTCCCAAAGGGAACGTTAAAAATTAAACAAGAGTCTTCTGAAGAAGCACAGAAGAGAGACATAATGCAGAATATTGTACAGGTTTTGGAATCGGTAGAGTTTAAATGGGAACTTTTTCAGAGGTGGACAGACTTTTCAAGGCTCCCTCTTTTTAATAAACGGGCCACTTTGGGAATTGGTTATAACACCAGTTGGAAAGGGGCTATCCATCACCATTATGCTGAGATCAGCTCCCAGGTACCCCTTGGCAAGCGACTTCAGGAGTACTTCAACTCTGAGAAGCCTGAGAGACAGATCGTTACGACACGAGTGCAGAAAATGAACTGGAACGATGTTCACTACGAAATTTTAGAGATCACTATTAGCGAAGCGAGGTACTTGGAGCTGCACACGGAAATTGGTTATCCATTGCCCAACCAACCAGTGGGAGCGTTGCTCATTATGTATTGCCTGGAGGTATTCCCACGAGCCCAGGCCTTTATGCTATTGACTATGAAGAATGCATTGAGAGGCCCCTCTCACCACACATGGAGCAATGTTCCCTGGACGCGGGAAAAGAGGGTCGAGTTTGACCTGGAAACACTTTCAGCACAACCTCATGACAGGTGAAAATAGAACTCGCCCTAATTATCTTTTGTTACCTCAGGATTACTGAGGTCAGAACTCTGCAGCAGTGCTTATTTTGATATTTCCAAGTGAATACCAAAACCTTCAGCAAAGAGTGGGTTGGCATTAATGAGATTTTCTCTAAAACTGTATTGGGGATCCTGGAGTTTCCCCCAAATTCATCTATATCAAATTTGTGTAAGTAGAGAGAGATTTGTTAAATCACAGAGTTTTACTCCTGGGTCTAAAATGTTACCAAATCTTGCTAATTCTTAGACATTGACATCAGTCAAAGCCTCATCTGCAGGCCTGGAAGAAGGCAATAATCAAAATGAACCGCTTTTGTGCAGCAGGGGGCCAGAAAGAAAGCTATTCAACTCCTCTAGGCCCAAGCACTATTTCAGAAGAGGTGGGGATGTGAGATTTTAAGGTCTGATTTTGAGGAATAAAATTAATTCAGTTTTTCTGTGAGATAAACATTGATATCAAAAGCACATTAATGCAAGGCCAGCATCTGGGACCCTGTGTCAGAAAAAAATAGAGTTTTCTTAAAAATTATAAATGCTTTTCAAAAATTTTACCTTATGGTCAAACTAATTAAAATTAAATAACTTTGTTTATGAAGTTTTATTAAAATTAACTTTAACATTAATAAGACTTACAAAGGTAAAATTTTGTAAATAAAAATTTTTATATAATATTAATTAAAATAATTTTGAAAATTCTATTTACCTTTTAAATAAACTGCAAAATCAAAAGAAGAATGTTACAGACTTAGTTGATATCGTTTTTTTGTTTGTTTGTTTTTTGTTTTTTTTTTTTGAGACAGAGTCTCACCCTGCCACCCAGGCTGGAGTGCAATGGCACAGTCTGGGCTCACTGCAACGTCTGCTTTCCAGGTTCCAATGATTCTCCTGCCTCAGCCACCCGAGTAGCTGGGATTATAGGCACCAGCCACCATGCCAAGCTAATTTTTGTATCTTTAGTAGAGATAGGGTTTCACCATGTTGGCCAGGCTGGTCTCGAACTCTTGACCTTCTGATCTGCCCACCTCAACCTCCCAAAGTGCTGGGATTACATGTGTGAGCCACCATGCCTAGACCAAGCTGTCTTTACTAAGTCATATTGTTTGAGAAACTGTATTTTATCAGACAGAAAGATTTTCATTTAAAAAAAATATTTAAATTATCTTTTTGATCAAATGAAAGACTATTTTATAGTGATCTGTGATCCTGTTTTGTGATATCAAGTGTGATATTTGAAAAACATTGACAAACTTTCCAAAAGCAAACTTTCAAGTTCTAATTTTAGTATTTTTTCCTCAACCTAAATTTTTTTAGATGTTGGGTCCCCTGAAGTCCAAGAGAGACATATTATGCTTATTTAATATAAAAAAATTGTCAAACATAACATGTTAAAATTTATTTGTTATATTTACATAAATGTTAATATATATTCCAAAATTATATGAGATTTCTAAAATTCTAACCTGTCTCATATATACTGGCAGTAATGATTATAATTTTATTAAATAACTATATGCCTAAGAATAGCCAAATTTCCTTGTCAGCTGTTTCTTTAACTATGACTGTGCTAAGATTTTTGTCAGTGAAGATCTGTTTACTTTTATAACAAGACACAGATAGAGGAACTGTTTATTTTCCAGGACTTTGGCTGAAATGGCATATTTTCAGGTATGAGAATACTGCTTTGAAAAATTAAGATATATTTTATAGAGCCAATGAAAATGCCTAAGGAGGAACAGCCTTGTATCTTGTCTATGCAGTTTGTTTGTGGAGATCCTGGCCTGTGATAAGTAGACATTATCACTTTCCGACAGGCTTAGGAGCCTCAAGTTGTTTCAAGGCCTCAAGAAAAAAGAAGTTCATGTAATTCAGGCAGATAATCTATAGGTGCTGATGGATCCTTGGCTGGGCTCTAGAGGCCTTTAGAAGTCAAGTCTGAAATTCCTTGTGAGACGTTTCATCAAAGCCAATTTAGAAGAGCCTGCATGGACAATGGTTCCTGCTATACTTTGTGTAAGCAATTCGGCCTGGCCTAGTGAGACTGAAGCCTGTTTTACACTTAGGTTAGTCCTGCTACAATTTGTCCTTGAGAAAAACAGGGAACTAGAAAAAAATTGTGTTTCAGAAAAGAAACTATGATATTAAATTAATCTTTAATTCTTGGGTGGTCAAGTGGTCATTCATGGTATGGAGTTGCCCAAAACACGCCCCCGTGGCATAAAACAGCCGAAAAAAAAAAAAATTAATGGCCAGATTCCCATGACTGAATAATCAGTAATTAGAAAGTGGAAGGACTGAAACCAGCCGAGTTGTCTCATATACCTAATGTTCACAGTTTCTTCTAAAGAAATATAGAAATTAACTCTGTCAGTCTTAAAATTTGAGAAAGTTTCCTTTGTATTATCTGAATTCCTACCTCAGGAAACCAACCATCAGACCTTGCAGGCAGTATCAAGGAACTGAAACTTACGAGATCACTGCTTCTTGACAATGAGATGCCAAACCTCTTGCCCATGATGATTGCCTGACCAACTACCTGCTTCCTATTCACCAATTCCTCTCCTTACCCCTCTCTACTTATTGTTATCCTACACATGGTAACATTTCTTTCATGCTGAATAAAGCCCTAATTTTAGTGGATTGAGGGATGAATTTGATGCTAATCTCTCATCTCACTGTTACACACAGATTAAGTCTTCTTCCCTGATGATACTCGTTGTTACAGTGCAACAGTAAGGATTGAACAGTGGAGAATTAAAGAGTAAATAATTTCTGTGAAGGTATTCCTTGCTATTACAAGTACTCTGCTCACCAAATAAAATAGGTATATATATATATATATATATATATACACATATATATGTGTGTGTGTGGCAAAAATGGCAGTGGAAAAATAAATACATTTCAAAATATTTTCAAGCATGTCAAAATTTATTTTAAATACATAATATACAGAAAATACATTAAAACATGATTTTTTTAAATACATGGCATTTGCCAAACTTTTTATCAATGTTACCAACATAATAACTACTAAGATATCAAATATAAAAATAAAAATGATTACAGCAACTTATTTACAAAAACAGCACTTGGATATTGTCAAGTATATTGTCATTTTTAAAAAATATTGTTATATGACAGCTATCTTATGAGTGAATTTTTAATGAATCAATTAGTAAATGATGTTAAATTATTTGAGAAGTGGGCCATTTCTTCATCTTAGAAAGTTCTCCATCATTTTTCTGTAATACATCTCAACTCATTTTTGTTCTAAAAATATTTCAAAAGGAATGCAATTTTGCCTGATCGTTAAATTACTGAAGTTTATGAAGCTGCTTCTAACTGCTTGTGATTAATCAGCTTCCATTAAATGCTAAAAATGTAATTTTAACACTATGTCTTTTTCTTTATAGTTATTCAGTATTATAATGTCACTTTAAGAAAATGTCGTCTGGTTTTGCTTCTTGCAGGGAAAAAAACTTCATAATTCCTTCTTATTGATCTATGTAAGATTTATAAAGCAGCTGTCTATCACGTCTGGCAGATCAGATAAAGGCTTAAATATCTTTTCTGCTGATATATTAAAGACTCAAAGAGTGATGAAGATTCATTGAGATTCTAATGAATACAGCGATTTTTTAAAAGAATAATGCAAACTCATAACTAATAAGAATTGTGAACATTTATGTCTTGAATTTTAAAAAGTATAATATTTTAAAAATGGATAGCATAGTAAAAGAATAGTTTCTATCTTTAGTGCATCACTCAGTAAACATGAAGATATGTTAAAAAATAAGAATATGAAATGAAGATTTCACAATAAATATTACATTTAGAAATCTATATATATTCACACACACACACACACACACACACACGTATATATATACACACATTACCTTAAAATCACATTATCAGATGTCACAGCTGGTATTTTATAATTTAGAAATGTAGGCTATTGACCATCAATCCGATGGCTGAAATTCACACAAAGCAAATTATTCTAGTTTGCAAAGCGACATTAAGGAACGTTTTGGGGAGAGCAGTTGGCTTCAATGTGGTATAAGGTTTTTGCCATCCAGGCTGTCTCAAGGCTATTGAAATTGCATTCATGAAATCACTAAGAGTTTGGAGTATATGCTTTGCCTTTGGAGAATATCACAGAATGTCCTCTCTAAGGTAATAGTTGCTTTGAGTTCAATCTGCCCTGTTGAGGGTTCGGGGACATAGTTGACCCATAAGGGATAGAGAGTCAGCTCAGGGCCATTTGAAAGTGAGTCTAAGAGAACCACAGGGAAAGGCAAGATACTACAACAGTGGGAGTCTGTAAGTAGGGGATTACGGTAATGCCAGGAATGGGTGAAACATTCATTGATCACATCACAGGAATTGTGATGGGGAAGAGACAGCATAAAAATCTCTGAAGAGTATCTCAAAAAGTTCATGAAAGTGTCAGCTTTGTACAGGTGCCATTACAGAGACTATAGAGCATCTAGCTTACATCACCATCTATCACATACCGAGAAAGAATATTCCTGCTCCCCTATTCAGCTCTTCTTCCAGCATTAACACTAGTTGTGTAGCAAAATAATACATGTTAAGTGTATTAAGTGTTATCTACTCAAGTTAAGTGGCAAGCCCTATTCTTGATTTAGGAATGAAAAGTTTCCAGTCAAAAGTGTTAATTCATATTTCAATCCCCAATTAAAAAATAATACTCTTTCTCTCTGGATTGTCAGGCCACTGATATAGAATGACAGACAAAATTATCACCTGTTGCCTCTCTACAGCTTCTAGCTGCAGTTTTATCTACCTTCTGAGCAAGGCTGTAGCTAAGGGTGAATCCCAGAGAATTCTACAGCTAAGCATCTTTGGCAGCTGTAGGTCTGAAAACTGAGGAGTTGAATGTGCAGATTGTGAATAAGGGATTTGGGGAGGACATAAAAAAGCCCACTATACAAGTCATTCTAAAACTTAAGCTTGCATTAGAATCCCCTTACGGGTGATTGACAACATGGATTGCAGGACCTCAGAGAATGTAATTTAGTAAACCTAAGCTGGGGCAAGTAAATTTGCAATTCCAAGTAATGCAGACACAATTCCAAGTAATGCAGTCTGGGTACTACATTACATCTGCTATGCACAGGGAGTCACAGATAAGAAATTCACTCAAATTTTCACAAGAAATGAGTTATATAGACAAGAATCAAATGAAGCTTTCTAACCCAATCCCACACTTAATGCTCTATACCTAATTACTTGCCAATAATGTCACTTAAGTATATAGTAGATTATAAATAAAGTAGATATTGGATTAAAAATTGTTATATGCTGGAGGTTTTAATTATACATATATTTATATATAAAATTTTAGATATTGGATTAAAAATTGTTATATGCTGAAGGTTTTAATTATACATATATTTATATATCAAATTTCATCATAAATTAAATTTTGATAAGCCTTTTGCACATAATATAAAATTTTCTGACAACAACTGTACAACTGTGTAGTTCTAGGAGTAATTTTGTTATTACATCTTACATCGGATAAACATTTTGAAGAAAAATGTAAATAATCTTTTCAAATCTACGTAATAAATTGTATAGTTGACTATCAACTTTGGAAGTTGTTTTATTATGGTTTATTCACTAGCATTTTAATGCTTTTTCCATATATCAGTGTGTGTGTGCGTGTGTGTGTGTGTGTTTGTATTTGACATATACAATTTCTTCATTTTAACTCACAAGACTTTGTATTCTGGAAATTGATTTTTTTATGAAGAGTGATAAACCCACACACATTAGTCTTATATGTTTATCTGCAATAGGGTATATAAAGACAGAAGTATTCATTAATTCAGGTTAACTCATTGAAAATGTGAAGGGTACAAAAGCAAAATTTTTAGAAGTTAGATCTAGAAAAGAAGCATGTGCCTTGCCAAATCACATTGAACAAATTAATGTTTTACCTTTTCTTGCGAATTTTGATTTGATGGAGAGAATATAAATATAGTATTCCATGATTAGAATAGAAATATTTGAAAAAATTCACATACATTGTGGAATCTTGATCCTTCAGGTGCTAAGCAACAATCATTTATTAACCCATGAATAATGGTCTTTCTAAGTTTTGTGATTGCTTTCATTTTATTTACTAGGCTATTTATGAGTTTTATTTCATTAAATATAATGCATCAAATATGAATTTGACAAGAACCATTAAATTTTGGGGAGTGTTTTATCATCAATAGCCAGAAAACCTGGAAAAATGAAACACTTAATAAGAGGAAATAGGGCAGGTTTGCTCATCTGCCTACCAAACTGCCTACAGATAACACCAAATTTCAGGAGTTGTATTAGTCCATTTTTATGCTGCTTATAAAGATATATCTGAGACTGAGTAATTTACAAATAAAGAGAGGTTTAACGGACTCACAGTTTCATGTGGCTGGGGAGGCCTCTAAATCCGGCAAAAGGATAAAGGCATGTCTTACATAGTGGCAGGCAAGAGATAATTAGATCCAGGTGAAAAGGGAAATGCTTTATAAAACCATCAGATCTTGTGAGACTTGTTCACTACCACAAGAACAGTTTGGAGGCAACTATCCCCATAAATCAATTACCTCTCACCGGGTCCTTCTCACAACACATGGGATTTATGGGCCCTATAATTCAAGATGAGATTTGGGTGGGGACACAGCCAAACCATTTCAGCAGTTAAGCATAGTTAAACTATAGGGAAAAAATTATCCTAATATATAATAACAGCATTAAGCTTGGGTAACAAATGCCAAACTCAGGTGGTGAACCTGTGACAATTAGGTGACAAATTCTTCCAGGATCTGAACAGTAGGTAGACATATTTGCTCAGGGTACTCAAAGCTCCTGCCAGAAAAAAATAAAGTTATTTAAAATAACATATTTTTTATGATTAGTTTTTTTAGTTTTATGATACCATAAATATATCATAAATATATAATAATTCAGATCCAAATTAATGCAAGCCCTCACTGTCATCTCACTTTTATTTTAGAATATTAGATACTAAAATTCAATAGAGTCAGAGATTCAAAGTTCTGAGCTAATTATAAGTCTAAAAACATTATTTCAAGTCAGAACAACTTTTAAATATGAAGATGAGAAAGAGGAAGGCATTCCCTACACCCAGGAACTGGTGTAACACTTAGAACTAGGCTTTGGTTATATTAGAAGCTACGCTGCAACTCATATCTAGGCCTTATTATGTCCTTGGAACGTAATTTAACATAGCCATATTACCTAACCAAAGCCTACACATGTACCTTATATATACACTTTAGAAGATAAGCATGCTGGTTCAAGTTAGAAATAGTAGATTTCTCAATAATTTCTCTAGTTTTAGCTGAACTGATCATGCACTTAGCAAAATATAAATATAGTTTCCTTAATTTTGCTATATAGAAAGTAGAAATCAAATGATTATGATTTAAAAAATCAAAGAAATGGAAACAAGGAAAGCTTTATAGAAGGTAGGGCCCATAATAAGCAAGATAAAAATTATCATAGCATTTTCATTCTCCTTGGAGGCATGGATACACATTTCTTCTTTTATAAGATTCAACATAGAACTTACTGAGTTAGTGTAGAGGGATTTATATGATATATATGGTATATATATAAATATATGTAAAACTTTCGTCCTTAATTGGTTGTTTCTGGTAAGGAAACAGCTGACACATAAACCTAGCATTACATTCCTTGAACACTTTGGCACTTAAAATTTGGCTTAAAGTTATCTGTTTTGGATGACAAAGTTAATTTTATACATTAATAAGATTAAGACTTGTTACTATTTAATTTATAAACTATATCAACAAAATATTCTCCTTCTGCTCTTCATGTTTTATTTCATTTATGTTGTTTGTGACAGAATACCTGAAACTGGGTAATATATAAAGCAAATTAATATATTTCCTTCAGTTATGAAGGCTGAGAAGTCAGTCCAAGGTTCAGGGGCCTGATGGAGTGAGAAGCTACTTGGTGGTGGGGGCTTGGCAGAGTCCCAAGTCAGTGCAGGGCACCATGGACGACACAGCTGAGCAAGCTAACTCAGGTTTCTCTTCCTCTTTCTGTAAAGCCACCAGTCCCGTTCCTGTGATGCCCCATTAATTAAGGATTCCATTACTCTAACAACTCAGAAATTTATTAATCTGTTCATGAGGGCAGAGCCTTCATGACTCAATCAGCTCTTATAAACCCCATCTCTCATTAATGCTATATTGGGGATCAAATTGCAATCAGCTTCAGAAGAGACAAATATCCAAACCACAGCACCTTATAGGGATCAAATAAACTGAAAAATTATGGCATGTAATACACACCTTGTTTCATTTTTATCTTTTTTCCCACTAGAAAATGTCTTCCAGGCTTCGCCTTTCTGCTTCCACTTGTGATGTGAATGAATGTCTTTCAGGCTGATGATCTAAATCAAAAATCATGTTGACTTTAAAATATATGTAAAAGCCTGTAGTTCTCACTCTGCCTTTTCTCTCTTCCTTTTCAGTGATTCTACTTCCCAAAATAAAATTTTGCCTTAGGCTCTGCTTTGCAGGAACCAAGGCCAAGATGCAGGGTTTTGAAGTTTATTTCCCGATGTGTTACATTTTACAAAAAAGAAAAAAATTACCATCCAATGGCATGTAACAATGTCCAAATTTAACTACCTTATTAGTCCTTACTTGAGAATTATAAGACCAAAGACCTTAATGTGTTTCCACCCCACTTCCCCACCTGAAAAGAAATCTCCCTGCTATTATTGAATGTCACCAGTAGAGGGATGTGTGAGGATGTGTTTGGTCTCTTGTTACTCCAGTGTGGCAGGTGCTGGGCTTTTCTTAGTGTCATTTTCCTGGGCCTTTGATTGACACTATTAATATATCAGATACAGCTTCTCTGATCCATTTATGTGAAAAAAAAAACAAAAAACAAAAAAAAAACACCCTTCAGAAGGTTCTCTCTAGTTTCTCCCTCTACCACTGTTTTAAATTTTTGTGTATGAGATATCCAACATATTCTGTGTGGATAGAACATCTAAATAATACGTCTTTAACAAGATTAAAGAACATTTCTGCCTTGCGTTTACAAATGAAATCTAGTCCAGATTGGGAGGACAGATTCAAGACAGCTTGAAGACAGCTTCAAGTCCCCCGAAGCCAGGGCCCTTCTGTTTCTTCTTCTACCCTCATTCTCACCATTAATGCGTCATCTCAGAGCTAAAGTTGGCTGCGTGAGTTTCACCCATCAGAAACCATTCCAACCAGCAGAAAAGGGGAAGACCTGAAGAAGGGAAGAGTAATTTTAATTTTTCTGTAGTAAATATTAACTTGTCTTCTACTATCTATGTGACTTTCGTGGATACTGTATTTTCTGGAAAGCCTATTGTCTACCTTTGGGATTCTGGTCTGAAAGGAGAAGAATGAGAGCATGACACTCACATCAGAACCTAAGTTTTCTGTTTCCACTCTCATTCTCTCCTTGGTCAGAATTTTTTTCCCCATATCTTGTCTGTTATAGAAAAAGGGCAGCAGAAGAAGGGTGGAAGCTTAGAGAGGTGTTGAAAAAAGAAAAAAAAAAAACTACATACATATGTACATATAAAAAAAACTACATATATATGTACACATAAAATAATTGTATCAATATCTTACCTTTTCCTAAAATCTGTGGTTCCAGTGTAGGATCAATTAATTTTTCTAAGGAATAATTGCCATGTATGTATATATATATATGTGTGTGTGTGTGTGTGTGTGTGTGTGTGTGTGTGTGTGTGTGGTGTGTCTGTATATATAATACATATATGAATAATCCTATATATATATAATTCAGCAATTGCTATATATATATATGAGTAATCATATCTATATAAATAATCATATATATAGACATATATATGTGTGTGTGTGTGCGCGCGTGTGTGTATGTATATATATATATATATATATATATATATATATATATATCCAATTCAGCAATTATTCCTTTGGACAATTAATTGATCCTACACTGGAATCACAGATTTTGGGAAAAGGTAAGATATTAATACAATTATTTTATGACTAGCTTGTGCCATTGACATGCTTAGACTCAATATGTACAGAACGTTCAGACAAAGATGCTGTAGATATGTTAAGATGAGGCAAATAGGCATATCAATGTCAATGGACTTATTTGCTACCTTATATATATGTATATGTATGTGATATTGTGCCAGAATTGCTAGCCTTTGCTTACCGGTAATAACTAAAATAAGCAGCCCAGGATAACTAAGATCTGTGTGTAAACAAATGCTTGACTTCTGTAAACCACTGAAGTAACAAACAGAATGACAAAAGTCCCCTGGCCCTTGGAATGTCCGTAGACTCCCACCCTCATCTCCACCCAGGAGGTGAATTACAGAATCCCCTGGCCCTTGGAATGTCTGAAACCTTTTCATCCCCATCCCCACTCCTCACCCCCACTCCCAGGGTGGTTTTTCGGGTATAAAAAGTCTTGACATCCTCCTTTTGATGCCACAGGTTGGAGAGACGTGAGTCCTCTGTGGTCGCTGGCATAATAAATGACCCTGCAATCTGGCATACTTTTTTCTTGGTGCTAATTTTCTACGCTCGATCCAATACAACATGTATATGTACATGTATATGTATATATACATAATTTGTAACCTTATTGAGGTGGTACTGAGTAAATATAATCAAGTTCAGGCCAAACTTATAAGCTTTCTCAAATCTCCAGATAAAGACTCATCAACCACAAAGGTACTCACATATGTAATTTACTGTTACTTAACAAGGAGTTCATGTCCATGACTGGGCATCGTTTTCCAGAAATTCTTTTCGGTAGCACATGGTTGAACTTAAGCATTTTCGATTTTGAGAAACTCTAAAGGAAATTTAAAACAATCAATTTAATGAGAGAATAACACTTAGGAGAACTAATCCATGAGGACAGCTAACATGTGAACCTTAACGACATTGAAAGCAGAGGTATTTGTAAGGTAATTACTCACGGTGCTGAAAAAGAAGTATGGGGAGGTTTGGAAAAATGGGTTTCATTAGGAAAGATAATGTTAGGCTTGATCTTTGTGCACTCATTTTGCAATTTTCTTTGCAGTGCCCAACTCACACATAAAAGTTGTTTTTCCATAGATATGTGTTCATTGACAGCTATAAGAGCATCCTAAATTCTAATAAACAGACTTCTTGTGATGAACTAGATTTGATACATTTATTTATAATAAATTGTTGATAACATCAAGGTTTCTGGAATTCTTCTGTTGCTTTTACTGGGAAAAATAAATCTTATTTCAATATATATGCACATATACAATCATGCACATGTGAACATTCATTGCAGAAGATAACCGTGTATATATCCTCTACTTATTTCTCATGTTAACAGGAAAAATTTGGGAATACCCCAAATAATAATCTTTCAAAATTCTGGTGGGAAGCGAGAAAATCTGTTTATACAAATATGCACTCATAGCAGAAATGAGTAAGATAAATTCCATTTAGCTGAAGCTACTCTGCCTTTTTAAGATACAAAACAAATTTCAAATGAGGTCAAAGAATACATTTAACATCCCATTGTATAAGTTTTATATAATTGTGATGAAGGGCTCTTCTTTTGGTAAGCCTACCCTCTATGCCTCTTTTCCTTCCTGCTATGGACTGCTAGGCAAAATCAGTAAATGGCAATGAGGCTATGTATAGCACAAACTGTAAAGGATGGTTACCTACATAAAAACTCATTATTTGAGAAAGTGTCATAAAGTTTCTGGAAGGTGGTCTTATCACACCTCTTTCGACATAATTAAGGAGACGACATTACAGAGGGATGATACAATAAAGAATGGAATCACCAAAGACTAAGTTCAAATTCAGTTTATTTCCCTTACTGAGCAGCAATTAGCAAATTTTATTATTTTTAAAATTTTGTTAAATTTTGTGTTTTTCGTTTATAAAATGAGCATAATAAAACTAGATCATATATTTAAAGGACCTGTCATAATTTTTCCTATAAATAGTTGTTAATGTTTAGCTCTCGTGATTTTAGTGTTGTGTAATTTTAAGTATAAGCTTGTTGTTTTTAGTTGGAAGAAAGTAGGAGACAAAATTTTTTGTTATAATATTCCTTTAAAACAGCCAATAAGTTAACTTTTACAACTCTCACAAATTTCAAAATACTATCACCATAAAACATTAATTTTGCAATGTAGAAACATGGTCTTACCATTCAAAGAAATCTGAAGGATGAATTATCTCATTCAAATATGGTATAATAGGAGAAATGAAAATGAAGAGAAGCACATCATCAATTCTTTCAAACACTGTTGAACAGATACGTGCCTAGTCTTGTTATTTTGGAAATACAAAGCTGAATAGTATGTGATGCTTTCCCTCAATAAGTTCATACAATTTTAAGAGAAAAATTTAGAAACATGTCATATCCTTGAAGTGAAACCAACATTATTTTCCTCTCAAAATATTGTTTGAAGAAAATAATTTTCTTACTTAGCAATTGGTTTATTGAAGAAAAATTGTTAGCATACCCTTTTTAGTTGCTAAATATTTTATCTATATATTTCTACTAATATCACTTCTATACTTTTTTCATACTGAATAAAATCAGATATTTGTGTTTATCATATAAAATATATTGAAACTTTTGTTTATAACATATTGGAAATTTGTGCAATTTATAGTGGAGAAGAGTTTCAAGGGAAGTTCAAAGTTATCTTCTTTTTTATGGTTGCTTGTTGATGAGTAACATATAACTTCCCAGTCTTCTGCTTTGATTTTAATACACATGTAACTTGCCTTAAATGATAGGGTACAGTGTGTAATTCTCAGTGATACAGTTTAGCTTTGTGTCCTCTCCTACATCTTACTTTGAATTGTAATAATCCCCATGTGCCAGGGGTGGGGCCAGGTAAAATAATTGAATATGAGGGCAGTTTCCCCGTACAGTTCTTGTGATAGTGAATGAGTTCTCAGGAGGTCTGATGGTCTTATAAGGGGCTTCCTCCGCTCAGCACTCATTCTCTATCCTGCCACCCTGTGAAGAGTTGCCTTCTACCGTGATTTTGTTTCCTGAGACCTCCCCAGCAATGCAGAACTGTCAGTCAATTAAACCTCTTTTCTTTATAAATTACCCAGTCTTCAATATGTCTTTATTAGTCGCATGAGAATAGACTAATACACCCAGTATTAGTGAAAAAGTAATAAAATAACTTAAAATCTGTTTTAAAAAGGAATTAATTCAAATATGACTTTTGTTACATATAATTTTGTGTAGCATATAGGTAGAAGTTTGCTTATGCCACTAAATATGATTTAAAATAAATCAATATTAAAAAACACAATGATTCAATTTTATTCATCTTAAAAAACTATGTATAAATATCCCAAAAACCTGTGCAGAGTTTGTAAAAACATGTAAAATTCTAATTATAGTCAAAAGTTAAACTAACTGAATGAGGAGATAGGGAATGCCCCTTAAGGTAAGCATAAATCTTTCAAATATGTTTAGTCTCACAAATTGATATATAAGTACAATAAACTCACTATCAAAATACAAAATTATTTTGGCCTGAATTGACAAAGTTACATAAATTTCATTCAAATAATTAGCATCTGTCCTATAGTAAGTTAATATGGGGAATGGTCTTGCAATTCCAGATATTAAAACTCTTTATAAAGCTAGACTAACTTAAAAATTTTGGGACTCATACCATGATAGACAAATAGAAATGCACATAAAAATTCAGAATAGACATTCATCTCTAATTCATAATGTTATACTTGGGACATCTATTATTCATGAGATTCCACCAAAATATCTCCTGTACTTTTCTCAAAATTGAATGAAAATTTATGTATAGTTCAAAAAGGAGCTATGAAGAAAAAGTTTTTGTTTAACATAATGTTTTTCCTGTTTTAATACAGATGGCTTTTAAAAGTGTAGTGAGATATTTGTCATTTAATCAATTGTGTTGGGTTCATTGTGTTGTACTCAAAAATATATCTCAGATGGAAATTATAATTAGATAAAAGTTATAATAAATAAATAATATATCATTATGCAAAATCAATTTAAAAAGGATTCTAGGGCAAAAAGCAATGGAAAGTGATAATAAACTCAACATGAGTTTTTAACAAAAAGCAGATGTACATGTTTTCCTTGACAGAGGAAAGTGCTGATTCTGAAACCAAATTATCTCCCTAGTCGCATCTTTTGAACATTACCAGTTCACTGGTGTATTGTCCAAACTGCCTCAGTCAGTCAAGGTTTCAATTTGTACATGCATAAAGATAGCAGAAAATAGGAAAGCAAAAATATTTGCCCAGATATAACAAGAAGATATATGGACATGCAAAGAAAGGTGATAAAGTGGGCACAGTGTTGACAGGTCTTGCTCACTGACAATCTTCATAGCTGTGTTGATTCTAGATGCTGATGTAAATTTACATCTGGCATCTGACCTAATTAACGTCTGATTGGAGGACTCACACAGGATGTACACATTGTGAAGTCCAAAGGGAATCCACAAACACTGTTCTGGCTCAACATTTTTTTCTAGATAGACCTGCTCTTATTAATAGAAGATGGATTAAATACCCTTACTTTTACAAACTCAATCAGAAACTTTTGAAATATTTTCCTTAGGAAGAAAATGTTACTAAACAAACAAACAACAACAAGAAAAAATAAATCAATTAATTAAATTAAAATTAGCTAGGCTTGGTGGTGCTTATCAATGGCCCAGCTACTCCCAAATACTCAGGAGGCTGAAGTGGGAGGATTGCTTGAGTCGAGAAGCAGTTACTTAGGAAATAATTCCTAAGCATTTATTAGGAAGAAAATACTTGTCTTTTCTCTTTTTGGAAAGGCCTTTCTTATTGCACCTTCTTGAAAATTTATTGAAGTTAAATTGTTATAGAAAAATTGTACAAGAAGAGAGAATATTTTAGAAAAAATATTTATCTTGGGAAGAAATAAGTGGCCTTAATGACTCAACATTAATACAAAACGATTTCTAGTAAATAAAAATGACAAAAAGATAATAAGACACTCAACAAAGATTATAGGATTAGAAATTAATAAGTAACCACACATTATAATGTTAATAAGACTGTGGAAAAATGAATCTGTTGTCTGTACAGAGATTCAGAATGCAGGGGTCAACTACAAAAAGATTAAAATAAAAAGAGGGAATATGATAGATTCAGAGAAATATTACATACAGCTAATAAACAGGTGAATGTACTTTCTGCAAAAGATTCCAGAATAAAATGACCAAAATCACAAACTAAAGACACAGAAGCAATTGTATAAGCTGTGGATGAGGCATCAGAAAATCTAAATCTGTGTATCTGAAAGAGTCATTGCAAACCCCATTAAATAAATAGAAAAAATTAAAATTAGATACGTACAGATAAAATGTTGGCCTTTTCTGTTTTTGGAAATGTACTTTGTTATACATAGATCACTAGAACTAATTCATCTTGCATCTAAAACTTTTAAACCAATTGAGGAACAATCATCCATTTCCTCACACCTCCAGCCCCTAGTGACTGCCCTTTTATTATCTGCTTCTATGTGTTTATTTTCAATACCTCATATAACTAGAGAAATTAACGTGCAGAGCTAGTTATATAAAAGATATATGTCATTAGAAAGCAAGATTTGAGAGATATCATACCTGTCAAAGTAGGCATCAGTAAACTGCAGCCTGGAGACAAAATTCCACCTGCTGTAATTGTGTGCACATGTGTGTTTGTGTGTGTGTGTGTGTTTGTGTGGATGTGTGTTTATTTTTAAATAAAGTCTATTAGAACACAGTTACGCACATTAATTTCTTTATTATATGTGATTGCTTTCATGCTATTATAGCAAAGTTGAATAGCTTCCATGAAGACTACCCTGTAAAGTCTAAACTATTTGTTATCTGGCCCTTACTGAAAAAAATGCACTGACCCCTGTATTAAAGGAACATTTTAATAGAATTTGTAATTCAAATAATTATAAACAGTTTTGTTATACTTTTAAAGTATGTAGATATTCATGTATTGTAATAAATGTATCATGATCCAAATGTGAGAACAATGCATAATTTTGTATAATGTTTCTATTTAAAAGTTATTAGTATATTTTTATGATAAATGAATACATATGCTATATAAATATATTTATTTCAAACATCATTCCTATCAGGTAAGTTCAGTCTAGGGTTGCAAATAGGAAGAAAAGCATTATCTGATCTCTTAGGGTTTATAGCCTGCTGATATCTTTTTTCTCATTATTTTTAGGTACTTCTATGAATAGTGTTAATACTTGCTGTCAAAGGTCTTCATAAATGTGCCTTTTCAGCTTTCTCCTATTTCTCTCCAAATAGCTGGCCTTACCTGCTTATCATAGCTGGCTTTGCTTCACCTTGCTGCTAAAACTTCTGTCACAAGGGATGAGGTTTTCGGATTTGGGTCTGACAATATTTGTATCTTTTACAACCACACAATGTGAATTTTGCAGCCTGGGATACTGTAACCTCGGATCACTGCTAAACCATAGCATATATTCGATAATTGGACTCATTTTCTTTTGATGCTCCAATGTGTAGAGTTTGCCTTCATTTCAATGTTTGGTGTTAGAATATTCCATTTTCATTAATTTTAAGTTTCACACAAATATTCTAGTTATTTCAGATTTTGTACCCGCTATAGTAACCAGGAGGAACTTAATTTATAGTTTAGCTTCGAAACAAAGTCGATAGCAGTCCTTTCCAAAAACATACTTCCTTCCTGCCTCGGGACTAGACTATCTAAAGCCACAAGATTAGATGTTGTGTTTATTTTAGTAAATAATTCAAGACTTTGCTGTTTTCGTTAAATCAGTTGCAATGTCTCGTTTATTTAAAATTATACAAGCAAAGATTATTCTGTTTGGGGTTGGGTTTATACTTTTGTAACCACTATGCCAAATTTTGACACTTTATAGTATTTGGCAGGGATAAGTATGAATCTCTTGTTTTATAAATACAAACAAAATGTATGCTGGAAATTCTTAAGACATTTGTAATGTTACTTTCTCAATAATTTTAAAGCTAGCTTACTTGTTAAAGATTTTACTTAAGTCATGTAAACTTCAAAATCCATTTGACTAATCTTTCCTTTTCTCTGATGAAGTGTTTTATTTAAGGGCTTCTATTTTTCTTTAAGCCAATTAGAGCTCTTTAGTATATTTTTAATAGTCAAACACTGTGTATACAACACATAATACATAGATGTATTAGGCATACCAATGGAAGTACATGTTACAGATTCATAAAAATTTTTTTTTCCTATTTTAAAATTGCAAATTCATGACAAGCTGTTTTATTACCCTGACACTTGTCAGATGAATCAGACAGTGAAATTTACATCCCACGGTATAGAGAGAAAAAGTCTGGTGGTACAAGAGGGAGATTAAAGCTGTATGCTAAATCAAACATAAAATTATAGAAACCTATCAGAGGATTGTATAAGGGGATCAATTTTATTTAGATAGAACTACCAATCTTTTAACTGCATCTCTGAGCTCTGGGCAGAGGCCAAATGGAACCCTGGGTCTCCAAAAAGAGAGAATTATTATAAGGCTAGATAATGTGATGCTTTTATAGTGAACATTAAAAGACTGTTTTTTTAACTAAGACATTTTCAACCATCTAAAATAAATTCCTCTTTAAAAACTCAAGTAACGTCTGTTGTAATAACTATTTTAGACAAAAAAAGAAAAAAAATTCACGCAACACAATACAAAAGCAAGCAGTAGTGTAAGAGCTGAAATAAACTTGTCTGTTTATACACTTGGAGTTCCAAAAAAAGGAGTTTTCTCCCAAAAGGGAGTCTGGTGCCTTCTCCATAACTTTAAGGAACCCCAGACTATTAAAAACTGTTTTAGGTCCCTCATGCAGCAAAGGTTACAAGAGAAAAGAAAGACAGCAGAGGTAAATGAAGAAAAAAGAATGCAGTCAGCTGAGAAGAAAATAAAAACAAATTTTTCTCAAAAAAAAGACAAGGTCCTAGGAAAGAAAAAAACAAAAACATGAAGGCCGTTTAAATGCAAACACACACATTTGCACACATACGCACACACATCTTGGATGTTAGATTTAAATTAAGCTGACTTTTAACCATTAAGAACCTTTAAAAAAAGTCTTTTAAAATCTCATTACTGTATTTCAGCTAGGATATATTGCTACTATTTCAGAAGTACCAAATATCAAACCAGAAAAGGCTTGAATTGCGAACCAAACCAGGATGCCGTCGTGAAAAACAAGAAGGCAGAACCTTAGCTATGGAACTGCAGTGTGGGGTGGTAGCCATTGATCTTTCAGCCAAAAGTTGGCCTTGTTATGTAAGTGAAGCCCCTTAAGTAGTCAAAGAAAAAAATCTTCTTCTTCTTTTTTTTTTCCTTTTCTGGTTCTTTTCTGTCCCGCATCACATCATCTTTATTTTTTATTTTTATTTTTAAAATGTGGTCACTTCTGAGACCTTGTTCCCCATAATTTGGAACTTTCCTTCAGAAAAGTTGGGTAGAAGTGGATAGAGTTGGTAAGATCAAATAAGAAAAAGACTAAAACAATAACAAACAGAAACAAACAAGCAACAACAATGAAAACAATTAAGCAAAACAAATGATCACACCACTTACATAATCGCTAAGTTCTCCAATGGCAAAAAGATATTAAGACTAGATCGTTGTTAATCTTTGTTAACCAAGACAAACCCCAGTTTAGTTACTTACCTAGGGATGGGTTTCAGGCTGAAAACTGCTCTCTATTATCCTAGAAGGAATGAAAACAACTCAAACTTGCCTTCCTTGTTCGGAATGAGTTCAACCTCCAGAAAGTAATCTTCTGCCTTCCATCATCATGGAAGCAGGAAAACTTGCCTTTCTTGTGTTGGAAGCAAGTAAAACTTCAAGAAAATAAGTTGTACAGCAAAATAATCTTTAGATCTTGACCAAATTTTGGGAGATCAGGGATTCTCTGAAGGAGGTGCTTCCAGGCCTCAGCAAATCGCTCTGATGTGAGCTGTAAGGATAGCTCAGGCTGGTACCAAGCACCAATAACATATTTGTCAAAGGTCAGGGGCACCTCCACTCAGAATTATCTTGTGGTTGTCAAAATATGAAGCCTGAGTATCTAAGAGAGGTCTCAGTCAGTTGAGGAAGTTTATTCTGCCAAAGTTAAGGATGTCCGCCCTTAACAGGTATGATAAAGCCTCAAGAGGTCCTGACAATATGTGACCAAGGTGGTCGGAGCACAGCTTGATTTTTTACATTTTAGGGAAACATGAGACATCAATCAATATATGTAAGATGAACATTGGTTTGGTTTAGAAAGGTGACAACTCAAAGCAAAAGTGGTACAACTCAAAGTGGGAAGAGAGTTTCCAGGACAAAAGTAGATAAGAGAAAATGGTTGCATTCTTTTGAGTTTCTGATTAGCTTTTCCAAAGAAGGCAATTAAATATGTACTTATCTCAGTGAGCAGAAGGATGAGTTTGAACAGAATGGGAGGCAGGATTGCCCTGAACAGCCCACAGCTTGATTTTTTCCTTTAGATTAGTGATTTTGTGACCCCAAGACTTATTTTCCTTTCAAAGCAATAATGACATAGATAATTAGTTCAGTAATTATTAATATTTTATTTTGCTAACAGTTAAATTCAATTCAATTTAATTAATATATACTTATTGAATATGTTTTGCAATATTTTATGATGCTATAATTTTTATAAATTTTATAATTTTTAAAAGTAAGCAAAATCTAGCTTTGTTTTCAAGGCATCTAATTTCTTCTATAATTTTTATAGTGTACATATAACATGATAGAGAAGCAAAATACTATGTTCAGTCCAAGAAAAGTATATCTGTTTGAGGATGCTCAGAATATCTTTATGTAGAAACTTTAGCTCCAACTGTGATATGAACAATGGGCAGCATTCGGCAAACCGTACATGGGAGTGTACGGTTAACCATCAGACAAATCTTTGATGGTTGAGATTACAGGGTGAGTTTAGAATGAGTATATAGGTTGGTTTGACTAAAATATCTAGGGATGAGAAATAAAAATAGAATAAAAGCACATACTACAAGTTAAGAATACTTATCTGAAATGCTTAAAAACAGAAGTGTTTCAGATTTTGACTTCTTTCAGATTTTGTAATATGTGTGTGTGTGTGTGTGTGTGTATGTACATGACCAAAGTATAAACACAAAATTCGTTTGTGTTTCCTATTCTCATTAAACATATAACCTGAAGATGATTTTAAAAAACAGTTTAATAATTTGGTGCATGCAATAAAGTTTTGACTGTGTTTTGACTACAACCTGTCACATGAGGTTCTGTGTGGAATTTTCAACTTGGGATGTCATGTTGGTACTCAGAAAGCTTTGGATTCCGTAGCGTCTTGAATTTCCTGTCTTCAGATTAGGAATGCTCTACTTTTATATGATAATTCGAATGCCAGGAGAATGCTTTCTTAATCTGTCATGAAATTTTGAGTCCCTAAAGCATTTTTAAACAAAAGATATATGATCAGAATTTTCAAAAATGGTTAGAAATAGTTGGATACATTATTTAAGTAGAGGTTAATATTTTATTTCCTTAACATATCTGTCATTCTTTTGAAAACAGGATCAATAAAGAGGTTGTTGGTATAAGATTATTATGAAGGAACTCTAGTTCAGGAAAGTGAGGAATAGGTTCTTCTGGACTATCACCACATCTAAACTTTTATGCACTATGATGTATTTATACCATGGAATAAATAACAGCACATTTTGGTGCTCCATAAATGGGTCCATATCTCTGTACTTCATAAACTGGTTCATATCTTCATGTCATAAGCAAACCAATGGCATATTTTCTAAAATAGTTCACCCAAGGAGAAAATCATAGTAATAATGGAAGCAATTGCACAGAGAACAAGATTTAAGACTATAAACATATTTAAAGCTAAAATAAATTTATTCATTTTTAGTCTATTATTTGCTTTAACACATTATTTTAAACATTAAATTTAATATTCAGATAAATATTGTCTGACACTATAGATATTTTATTTTAATATAAAGTGTAGTCAACATAAATAAATAAAATCTTGTAATTTTTATTTACACATTGTTCTAAAGTGTTTTGTTTTACAGCTTCTTTTACTTCCTTTGTTTTAGATTATAGACAGGCAGTGGATCATTTTACAGCTTTTACTTTCTTTTGGAAAGCAGGATTTTCTGTATATTGCATTGTGAACCCAGAATGTACTAGTTTCTTAATGGAAAGTACAATTTCCAAGTCTTTCTTCATTCAAATACTAAAATTTCAAATAGTGGAGTAATTTCCTAAACATGTAGTTAACAGATTCAGATGTTACCTTTTGGAAAGGGCTGTGTGTGTGTACCTGTGTGTGAATGAACTCTGAGCTTGCTTTCAAATTAACTTTATAATTTAACATTTTCTGAAAATACTAGTAATGAAATAAGACAAACACAATATTGAATAAAGAACACATTGAAATTTTCTACAGTCAAGGACAAACATGTTCGGATGATTGTTGTTTACTGGGCTCAAGGGAAGCTCATACACGTGATTTGATGCAGTCTGGTGCTTACCAATTGAATGTTGAGCATTTCTACCTACAGTCACTTGCTAGTCATCAAAATAGAGTTGTGCTTAGACCTGGATATAGCTGAACACAGTATGGGTCTGATTTCAAAACAGAGAGGAAGATCCCTACACAATTGTTTATTTTTTATCACATAAACATAAGAATATACTTGAATTGGAGAAAAAAAATCACAGGCAGCAAACAGAGCTACTAGGACAAGGGTTGGGAAATGCCAGAGAACTATCTGGAGATGTTGATTAAATTCGTATGAAGCCTCTCTTACTTGCTAAAGGGCCAGTTACTAAACATCCCTTAAGGTAAAGAAAAGCCAACAGCCTAGCCAGTTTATTGTCATACAATTTGGCAGGAACACCCTGGGTCACTCACAAGCCAGTCAGTAACTCATGCTCAGGTTCATCCCTTTGCAGTGGTATAGTATCTTACCTAGAAATCTGAAAGATGGTGTTTTTCAAATTATGAGAGTAAGTGTAGTATATCAATACCTTTTCTTGATATTAAGCAACTCATTAAAACTAAATAAACAAAGTAAGTTTCATGCATACTCATAAGAAAAATAGCAATTCTTTGTCGAGTGTTAACCAAGCATGCTATTTTAGCGTCTTTACATTTGTTATCATGGCTCAGCAAAAAACCTCGGAATTATGTTCCACTGATACCCTTAATGTAAATGATAAAAGAGACATATACAGTTATGTATTTCATCCAAAAGCACACTCTACTTAGTGACAGTATTTAAGACTCTAGTTACTTAATAGCATCTTTTTGTGAGAATTTTTTGAGTTTAACCATGTAGATGGTGTTTAGCAAGACAAAAAATACTATGTTTTAACATTACATGCAATTATCCAGAATATTAGTTTTTCAAACAAGGGTGACTTCGGTTGTGAAGTCTGGTAGACTCTCATGACTCATCTTTACACTTTTGGTAACTTCCTTTGATTAGCTGGTACAGAAAATTCTAGCCCAATTTCTTATGAATATAATGAAAGAGTATATCCTCTATTGAATACAAAGATACTATAAGAAAAAATAAGGACAAAACAATAGTCATTAGAAAATTGGCATCCTGTATATTAAATAATTTAAATCCTGAATTGAAGCATTCAGGAAAGATAATGGCAAGCCACTACAGAAATTAAATAGAAGATTCTAAAACTTAATAAGGAAATCAAGTTCTTTAAAATACTGAAATTTTCAGGTTGGTTAAGTAGTATAATCTAGTTGATTATGCCAGACAAAGATTAAAAACCAAATGCTAATGATGAGAGACACAAGAAGGAGATTCAACATGCATGTATTGCAGAATGAGAAAACAAACAGTAATGTTAGAGAAAATATATGTATTTAAACTGTTTCAGAAAAATATTCTGAAATAAAAAATAAGAAAAACGAGAATTGGTATAAAGATCAAAATGGCCATGAAAATTTCATTATACTGACATATTCTTGTTGACAAGAACATATTGCATATTGTTGGAAAGTTATTTGTCTTAAAAAATGTTAATATTTTGAAATACTGGAAAAACAAAATAAAACATATGTCACATATAAAGATAAAAAATTAAACTAGTTTCAGATAAAATATTTTTTAAATGAGATATTCACATTATGTCATTTCTTAGTTATCTTCCTACTCCAAAAATGCCATAATTCTGCATACATAGGCCATAACCACTAAAAATTATGTCTGTTGTTACTGATAAATGCTCTGCCTGAAAATTGTTAAATGCTCTTGGTCTATCAACACATTGGTCATAAGAAACACTTAAAAATAAATTTTCATTCCATTCAGAAGACAAACCCAAACCCTGATAAGACACCCTCACGAAATCAGCCTCAGCCTCCTAGAAACATCTGATTTTGACATTCTTCTTGGGTGGGAAATGACACAGGCAGATTTGTATTTCATCAGCTTAGAGATAATTGGTTAAATTGCAAGGCAGATTGTATCACTAATGGAACAAGGGGAAAAAGAAAAGCCTCAAAGATGGGCATTAGGAAACATCTAAAGGGAAAAAGAGAAAGAAAAGTCAGTAAGAGGGGCAGAAAAAGATACCAGAAAGTAGGAAAATAAAATAAAGGCAACCAATAATAGATGACAGTCAATATAGTTCTGTACTGCAATGAGCAATAAGAAGTTGATGGCCGAGTGTATGCACTTGATTGTTTTAATTTATTTTAAATAAACTAATATGTATTGCTGGGGATCGAATGCTACCAAAGAGCACGTCAAAGGAACTGACAGCAGAAACATGGGAAATGAGAAGCAATGGACAGAAGAGAATGCCAAAGCTTCTAATGTTGTTATTTTCCTTTCTATTACAAAATGCCCCCAGGCTAGTATGATTTCTAAACTATATTACTACTATTAACATGCTATAATTTTTCAAGTAAAATAATGGGAAATATTAGTTTCCATCAGATTACAAGAATGCATTGCACTCTCCCAATTTGGCGAGCTATTTTGAGAAATTCATTTCTGCTCTAAAAAAAAATTCTAAAAATAATGCGTGAATAAAATGGTGTGTGTTATGCATTGAGATCACTATAAAACACTTTTCTTATTGACATTGCTTCATACATGACAGATGTTTTGACAACCACATGCATTACTTCTGTATGTATTAATTTCTGCCCTTCCCCTTGCTAACATCTACCGAGAAGCATGTATCCCGAAAGCCTTCTGCCATCTACAGGCATAAAAAAAATCCTTCATTGCAAAGGTGAATAATTAAACACTGCTAAGTCCGTTCTGCTGTTCTTACTAAAATTGAAGGGACAATAATTTAAGCTGTAATGATATTTTGCTAGAAAAACAAGGGCCATGTGTACATGAAAATTAATGGTAAAATGCAATCTTCTCTGCTTGCCTGCAAACAAAGCACTGACGTTATTGTGGGGAAAAACTTGCCTTTTGAATTTTTATCATTGTCATGTGGGACTTATTTAACACTCATATAATTTTATTGAGCTAGGTCTTCTCCAAGCAAGTTTTACAAGCCCTGACATTTGAGAGCTAGGATTTTAAACCAGCCAATGTTGATAAAGTTGATTGCAAAATGTTGGTACTTGTAAAAGAGAAATTTTAAAAAATGGATGAGGGAAAGGAAGTAATATTGAGGAAAAAAAAAAGAAAAAAAATAATAAACCTAGTTGTTTTAGCTCTAGGAGAGATAAAGCTGAGTTAAAACCAGAACTTTGAATCCAAAAATTACCTAACCCTGGAAGTGTGCCCTTATTTGCTAGGTAATAAAAACAATTTAAAAATAGTAAGAAAAGATTATGAATCCAGGTCAGAATGAAGCAAGGTATGCAAGTCACAGCCATGATCTGATATCAGGTTATCCTGTGAAGAAGTTCAATTTTATAACTATTTGTATGTGAGAATGAGTTTGGAAAAACTCCCAAACTTATCTGGAATTGTTCTTTGGTCATCAGTGGTCAGTGATAAGTATTTTAATTAAAATTTCAATAGATTTTTCTTTGATGAGTATCCAAGCTATTCTCTCAGCAGATAATCTCCCTGAATAATGTGATGGAACAGAAAACAAATGAAAGTCTAAAATCAACCTAGGCTACAATATGAATCCACCTAAAATTACATCCAATGTAGGAATCATGTGTTTTCACATACTGAGTTGTTTACACAAATTAAGAGAAAAGCAATTAGATACTAACAACTAAGATCTGATGAGTCAAGGAGGAAATCTATACAGTACTCACGTTCTTTTGTCTTTCTCATACAGTGGATTCCCTTCCTACCACTACTACATTCAAATTGAAGTGCCTTCCATCACTGTTAAAGCTATCTTTAAAATAGCTCATGTAACCTTATATCCTTTGACTGAGGCTCAACTCATGTCAATGCTTCAGTGTCAACTTTTCCTGCCACTTGCAACATATTTTGTATGTCTGTATATACACATAACACACATATATGTATGTGTACATGGTGCAATGAAACTTCTTTCAGTCATGTGGAAATAAGGCAAATAGGTCAGTTTGTAACAATCTTCTGTAAAAACAAAGTATTTGGAAGATATTTCACTTATGTTTCAATAAAGCATTCTAGGTTTTAGGATCATTTTCAGATAGTTCATTTCCTATAAGATGGGGTATTAAAGATTAATGGGGTTGCGATTAGGATTGTTTTTACCTGAAGAAGACTGGATAAATGATCTAAGAAAACTACAGAGGCATTTTTTAAATGAAGCCACTACAGTCCACCAGTTAAATTGTCAGTTTCCAAGCTAGATTATTCTTTTTGTTTGAGACAGAGTCTCCCTCTGTTGCCAGGCAGTGGCAGGATCTCGACTCACTGCAACCTCTGCCTTCTGGGTTGAAGTGATTTTTCCTGCCTCAGCCTCCTGAGTAGCTGGGCTTACAGGTGTGTGCCACCATGCCTAGCTAACTTTTGAATTTTTAGTAGAGATGGGGTTTCACCATGTTGGCCAGGTTGGTCTCAAACTCTTGACCTCAAGTGATCTGCCCTCCTTGGCCTCCCAAAGTGTTGGGATTACAGGTGTGAGCCTCCATCCCCAGTCACAGAGGGTTATTCTTAAAGGAAGTAGCTCATATTACCAACACTCATTAGTAATCACTAAGACTGATTAAAATGCTGTAATTTAAATTTTACCTTGTAAATATCAAGGCAAATGTCATGATATATGCATGTTTAATTATAAGCATTTTTATTGTCACGCTAAGAAATCTAGAAAGTTAAATTTTAATCAGTAAGTTATTGGTAAGTATGAACTCAGAGGAGAGGACTTTTTTATTTTGTGAATCTCAATGACATACAGCTAACAACATACAGAATACCTGCATCTTTGCAATAATATATACATACTGAGTATACCCTCTTTTAAAATCTACTGGAGAGGACATTTTTCCTTTGAATATTCATAAATTTGAGAGGAGTAATTTTACTTCTAATATACTTGCCTTTTACTTTCATGCTGATTATATCTCTTCTTGAAATAGTCTATTGTAAATTGTTACACAGAGTCTGTTTTCGGGCCAATTGCCTTTTGCAAATTACCCTTAAGTGTACCTATTATTGGGTAAATGTTTTATTTTGTAAAACTTAGTGCAAGTGTTAACTCTTTCATGCTATTAAGAGAAAGCCTGAATCAGAAAGCGCAGTATAGTCCTCCAGAACTGTTCCTGTATTCAATCTCTTAAAATGAACCATTTATTAAAGAGTCCTCTGAGCTGAAAGACTTACAAGACAAAATCATATCCCCCTTAGCATATCCTGTTTTTAAATTTCATCCATAAACTCCACAAGGCCAATGTCTTTAAGTTTTCTTCATGAGCAAACTCTTCAAATAAAGCCTCTCAGATGGGACCCCTTGATACGAGAGGAAATGCAATTTTCTTTCTTTTTCACTGTAATACTTCATAAGGAGGGGTATGTACATGGCTAGGACTTTTCAACTGGAATGTGTTAATAGACAATCCCTCTGAATTTGATGCATCTTCACCCATGCCAGACCATTTAAGTTTGACATACAGTTGAATAGTATTATTTGTTATTTTTTTAATGTAAAAGAATGTATAAACATAAAATTCTAAACCTTGTAATTAAAGGCCACACTCTAACAGTAGAGTTAGCAAAGTCATGATAAAAATCAGAGTGGATTAGAAAAATTGTCAAGACTGGCTTCCTATTGCTGAGAGAAAGATAGCAAGTTATCAAAGGTGACCTCCCATGCGTGAGACAGTCTGACAAGAAGAAAGATCATTATATGTTGATCATACTTTTCTATGCAATCTTATGAGACCTCTACCTCTCTTCCTTAAAGAGATGGAGAGTAATAGTTAAGAGATGAAAAAGAGAGATACTTTGGTTCTCTTTGGGAACCTTGAAACTGAAGAAGAAATGTAGTTTACTGTTTTCTGAAATTTGGCACTAGAAAAGACCTAGAGCAATTTGGTAATGATAGGACTTAGCATGTTCTTGAATTCCCTAACTAATAAGTTGATAAGCATGTTATATTCTGTTTTAAAATTTTTATGCTTTCAACCGCATTATCTATACTTTTACATTTGTACAAGGCAATGAGAGAGATACAAATAAAATATAAAATGATGTGGCTTTTTAAAGAGAAAATTTAAAAAATGAGATTTCTTATAATAAACACATGGTAAAGTAGAAATATATTTAGCACATAAGACAAAGAGGTACGCTTAAATGCACTAAATTACAGAAAATAAATTAATATATTTAAACTGTTTACAATAGTTTTGTATGCCTGAAATTAATTTCTAGATTATTTTAAGTAAATTCTTAGATACATTTTAAATTAAAAAAATATCAAGTTCAGATGACAGATTACAGTCCAAAAATTTATGAAGAAAAGTATATTTGTGAGAATTATTATCATGGGTATTTAGAATGACCAGAACAAAATGTATTATAAAATAAATGTATGTTTTTACATAACTAAAATTTTATACTTATTTTGCTGTAAATGTAATTTAAATTTATTTTCTAATACATCACATAGTTTTTTAAAGTATTTACTTTCTTACCGTTTTCATGGAGGGTAAGATTTTATGAATAGATTTCTATAAATATAGATACAAACCTCTGTATTTTCAAATTTCAGAGTGAAAGGAAGTTCACATTTCTTTTTATTTAAGAAAAATTTGTGGATAGAATCTAATCAAGTATTTAATAGTGGAAATGTGCCTATAAAGTTCATGTAGTTAATCATTCCTTCAATTATTCTCTCTGATTTGATGTGCTCTTATATTTGCAACATTTTAGAAAACTTGTGACAGATTAAATAACTTTAAAGATTAAGTATGTTATACATAAGGTTATCCATCATTCAGAAAACATGTGAAAAAGCTTTTGAAAAAAAAAATTCAAATACATTAGGCATATTTCATTGACTGATAGCTTTACAGTTAAGATTTGTCAGCATTCCTTTTGTAAATTAAACTAAATTTGATCAAAACTCACTCCTCATGTAGCAAACTGTAAGCTAACTTGATGGTATATTTTTATAAAAAGAAATTCTTGGCCAATTATAGCAGCTGAGCTTTCAGACAATCACACACTGCAAATTGCCTAGACATGTCCAAATAAGGAAAACACCAAGGTGTAACCACCCAGGCTATTTTTGTGTGTCACTTCCGTTTTCTGTCTATAAATACTGCCTGCCCAGGTTGCTTGGTGGATCTCGCTGAATGTTTACTAGTTATAGGTGGTGCCCAATTCATAAATCCTTCCTTTGCTCAAATAAACTGCTAAGTTTAATTTGTCAAAAGTTTTTACTACTGTGAAGTTTTTGCTTTACTTTTGTTAATGTTGTATTTTATAATTTTTATCTTCTCAGTTTTTTATTTTATAATTTATTATTATTATTATTAATTGGGACGGAGTCTCACTCTGTTGCCACATTGGAGTGCAGTGGTGCGATCACAGGTCTCTGCAACCTCTAACTCCCAGGTTCAAGTGTTCAAGTGATTCTCCTGCGTCAGCCTCCTGAGAAGCTCGGACTACAGGCGCGGACCACCATGCCCAGCTAATTTTTGTATTTTTAGTAGATACAGGATTTCACCATGTTGGCAAGGATGATCTTGATCTCTTGACCTCGTGATCCACCCACCCAGCCTACCAAAGTGCTGGGATTACAGGCATGAGCCCCCTCACCAAATCTATAATTTATTTGTATTATAGTGAACAAAATGCATAAAATGAGATCTGATCCCTTAACAAACGTTTAATTATACTGTATACCATGAGCACATGTGGTGCAGCAGATTTCTAGAACTTTAATTTGTGTAACAGAAACTTTATATCCATGAACAGCAACATCCTCAATTCTCCCTCCCCAATCCCCTGGCAAACACCATTCTACTTTATGCTTGTATGAGCTTGTCTATTTTAGATACTTCATTTAAGTGGAATTGTGTAGTAGTTTTTTGTCAGCAATTGGATTATATTTCACTTAGAATGACATCTGTAAGACTAATTGATGTTTTCAAATATGAAAATATTTCTTTTTTAAGATGGAATAATAAGGACCACATCAGTGGCTAAAATAGTTCAGTCAGGAAGTCACACATAGAGCTGGACATTTTTTTTTTTTCCAGCACACATACTTTTGGCATGGAAGATTGCAGTACATTGTAATTCCCATCCAGGGATTATGTTTAAGAAGTGGATCACTTTCATGGGGAAAATGGAAATGTTCAGTAACAGAGTAACTTTTGGATTTCACTGCAAATAATAACATAAAATTAAAATAAATTTCTTAGTCAAGAAGAAATCTATTTCTTAGGACTGCTCCATTCTTAATCAGCACCTCTTTATTTTTTCTCCTCCACAATGCTAACATGCTTTTAGGTATATATATATATTTAATTTAAACATTCATTATTTTATTTTCTGGGCTTGAAATTGTTAAACAGGAACTCAAAAATATTTGATGTGACCTATATCCACTGATAGTTAACACTGGATTACACACATTTCCTCCTGAAATATAACTGAACAAAGAAAATTCCACAACACATATGAAGATATATAAAGGTTCTAAAGAATAAAATCACTCTGTGATCTCGAAAAAGTGAACAAACTAAAAATATTACTCTATAATTAGTTATCTGATAATAACAGAACATATTAGAATATATATGTGTAAACAATATATAAACAATACGATGAAGGAAAATATATAAACGGCATGATAGTCATTGGATCTCTAAACAATGAAGGAGAAGCAGTATGAAGCTATAAAAGGTTTTGAAAAGAGAAAATCACATGAGTCTTAAAAAATAATGATGGTAACAGTGTAGGCACATTAGATAAAGAAGGAAATAAATTCCATTTAGTATAATTTCCACAAATTTCCTGAGAATGTAAAGATAAATAAATAAAATAAAATAACAACTGTGAAAAGTGGCTGTTACTGAAGGAACGACGTGTATTTAACATAAGAAGTATAAGAAAATAATTAAGAAATAAATAATAATCAAGAAATAAGAAATAAAATGCAAAGTCATAATAATGAAGAAACAAAATATAAAGTTTCTGAAATGTAAAAGAATGGAATTCTTTAGAATTATTTTAAAAATTACCATTGTGGCACTTATAATATTCACTTTTAGTGAGCAGTATCAATGAACATTAAAATAAGTAGGTAAAAAACTCTTGAGTTGAAAGATATGTTTATGAGCATAATTTCACCTCAGAAACTAAAAGTAATTGCAACTGTAAAAGTGTATCTCTTAAATGGAGAAATTAGGCAGTCAGTACCTTAACCAAGTCATCAAATGCAGCATCTCTGGGACACAGTTAAAACAGCATTAAGCACTAAATTTATAACACTAAATTTCCATGTCAAAAAGCTAGAAAGATCACAAACCAAGACCAAAGAAACCTTAGCGCTAACAGAAGACAATATGTAACCAAGATCTGAGAAGAACAGAAAGAGGTAAACAGGAAAAATGCTTCAAAAAAATCAACAAATCCAGGAAACGGATTTTTTTTTTGAAAAGTTTTTCTAAAATTCAATGAAATAGACCACTAGCTATACTAATAAAGAAGAAAAGAGAGACGATTGACATCAGCACAATCAGAAATGATAAGGGGGATACTACCATTGACACCACAGAGGTACAAACAACCATCAGCGAATACTATAAACATCTCTATTCAAATGCTAGAAAATACTAGAATAAAGGAAAAATTCCTAGAGAAATATACCCTCCCAAGACTGAACCAGGAAGAAGTTGAATCCCTTAAGAGACCAATAACATGTTCTGAAATTGAGGCAGTAATAAATAGTCTACCAACTATAAAAAAGCCCCCATCCAGAGGGATTTACAGCTGAATTCTACCAGAGGTATAAAGAGGAGCCAGTGCCATTTGTTTTGAAACTGTTTCAAACAATTGAAAAGAAGGAACTCCTCCCTTACTCATTTTATGAGGTCAGCTTTATCCTGACACCAAATGTGGAAGAAATACAACAAAAAGACGATAACTTTAGGCCAGTATCCCTGATGGGCATTGATACAAACATCCTCAACAAAATACTGGCAAACTGAACCCAGCAGCACATCTAAAAGCTTATTCACCATGATAAACATAATTCATCACATAAACAAGAAAAAACACATGATTATCTCAGTAGATACGGAAAAGGCCTTTGATAAATTCAACATTCCTTCATGTTAAAAACTAAAATTTAAGGAGCATACCTCAAAATATTAAGAGCCATGTATGACAAACTGACAGTCAATATCATACTGAATGGGCAAAAGCTGGAAGCATTCCCCTTGAAAACCAGCACAAGACAAGGATGCCCTCTCTCACCACTCTTATTCAACATACTGTTGGAAGTTCTGGCCAGGGCAATCAGGCAAGAGTAAGAAATAAAGGTTATTCAAATAATAAAATCACCAGAAGAGGAAATCAAACTGTCTTTGTTTCCAGATGACATGATCCTATATCTAGAAAACCCCATAGACTCAGCTCAAAACTTCTTAAGCTGATAAGCAACTTCAGCAAGTCTCAGGATACAAAATCAATGTGCAGAAATCACAAGCATTCATATACACCAACAATAACATGCAGAGAGTCAAATCATGAAGGAACTCCCATTCATAATTGCCACAAAGAGAGTAAAATATCTAGGAATACAGCTAACAAGAAAAGTAAAGGACCTCTTCAAAGAGAACTACAAACCACTGCTCAAGAAATCAGAGAGGACACAAACAGATCGAAAAACATTCCATGCTCATGGAAAAGAAGAATCAATATCATGAAAATGGCCAAACTGACCAAAGCAATTTATAGATTCAATGTTATTCCCATTAAACTACTATTAACATAGTAGTATTAATGTTTAACTTCACAGAATTAGAAACAACTATTTTAAAATTCATATGGAATCAAGAAAGGAGCTATTATAGCCAGGACAATCCTAAGCAAAAAGAACAAAGCTGGAAGCATCATGCTACCAAACTTAAACTATACTACCAGCTACAGTTACCAACACAATATGGTACTGGTAGATCAGCGGAGCAGAATAGAGAACTAGGCACGTAGAGATCTAGGCACATAGATCAGTGGAACAGAATATAGAACTCAAGAATAAGACCATGCATCTACAGCCATCTGGTCTTCGAAGAATCTGACAAACACAAGCATTTGGGAAAGGATTTCCTATTTAATAAATGGTGCTGGGAAAACTGGTTAGCCATATGCAGAAAATTGAATCTGGATCACTTAATTATGCCTTATACAAAAATTAACTCAAGATAGACTAAAGACTTAAGGGTAAAACCCAAAACTATAAAAACCCTAGAAGAAAATCTAGGCAATAACATTCAGGACATAGACATTGGTAAATATTTTATAATGAAATCACCAAAAGGAATTGTGACAATAGCAAAAATTGACAATTGGAATCTAAAGAACTTATGCACAGCAAGAGAAACTATTATCAGAGTGAACAGGCAACCTACAGAATGAGAGACAATTTTGGGAATCTATTCATCTGACAAAGGTCTAATATCCAGAATCTACAAGGAATATTAGCAAATTTACAAGAAAAAAGCAAACAACCTCATTAAAAAGTGAACAAAGGACATGAACAGACACTCTCAAAAGAAGACATTTATGCGGCCAACAAACATATGAATAGAAGCTCAACATCACTGCTCATTAGAGAAATTTAAATCAAACCCACAACAAGATACCATCTCATGCCAGTCAGAATGATGATTATTAAAAAGTCAAGAAACAACATATGCTGGCAAGGTTGCAGAGAAATAGGAACACATTTACACTGTTGATGGGAACATAAATTAGTTCAAACATTTGGAAATAATTTATAAGAAAGTGTGGCGATTCTTCAAGGATCTAAAACCAGGGATAACATTTGACCCAGCAATCCTTTTACTTGTTATATATCAAAAAGAATATAAATCCTTTGATTATAAAAATACACGCATGTGTATGTTCATTGTAGCACTATTCACAATAGCAAAGACAAAGAATCAACCCAAACGCCCATCAGTGAGAGACTGGGTAAAGGAAATGTGGTACATACACACCATGGAGTACTATGCAGTCATAGAAAGGAATGAGATCATGTCCTTTGCAGGGACATTCATGAAGCTAGAAGCCATTACCCTCAGCAAACTAATGCAGGAACAGAAAACTGAACACCACATTTTCTCATTTATAAGTGGGAGCTTAACTAATAGACCACATGGACACAGGGAGAGGAACAAAACACAGTGAGACCTGTTGGGGGAGTGTGAGTGGGGAGAGCATTAGGAAAAATAGCTAATGCGTGCTGTACTTAATACATAGCTGATGGTTTGATAGGTGAGGCAAACCATGAAGGCCCATGTTTACCTATGGAACAAACCTGCATATCGTACATGTGAGAAATTAATTTTTTTAATCAAAATATTTAGCTGATTTTTTAAAAGCATTCCTACACATCAATAAGAGACAGCCAAAACATAAGTGAACTCCCAATCACAATTGCTACAAAGAAAATGAAATACCTAGGAATACAACTAACAAAGGAAGTGAAGGACCCCCTCAAAGAGATCTATAAACCACTGCACAAGGAAATAAGAGAGGACACAAACAGAAGGAAAAGCATTCAGAGCTCCTGGTTAAGAAAAATCAATGTCGTGAAAATGGCCATGCTACCCAAAGTAAACTATAGATTCAATATTATCTCCATCACACTACCATTGACCTTCTTCACACTTGTAATCCCAGCATTTGGGGAGGCCGAGGCGGGCGGATCACGAGATCAAGAGATTGAGACCATCCTGGCCAACATGGTGAAACCCCGTCTCTACTAAAAATACAAAAGAACTAGCTGGGCATGCCGGTGGGTGCCTGTAGCCTCAGCTACTCGGGAGACTGAGGCAGGAGAACTGCTTGAGCCCAGGAGGCGGAGGTTGCAGTGATCCGAGATCACGCCACTGCACTCCAGCCTGGCACCTGGCAACTGAGCAAGATTCTGTCTCAAAAAAAAAAAAAAAAAAAACCTTATAATGCAATTTCCCCCTAATGTTACCTAAGGTGGCTTTCTTTAAGCCTCCTTCGCATTCTTCATTTAATTCATATTTTCAAATATTTTATTGAATAAACTTTTTAATTTCATAATAGTAATTGTTATTAAAGACAAATCAGTGAATAAGCAATAAAATAATAAATTGTAATAAAAATCAAAGTAATCAATTTATACTAGTTACCAATGTATTCTTATATAAACATAAATTTATGAAATATGAAAATGTGATAGCATGCATTTATCAACGCTTACTTTAGGAACAAACAGCCCCAAGTCCCATTACTCGATCATGAACAGCATGATTTCTTCCTCATATTATTTTAGAGATGTATGTCAACTGCTGATCTGCTGGGATCTCCACGTGTTTTCATTAGAGACTCAGGTTGAAGGATGGGCTAGCGTATGGACAGAATGTTTTATGGTGAAGGTCTGAGCAGGTGGGCTACAGGCAAGCCAGACAATGACACGTAAAATTTCTACTCAAATACAGGGTAGGTCACATTTCATCTCTCACATTTGTCCCAAGCCTCTTGTCAATGATATGAGAAAGTGTCCTTTATCTACAGGAAGGTTGGGAAATAAATAATTGTTAAAAAAAATACAGTATATATCACTATCACAATTACAATTTTAAGGACTTATGAGAATTTGGGAACTAGGAAATTAAACACACACACACACACACAGAATTCTAACACCCATTTATTAAAGTATAAACACTGAGAGTCACTGAATTATTGTAATATGACTGAATTTTTTCCATTTCTGTCCTCAAATATTCTTTCATCCTACACTTGAAATAAGAGCCAATTTTCAAAGTATAAATCATATAGTTGGCTGAGCATGGTGGCTCACACCTGTAATTTCAGCACTATGAGAGGCTGAGGTGGGCAGATCACTTGAGGTCAGAAATTCAAGACCAGCCTGACCAACATGGTGAAAACTCATCTCTGCCAAAAAAATACAAAAATTAGCCAGCTGTGGTGGCATACTCCTGTAATTCCAGCTACTAAGGAGGCTGAGGCAGGAGAATCATTTTAAACTGGGAGGCAGAGGTTGCAGTGAGCCGAGAACGTGACATTGCATTCTAGCCTGGGTGACATAGTGAGACCCTGTCTCAAAAAAATAAATAAACAAAAATGTAATAGTTATTGTTTCCTTAACTCCTAACCTAGGGGATAATAGCTGAACAGGCATGTGAAACAATCCCTCTCACATACATAAGCTAAGGGCATCAGTGCAGCCCTGCAACATGAAGTATAGAGCTCATCCATTAACTTTTCCTGTTTTAATGTATTTCTCTCCGCCTAGCTTAAACTTGCCTGCTCCTTCCCGGGAAATCTTTGAGTTCCCGATTTTTTTCCAATTACTTTTGGCCCCAGCCTGTCATAAAGTTTTGCCTAAATAAACTGTATAATTAGGACATACTGATTTGGACTCTTTTTGTTTGAGTATATTTTCCTTTATGCTTAAGAAGACATATATTTAACATTAACTTATGAAATTCCCATTTCATGAATGTTCATTTCTATTTAATTTTTTGTTAAATTTGCATTTGTTTGTACAACTTATAGCATAATATTAGATGCCTTTTATCTCCTCAGCTACCAAAAGAATAAATTTACCTTTAACAAGAATTTAATGTTTTCACTGTTAAAGAATATTTTAGTGCTATAAGCTTTAATAATTACCATTATCTCTGTATTATATGACTGAAAGTTGTGAATGAAAATCACTAATGCTAGAATGCTTCCTAGAAGCTTAAATGTCAGAATTTGATTAGATCTTTACTGAACATTCCACTGTCTTCATATCTTGTATATTCTGGTTAACCTGGAAAGTGGCAATAATTGGTTTACTCCATTCATATCAATAGGATAAGAAAGGGTTATCCTACTGATGTTAGCACCAACTGATCTACAAAGAAGAAAGCAACAAGATAAACAAGAACAAAATACAAACTCCTAAAATAAATACCTAAGTTTAGTAAATGTTATAACAAATAATTGATTACATATTTAGGGAAAAATCCTTACTATGATTTGTTTAATTTTTTGTCACTTTCTTTTGACATTTATATTATTTAATTCTGAGTAAATTATATTAGTCACTTCTGAGTAAACTATATAAGTAATTGTTCTTACATTCTTAACAAAAATTCAAATTATATTTTTCAAGCTCTATCAGATATAAATTAGTTGAATTTTCATAAACCCATTATTTCGTAAGACATGGACATATACATTTATTTCTATAGAAATATTTTTCCTTTTTTAATATGTGATTCAGCTATATAGTGTAACTTCTCTGCCTCCTTGGGACTCCGACTGCCTTGCTGGTTGCTCCATTTCTCTGCCTTCACAATGCCATGGTCCCACGTCATTTTTATCTACCATATATTTATTAATAGGTTAGCTACCTTATATCTGACTGTCAGACTATGGGATAGTTGCTATTTCTTATTAATTTTTGATAATATATGATTAATCTCAGTATATCTAGCGACTGATAAAAATTGTTTAATGAATAGGGGTTCTCTTCAGAGTGAGGATGAAGGAAAATATTTATTTTAAAGTGACTTTTACATCAAAACATTTTAATTACAGCTATAATAATTACAAATTGTGAAATCTTAGGTAAATACTTTTTTTTTTCTCACTTGAAGAGTCTGATAATTCTGTTCTTTATGGTATGCACCATTGGAGATTTACTCTCTTCCCTGTGTCTAAATATTCAGGGAAGAAAAATCTTTATTTGTTCCCAAACAGAGTTAATCTTTTAGGGGCTACCCATTGGTGTTACTTCCATTCATTTCCCTTGCAAGAGATTGACTTAGAATGGAACTTGATATCTCCTCCTGGCAATTAAAGTGCTGGAAGAAATCTGTGAATAAGGAACACTGATTTCTATGAAGATTTTTAATGTTTTTTAAAATGCTTCCAAAAACACTTCATGATTCTTAACCCAAACTAAGAGAAAACTAAGAAGTTTTCCTCTTAGTGTATTACAGTTGAGTAAACAAACAAACCATTAAATATCATCTTCTTTGAGTAGCAAAGTGGCATACTGCTTTTGCAGTGGCAGTGAATTCTAATTGAATATTATTATATATTATGCCATTCTTTCATTTTTTACTCTTGATTTTTATTTTTCAGCATCTTTACTCATATAATCAGATGTCTAAGCACACACTTTCAAAATGTATTATGTTGTCTACCTTCTTTACATATTAATGACAAATATTTTGTTTCTGTTTCTAGTATATATTGCTTTAACTTTTTGCTCACCCCAACCTTTTCTCTCTGTCTCTCTCTCAGGTAACATTAAGCATTCCTTAGGGAGCATTATCTTGGATGCAATTACAGCCTTAAAAAATGACATACAATATTCTTTATCTTGCTCCTAGTTCTACTTTTCTGTACCTATCTTCATGGAAACATAAAAGCAGAGGGGCTAGACAATGCTAGAGAGATTGATTTTAGATTAACAGCCAATGATCAGATGCCACATAGAAAATGCATACATACTATTTACAAGGCTGTGATAAACCTGTAAAATGGAAAAAAGAAGTCCTCTGATCATTCAGAAATTAGAGTAATGTGTGGAGTTTATCTCTTGGGGCATAATTTCTATGTGCAGATCGGCTGACTTAAAGAATCAGGAGTGGGGTGGGCACCAACTAAAGCAATTCATATAGTGAAAATTGTGGGATATGCATTTACAATATCACCATAAATCACTTTTAACAGCATTTGTTTCACTTTACATTAGACTTAAGTTATCAGTAAATTCCCTCTTCAGGCAATGCCTAGTATTCAAGTATAGTTTTTTCTTGCCAAAATGTATTTAACTAAACGTTTATTCCCAAATATCCAATAGATGAGTAACAAATAAAAACAAATCAGATAAATAAAAACGACAGTAAGATGCTGAAAGATGAATTGAAAAGTTAATTTTTTTGTAAAGTTCTCCTAAAATCTCACTTACAAGAGCTGAAGGAATAAAAAGCAGTTTTCTAATAGCAAAAACAATTTTGTTCTCCTGAGTACCTGCCAAGGCAAAAATGTGTTTCTTGTTTTATTAACATTTTCTTTATGACTATGAAGCAACTGGGATTATAAGCAATACATCTCTCACTTCTGGTGAGGTAAGTTTTGCTGTGGGAAGTCAGAGAAAAGAAAGTCTCATTTTTGTAATTTTCAGGAAGATTGAGCTATAAAACTATGAGTGCAAAGCAAGAAAATATCGACTGAGACCTGATATCCAGTAAAGCTATGTGACACAGCCTTGCAGAATCTTGAGACATATTAAGAAAGAGCCCATCTTCTTGAACTTTTTTTTTCAAAATGTGAAGAGTCACTATATTTTCATTCATCAATCAGCCACACAGCCATCATCATGCAAAGGTTTCTTTTTTTCATCTTGAATATAATGCAGTGGAAGGAAATGAGACAAGGGTAAATGACTTCAATGTTTTTCAACATTTCACAGGACAGTCTTTATCATCATGGTTACAAGCTTGATAATTTCTATTTAGTCATAACAAAAATGAGATTGTATGTGAAATGTGTTTTTCCATTATACAATACTTCTAAAGCCCTGCTCTTATTTATTACACTAAAATGTAACTTAAAATTTTAACATATCACTCTTTCTACTTTCTTGATACATTTCTATTTAGTCATAGCAAAAATGGGATTTTATGTGAAATGTGTTCTTTCATTATATGATACTTCTCAAGCCCTGCTCTTATTATACTAAAATGTAACTTAAAATATTGACATATTGCTCTTTCTACTTGTTATAAAAATAAGCATCACATCATACTAATCCTCTGAAATGTCTTGTACATCTGTCACTTTCTGTCTATTTTTACTGATACTGTATTGTCCCCGCACCCTTGCATTTATTCTGAGGCAGATTGGAACACTGGCTTTCCAATGATCACCTTTATGAATGGCTTTTGACTTACTCACTAACTGGTTAATTTTCCCTACAATTTAGGATATCTTATTGTGTCACTCTGCAGCTTTAAAACATTAGTTGATTCCTTATAGTAAATATTGCTGAGGTTTGTCATTCTCCCTTTCAAAGCCTTGATAGTTTTTATCACTGTGTTGACCCAATTTTATCACTCCTTAATTTTCTGACTTGCAGTATTAGGTTACAAACAACTCCTTTTAGAGGAAGTAACTCTTGCACATATATTCCACCATAATTTTTCACATTCTCATGACTTCATTTTATTTCCTATCTCTTAAAATCTTTCCTTCATTATTCTTCTTCCAGTCCCCATGTCAGTCAAGGCTAAACTCAAAGTCAAGCTTTCTTAGGAATCATGCTGTGGAATCTCTTCTGTAACATCTCAGTAGTATCTTCTTTAGGCAACATTCATATAAGCATAAAGTTCTATATGGAATGGTTTGTTGTATGTGTATTGCTTCCCAGTGGGGTTATGAATATAAAAGCCAAGACTGTAAAGTCAGTATGGAAGAGGACCAGGTACATATATTTCTTCAAGTTGCATGAGGGCAGGGGAATTATATACACATCTCTTTTTGCCCTCACAGAATTAATGCCAGTAAGGAAACCTATTTGGGGTTGTTTTTATTTATTTGAAATAGCGGTATATTTTGGACAAATGTAATTTAAAGAAAATTATGGCAGGAATAAAGCATGTTGACTTCATCGAATTTGAGCTGTAACTACTCAATTCTTGTCTGTGCAGTACCTGATGTCAGGACTCACATCCCATCCTCAAGGACTACAGGCAGGGAGTAGTTCTGTGTCCAGCCTGGTGTGACTGCAATGAAATGCTCTAATAAGATTGCATTTGATCAAATTCAACATCAAATCCTGCCATTGTTTCCAGAACAATGAGATACTACTGTGATTGATCTGCATAGTTGCCAAACACTTGACATCATTCAGCTATGCCCTGTGCTTTGAATGAGTTCATGGTTATCAATCAACATGTATGTATATATACAAAATATTTAACTGGAAAGTCTTGTGGCATTAATAATACTAAATCCATTGTGATTTGAGCCAACTGTGTTGTTTAAAAAGTACAATCTGTGATATTGAATGAGATATTTGAACATTAAGTTATATTTCAAAATTTTGTTTTGCTACAGTGTACTAACTTGTCTTTAGGAAACAAAACTCCATTTTCACTGCCCTATGACAAAACTTTTGAAATTTGTTTTTAAACTGTTAACAAGTGGCAATTATAAATGAATAAAAGTTTTACTGAATAATGTGTAATATTAATGTTTCTACATACTAATGACTTTTTGGAGTGTCTTACTCCTAGATCAAATGAATAATGACTTTTTATGAAAAAAGAATAAAAGTCTTGTCTTAAAAGAAGCTAGATTTACTCATTTCATTGTCATTATGTTTAAACAGAAATAATAATTATTTAATATCATTTCATTAATTTCTTCAAATCTGTGATTTGCCATTGTACAACAAACAAGTTTTTTAGGCATCATGAGTGAAGGAAACATAGATATATCCAACAGAATCATGAAATAATTTTTTATAATAATTTAATTTTTGTACACTTGTTGAAAGATCCATCTCACTCTTAGAGATTTTTAAAATTACATACCACTCTTGATATAACTAAGAAAGATCTGATGAAGTTAGTTAATATATTTCCAAAAATCTTTCTGTTGATGATTAAATTCTCTTGAATCAATTTTTTTATTGAATTGTTGATACTTATATTTTTAACATAACATTATCTTAAAATGTCTTCATTTTTAAGAATCAAAGTTATTAAAAGATGGCTTAATTATTGACTCTGAGGATTCTTATCAATATTGTGACACTATTATGCAAGTGTCACATAATTTAAGCAGATAATAACAATTACATAATGCCTATCAACAGCCACTAGTGACGGTAAGGTCAATTCTGATTTCAGATATGTTGAAGTGTGAGAAAAACATGTAGCCTTAAAGGATGAAATAAAGTACAATAGTGTTTTCCTTCCAGTTACAAACAAATTTAATATAAATAATTTAATTTCAGACAATATTTTGTAAAAATACATTTGTTGAATAATTGTTTTGGCATTCTTCCTGAGTATAAATTGTCACTGTTTTCTTTTTTAGTCTTAGCTGCAGAGGCAGCTCATTTTTATCAAATACCCCTTAGGTCTTTGTGTAGATGTATTTTATTGAATCTATCTCTTATTATTAACTTGGTGATCATGTGGCTAAGTTCTTGCTAAAGGACTGTGAGCAAAGAGAAGGCATATCACTCTGTGTTAAGGCTGTTAAGATCTAGTGTGCCTCCTACTTCCTTCCCTTTCAATCTCACCTTGGAATCTACACATGAGAAGACGGTAATATGAACAAGTGTGGAGCCTGGATCCTTCATGTACATGATGCTTGATGAGCTTAACACAGTAAACAGTTTATTTTGCAAAAGCACTGAGTTTGGAATTTTTCTCTGTTTAAGCTGGTCTTGATAATGACACTAATGACAAATTTCTACATAAATTGGATCCCATCGTTTATAAACTGTGAATGGCGTCATTGAAATATGAGATTATTTTGGATTTGAGCAAAAAAAAATCCTTTTGGCAAATGCTGTAAACATATCTGTGAGCTGAGAAAATTTTAATTGTGAAGGACAGGAATTTACCACCAGGTACATAGATGATATTGGGAACTCAGAATGGTTATTCTAACCTGCTGCTGCTATATAAGCCATGCTTCTGATTCTGCTTCTACATCAAGAAATAAAAACCACAAAATAGTAAATATGATTATTGTAAATCTTTAAAATATGAAACATTACAGATTGGATAGGTTAAATGCATCCATATATACATGACAAATATATTTTGTTTATTATAAGCACCAAATGACTAACAGATAAATATAATGGAATAGTAGATCATTCCATTTAATTACCTAAGAGATATGAATCACATTTTTCCTTTCTTATAATAACTTTACAACTGATGGCGTTACAGGCAGACATTTTTTTGGGGGAGTATATATAGTCTCATTAGCAGGGTGTCCCTCAGCTCTAACTTTTCTGTTCTTGCCTCAGTTTGCCTCTATGGGTGAAGACTGAGAGTATGAACAGGTGATTGTCATTCTATGCCAAGGGTTGAGTTTCAACTCTTAAATCATTCCCTCATATTCAATCTAAAATAAACACACACCTGTCAGATACACACACACATTTACACATACACACACACACAAAATGCCTAAGTGGACATACAGATTTTAATTGTATCTTCTATAGATTATTTGTGGGGCAGTGGCATAATTTGAATCTTTAAGCCACTTTTAGATGATGCTAATACTTTGAAACTGTTCATTATTCACTTTAATGACAGTTGTCCATTAGACTTAAAGATTTTAAAACTTTAAATTTATGTCATTGAGTCACTTACAGCACATAGACCATTTATTATAAATTTAATTCACTTTGTGGAAAATTTTGTGATTTATCTGAAATGATAAGTTTACAATAGATTTTGTGTGTGATTTATGAAATATTTCTTTCATATCAACTTTGCTGCATTATATCAAAAAAAATTGGTCTGGAAGGAATTAAAAATGTAAATGATAGTTCTACACAGATAGTGCTGTAGTTAGTTTAAGAAGGTTACACTTTAGGGTCATTTCTGATTTTTCTTAAGTAAAATAATCTTGCACTTAAAAATCTAAAACAAAATTACCAACCAGTGTTGGTAGTCCTTAATTTTATAGTAAAAATATTAATTCTCTTTTGTCTCACAGTTTGAAAATAAAATGCAATTGCTAATTCAATCTTACGTTAAATGAAAAGAAAATGACTTTTTCAGAGTGTGCAAGGCTAAGCATAAGGCATAGAGAAAAGTGTTACTGAAGATTTTGTACTTTTAAGAAATGGTATGATTTTCATAGGAATCATCAAGTAACACATTACATATGACATTTAGCTGTCTAAATCAGCTTATAAAATCTTTACTGAAGGAAATCTTGAGATCATTTGGGATAATGTGAAATAAATCATAAATTGAGCTGACAGTTTCATTAAAGAGATTTAAAATTGTATATATTCTTAATTTTCCATATAATGGCCTTCAGTTTGTACATAATGGTCTAGAAAATTTAAACAATTTTTAAAGACATCCTGTGATTTCTGAAAATATTTTTAAAACCACTTAACTTTAAGAAATAGTTTTGATATAATTTCCTACTGTAGGAGCAAAATTCTGTAGCTATAAAAACACTGGTAACATAAACAAAAACCATTATTTTCTGTTGAATAATGAATATATTAATTTATTCATTTGTTTATTGAATAACTACTTTTTATTGTCTGAGTGACTTGTACTCAGGGATAAAACCATATCACCTGCATGTCTAATTCTATCTTATACTGCTTAAATACTTAAGAAATGATATATTGAAAGCAGATTTTTACATGATGTCAACCTCCACTACATTACTGATAAGAAATTGAAAATTATCAGAATGCTATCAAAGGATTTCATTTCAACATCCAAGATATGGGGGATAAATATTTGTCAATTCCACAAAACTAAGTTTTACCTGCCTTTCCAATCACTCAACTTACACCTGGATTCCCTGTGCTCAAGTATAGCCCAGTAATTTTATAATACCTTGTTTTCTACTCAAATCTGTTCATTTTATCTCAATTATTTGTTTGTTTCCACCATTCCAACAGTAATTTTAACCTCAGTCTCACACTGAGGTTAGATTTTTAACTGTGGTTTCTCTACTTTGTCTCTGCGATACTTATTTCTTTTATTTATTATCAGTTCTGAGTGCTTCATGTAACTGGTAAAACTTTATATAGCAATTTTTATTACAAAAATCCATCTATGTTAACTGCAGAAAGCTTAGAATATACAGGTGAGACAGTATAAAAATTATCTACTATTTTTGCACTATGTATTCATGTATTGCTAAACATTCTGGTATCTGTTTCTTCACCTCTTGCTTTTTTGATCCATAAATCCACCTCGCCCCTAAATAATCATACAAAACATTTTAATATACATTAATGTTATCCATGTAATTTTATCTAAATATAAAAATGTATGATTTATTCAATTCTATAGATATTTATACTGTAGTTTATTTGCCCTAGCTTTGAACATTTAGATGACTTCCAAATGGTGAATTTATTAAAAATATGATGCAATGACAAATTTGCATTTTCATGATTTCCTTCTCATTAAGTCTTAGAAGGATTCTGTATTAAAAGATATAAACAATTTTCTACATATGGCTAGCCAGTTTTCCATTTATTAAATAGGGAATCCTTTTCCTCTTGCTTGTTTTGTCAGGTTTGTAAAAGACCAGATGGTTTTAGATGTACAACGTTATTTCTGAGGCCTCTGTTCTGTTCCATTGGTCTATATATCTGTTTTCGTCCCACTAGCATGCTGTTTTGGTTACTGTAACATTGTAGTATATTTTGAAATTAGGTAGTGTGATACCTCCAGGTTTGTTCTTTTTGCTTAGAATTGTCTTGGTTATAAGGGCTCTTTTTTGGTTCCATATGAGATTTAAAGAATTTTTTTTTTAACTCTGAAGAAAGTCAGTGGTAGCTTGATGAGGAAAGCATTGAATCTATAAATTACTTTGGGCAGTATCGCCATTTTCACAATATTGACTCCTTTTATCCATGAGCATGGAATGTTTTCCCAACTGTTTTTGTCCTCTCTTATTTCCTTGAGCAGTGGTTTGTAGTTTCCCTTAAACCAGTTCTTCATGTCCCTTGTAAGTTGTATTTCAAAGTATTTGATTCTCTTTGTTGCAATTGTAAATGTGCATTTACTCGTAATTTGGCTTTCTGCTTGTCTATTATTGGTGTATAGGAATGCTTGTGATTTTTGCAAATTGATTCTGTATCCTGAGACTTTGCTAAGTTGCTTATCAGCTTAAGGAGATTTTGGCCTGAGGGTCTTCTAAATATACGATCATGTCATCTGCAAAGAGAAACAATTTGACTTCCTCTTTTCCTATTTGAATACCATTTATTTCTTTATCTTGTCTGATTTTCCTGGCCAGAACTTAACAATACTGTGTTGAATAGGAGTAGTGTGAGAGGGCATCCTTGTCTTGTTCTGGTTTTCAAAGGGAATGCTTCCAGGTTTTGCCCAATATCAGTATGATATTGGCTGTGCGTTTGTCGTAAATAGCTCTTATTATTTTCAGATACATTCCATTAACACATAGTTTATTGAGTGTTTTTTTTATCATGAAGGGGTGTTGAATTTTATAGAATCGTTTTTCTGCATCTATTGAGATAATTGTGTATTTTGTCATTAGTTCTGTTTATGTGATGGATTAAATTTGTAGATTTGCTCATGTTGAACCAGACTTGCACCCCAGGGATGAAGCGACTTGATTGTGGTAGACCTCTTCCTTACACCTTATACAAAAATTAACTCTTGATGGATTAATTACTTAAACATAAGACCTAAAACTATAAAAACCCTAAAAGAAAACCTAGGCAATACCATTCAGGACATAGGCACGGGCAAAGACTTTATGACTTAAAAACCAAAAACAATGACAACAAAAGCCAAAACTGACAAATGGGATCTAATTAAACTAAAGAGCTTCTGCACAGCAAAATAAACTATCATCAGAGTGAACAGGCAACCTGCAGAATGGGAGAAAATTTTTGCAATCTATCCATCTGACAAAGGGCTAATATCCAGAATCTACAAATAACTTAAACAAATTTATGAGAAAAAAACAAAACAACGTCACCAAAAAGTGGGCAAAGAATATGAACAGACACTTCTGAAAAGAAGACATTTATGTGGCCAACAAACATATGAGAAAAAAAGCTCGGCCAGGCACGGTGGCTCAAGCCTGTAATCCCAGCAGTTTGGGAGACCGAGGCGGGTGGATCACGAGGTCAAGAGATCGAGACCATCCTGGTCAACATGGTGAAACCCCGTCTCTACTAAAAATACAAAAAATGAGCTGGGCATGGTGGTGCGTGCCTGTAATCCCAGCTACTCAGGAGGCTGAGGCAGGAGAATTGCCTGAACCCAGGAGGCAGAGGTTGCGGTGAGCCGAGATCTCGCCATTGCACTCCAGCCTGGGTAACATGAGTGAAACTCCGTCTCAAAAAAAAAAAAAAAAAAAAAAATGCTCATCATCACTGGTCATTAGAAAAACACAAATCAACACCACAATGAGATACCATCTCAGGTCAGTTAGAATGGTGACCATTAAAAAGTCAGGAAACAGATGCTGGAAAGGATATGGTGAAATAGGAACCCTTGTACACTGTCAGTGGGGGTGTAAACTGTTGAAGACAGTGTGGTGATCCCTCAAGGTTCTAGGACTATTTATATCCTTTGACCCAGCAAGCCCATTAATGAGTGTATACCCAAAGGATTATAAATCATTCTACTATAAAGGCACATGCACATGTATGTTAACTGCAGCACTGTTCACAATAGCAAAGACTTGGAACCAGTCCAAATGCCCATCAGTGATAGACTGGATAAAGAAAATGTGGCATATACACAGCATGTAATACTAGGCAGCCATAAAAAATGATGAGCTGATGTCCTTTGCACAAACATGGATGAAATTGGAAACCATCATTCTCAGAAAACTAACACAGGAACAGAAAACCAAGCACTGCATGTTCTCACTCACAAGTGGGAGTTGAACAGTAAGAACACATGGACACAGGGAGAACATCACATACCGAGGCCTGTTGGAAGGTGGGGTACTAGGGGAGGGAGAGCATTAGAAGAAATAACCGATATAGGTGATGAGTTCATGGTTGCAGCCTACCACCATGGCACGTGTTTACCTATGTAACCAAATTGCACATTCTATACGTGTATACCAGTACTTAAAGCATAATTTTTAAAAAGGGGACATTTTTGAAGCGTTTTAAAACTGCAATTTAACACATGTTCAATACTGAAAACATAAAAACAAAATATACACAGGAAAGCCCCATGAGGGGGAAAATCACCCAGTCACTTTTCCCTAGCTTAACTGCTTTTTATTTCTCCCTCTTATGTGTTTTAGTCTTCTTTTCTATCTATCTGTGTTCTCATTAGACATGTGTCATGCTATATGTGTGTGTGTGCCATTGTGCAATTTAATTTTTCATGCTGCAGTAATTTATAATACATTTCCATACTAATCAATACGTCTTACAGTTAGGTTTTTAACTGCTTAATATATCGTATCAATATAGCAAATGTATGTAACCATCAACTGTTTAGGTTATTTCCAACTTAACATTGTTATTAGTATGTTAAAACATTTAAAATGGTTATTATTGAATGATAGAGCTATAATAAATGTTCTTTCGATTATCTGATAGCTCTAACATAATCAGTATTTTGTACTGATTGTAGAATTCCTGGGTCAATATTTACCATATATTTCAATATCTTAAAAAGTATTGCCAAAATTATACTAAAAATAATTTACAATTTACATTCCTACCAGCCTAAGGTTCCCTTGATTTATCAGCAACACTGGCTAACGTAAAACTTTTAATTATATGTAACTCTTAAGGGTGAAATAATGCATAAGTACTATTTTACAATATTTGACTATCTGACTACTAATTAACTTGAACTTTTATTTTTTATGTTTTCTGCATTTGTAAGTCGATTCTCATCAATGTCCCAGACAAAACAGATGGCTTGCCATAAACGAAATTTAATAAATATGACCCTTACAAAAGCACAGACTACGTTTAAGTGAATGAGAAAGGATTGTCCAAAATGTTCAGACTACTAGAAGCAAGAGGAGCCTTTGTCAACGCCGGCAAGAAGTGACAAGGAAACAAACTTATCACTAGCACCCAGAGACTGGAAGCTGGATGGAGAGGACAGCTGTTGGGTGTATAACCTTGAGTTCAGCTATCCCTGGGTGACCTCAGGGGAAGGAGACAGAAGACTAATAACCCACTCTCCTCCTTCCTGTTTTCTTCCAGTGTTCATTTAGGTTACATTTTGTCTGCAGCCGGTGGGTGAGAAAACCTAAAGAATGAAGCTGGAATGAGTGTGCATCTTCAGCATTAAACAGAAGTTATCTGGCACAAATATCTTATTTCAATCTCATAATAATGTTCCTGTCTTTTTCTAAGCCTTTATTATAGTTGTGTATACATAGAATGTAATGACATTTTACAATATGTCAGTGTATGTCCCAAATATTATTCATTTTTAGGTTTGACATTTATTAACATAACAGAAATTACTCATATTTATGTAAACAAATGGATCACTTTCTTTATGATGCCTGTTTTTGGTAGCAAGAGAAAAAGTACAAATACACAACCACAACACACACACACAGACCCTTATGCCTTACTCCATTGCTAATTTTGTTTTTGTATCTATTTAATTCTTCTGAAATACATAGGGCATATGCTCTGAGATAAATATTTTTCCCACTAATTTACTAGTTAGACATCTATATTTAGACCTATATGTATATATCTGTATCTAAAACTATATCTTTATGTCTATATACATCTGTAAGGAAGGAAAAAAGAGAATAAACAAACTGTAAGGAAGGAAAAAAGAGAATAAACAAAAAAAATCTCTATCCATATAGGTATATATAGACATAGTTTATATATACATGAATATATATTTACACACCCATATTTATCTACCTTTATCTATACCTATCTTTATCTCCATCTACTGATATCTACATAAACATATTTCCAAACCTGTTTATATATGTATATCTATATGCTTATAAAGCTTTTTTCCTTTTTTTTCTTTTTTTTTGTTTGTCTTTCCTCATGTAAATCAGGATTTTCCTAATAGTTTTTATATTATTGCTTCGGGTCATATTTTGTAACATTAAAATTACTGATTTAGATTTTTCCACAATACTATCTTTTTGCTCATTTTAATGTCAATTTTAAGATTTCATTAATTTTTACTTTGATTTCAACAAGTATGAACTTGGCTATCCTTATCTCCTATTCTATTCATTTCTATTGCCTACAATATTTTTTTTTTTTTGAGACAGGCCCTCCCTTTGTCACCCAGGCTGGAGTCCAGCAGCACCATCACATCTCACTGATGCAGCCCTGACCTCTCAGACTGAAGCCATCCTCCCACTTCAGCCTCCTGAGTACCTGGGACTACAGGCCTTTGCTACCATGGCCAGTGGTTTTGCATTTTTTTGTAGATATAAGGGATCGCACCATGTTTCCCCGGCTGGTCTCCAACTCCTGAGCTCAAGTAATCTGCCTGCCTCAGCTTCCCAAAGTTCTGGGATTACAGGTGTGAGCTACCACCTGGCCCATTGATTGTCTAACGTTGTCTGTCTTCTTACATTAGTTTTCTGTTGTTACTTTGAAAATGTTATGGTTTAATTTTTACTTCAATTGTGTTTATATATATTTAACCATAATATATATGCATTGAGAATATGCATTATATATAATATATAATATGCATTGAAATATTTTTTTAAATATCTGATATTTTATCTTTATTCTCCAGCAAGATTTATTATTAAAAATGAAATTATAAAAAGACTTAGGTATTTTCTCTGCATGTTCAGCATTCTTTTCATCTATCAGAAGGAAATAATATTTGTTATGAAATATTTTATACATAAAACATACAAAGTAATGCTATATTGAGCATCAATTTACCTGTGACTCAACTAAAGAAGGAAAGTAGATACATTTTAAGTCACTGTCAATATTTTGTTGTTGGTAGACCTTTTCAAAGAGAGCTCTATTTTAGCTAATCTAATCTCTGACTCTTCTTTGCAGCAATATTCCTCATGCAGTAACTTTACTCATTTTTGACTGAGTTGTGATTTTTAAAGAATATGTGCTTTGAAAGATCAAATGCAAAATTTCTCTCTTACTACTTAGTCTATTGACACAGTCTCAGATCTACAACTGCTGTGTCTACATACTGCTTAGGCGCAACACTAGTTAAAATTCTGTTCTATGCTTAGTATCTATCTCATGCACAGATGTTTGTCTTCTCTCTCAGCAAAATATATTTCTCAGACAACACTCTTTATTAGTCTTTTTTATTTATCTGGTTATTTGCTTTTGAGGGTTCTGTATGTAAATGGTTTTGGAATGATAATGGTTGTGGAATAATTTTCCCATATTATCTGACAGTTTCAGAAAGCAGTAACTGCATAGCAGTGGGCAGAGGGATAGATCTCCAATTTAGTATTAGAAGTTCATGGGCTTGAGGCTAGGCTCAGTGGCTCATGTCCATAATCCCAGTACTTTGGGAGGCTAAGGGGAGCAGGTCACTTGAGGCCAGGAATACGAATTACAGCCCTTTACTCCCTATAGATGCTAATCATGACATGATGAGGAACACTTACATATTACATTAACAGTATTAAACTTTCCTTTACATGAGAAAATACATTAATACTTATACACCTTGTGCATATCTTCTATTATCCTTAAACCCTAAAATTATTATGGGATTTTCATGCTGTAGTTATAGTTTAACCAGAACGCTAGATTGTGGATCTAATAATAGAGGCCTGCAATTTCTTATCTACCAAGAATGTATTCAAGAACCGCTAACTCATGCCTTCATGCCTAACAACATGGTTTTCTCAGCTTTTAAAGGATTAGAGTTATCTGTTGGTCTTAGGAACCAAAAACATTGGTGCAACTCCAAACAAAAGCAACAGACAGTATTTTTCCACTATTATAATAGCCATAATCCCCTTAATCTTACCTATTATTATTACTTTAAGCAACTCTTGCAGAAAAGGTTCATACTCATATTATGTAAAAATATCCATCATATGCACCTTCATCATTAGCTTCACACCTACAACAATGTTTATATATACAGACCAAGAAATAATTATTTCAAATTGACATTGAATAACAATTCATGCTCTTAAATTCTCACTAAGCTTCAAACTAGACTTCTCCACTCTTATCCCAGTAGCACTCTTTGTTATCTGATCTATTGTAGAATTCTCAATATGATATATAAACTCAGACCCTAACATTAATCAATTTTTCAAATATTTATTTTGCTCATCACAATATTAATTCTGGTTACTGCCAACAAACTCTTTCAAATCTTTATAAGATGGGAAGGTGTAGGATTTATGCCTTTTTTTGGGGGGGCGGGGGGGATGAAGTCTTGTTCTGTCACCAGACTGGAGTGCAGTGGCACCATCTCCGCTCACTGTAACCTCCTCCTCCGGAGTTCAAGCGATCCTCCTGCCTCAGCCTCTCCAGTAGCTGGGACTACAGGTGTGTGCCACGATGCCCAGCTAATTTTTTGTATTTTTTAGTAGAGATGTGGTTTCACCATGTTAACCAGTATGGTCTTGATCTCTTGACCTCGTGATTCACCTGCCTTGGCCTCCCAAAGTGCTGGGATTACAGGTATAAGCCACCATACCCGGCCAGGAATCACATCTTTCTTACTACTTGGCTGATGGTATGATTGAGCAGATGCTAGTACAGTAGCCCTCCATGCAGTCCTGTACAACTGCATCAGTGGTATTGGCTTTATTTTAGCCATAGCATCATTGCTCTTATCCTCCAACACATGAGACTGTCAACAAGCCTTTATTCTATATTCTACCCCCAACTCCCTTCCATTAATTAGCCTGCTCTTAGCTGCCGCAGGAAAGTCAGCTCAATTTGGCCTTCGTCCCTGATTTCCATTAGCTGTAGAAGGCCCAACCCCAGCCTCAGCCCTATTCCATTCCAGCACTATAGCTGTAGCAGGAGTTTTCCTGCTCATGCACTTCTACCCCTTAATAGAAAATAATCTATTAATCCAAACCTTTACATTATGTCTAGGGACTATTACCACCTTATTTACAGCAATCTGTGCTCTAATACGAAATGATATAAAAAATCGTATCATTTTCTACCTCAAGCCAGGAGGCTTTATAATAGCCAAAATTGGCATTAATTAACCACATCTAGCCTTCCTTCACATCTGCACCCATGCCTTTTTCAAAGCTATATTATTTATATATTCCAGATCCATCATCCATAACCTCAATGATGAGCAAGATACCTGAAAAATAGGACGACCCTTCAAGACTTTACCCTTCAACTCCTCCTCCCCTGTTATTGATATCCTTGCACTTACAGGAATGCCTTTCCTCACAGGCTTTTACTCTAAAATCTTTATTATCGAAACCAGAAACACATCATACACCAATGCTTAAGCCCTTTCTATTACTCTTATTAAACCCCTCTGACAACTGTGTATAGTACCTGTATCATTTTGTTCGCTCTGATAGGACAACCTCACTTTACAACTCTCATTATCATTAACGAAAATAACCCCTTCCTAATTAGCTCAGTTATGTGCCTAACAATCAGCAGTATCTTCCCTGGATTCCCCATCATCAACACTACTATTCCTGCTTCACACCTCTCCCCCCAAACAACTATACCACTCCATTTAAAGCTCACAGCCCTAGGCTCGACCATTTTGGGCCTCTTACCAGCAATGGAGCATAACTTCCTCATAATAACCTCAAACTAAAGCACCCATCACAGACATTCAACTACTTTAAACACACGAGGATTTTATCTGGCCACAATTCACCATTCAACCCCAGACTCAAGCCTTTCCATAAGGCAAAATCTGGCTTCACTTCTACTAGACCTAATTTGACTAGAAAAGTCTATACCAAAAACCATTTCACAAACTCAAATTTCAGCCTCCATCACCATATCTACTCAAAAAGGCCAAATTAAACTCTACTTCCTCTCTTTTTTATCCCCTCCATTTAACGCTACTATTAATTATCTGATCCATTACCGCAAGTAATTTCAATTGCTACATAAATACTAACAAATAATGATCAACCAGCAACTACCACTAATCAACACCCATAACTGTATAAGGCAGCCACGCCTACAGAATTCTCATGTGATAAACCTGCCTCCTCACTCTCAAAAATTATTCAACACTCTACGCTATTAATGTCAATCGTGATTACTACCCCCCGTTACTCCACTATTCACCAAACCAGCACTATGAATAATTCTAATAATAAAGCCCCTCAAATGTCAATACTTGATCCTCTTGTTTCAGGGTATTCTTCCATAGGTATAGCTACAGTACAACCAAAAACAACCGTCATACCACCCAAATAAATAAGTAAATAAACTATTAACCCCATGAAATCCCCACCAAAATTCAACACAATACCACAACCCACAACACTACTAATATTTAGCCCTAGACCTCCATAAATAGGAGAAGGCTTTGAAGAAAAACCTACAAATCCTATAACCAAGAGAATACTCAATACAAATAAAGCATATGCCATTATTCCCACATGGATTATAACCATGACTAATGATACAAAAAATCATTAGCTGTATTTCAACTATAAGAACACTAATGACCAACATCTGCAAAACATACGCGTTAATAAAAATTATTAACTATTCATTCATTGACCTCCCCACAGCATCTAACATTTCTACACGATGGAATTTCGGCTCAATTTTGGTGCCTGCCTAATTCTCCAGATCATTACAGGATTATTTTTGGCCATGTACTATATATCAGACATCTTAACTGCCTTCTCTTCAGTTGCTTATATCAGGGAGATGTAAACTACAGCTGAATGGCCAGCTATTTTCATGCTAATGGCGCTTCAATATTCTTCATCTGCATCTTCCTACATGTTGGTCATTTACAGTCCTAGAAACCTGAAATATTGGCATTATCCTCCTACTCACAATTATAGCAGCAGCATTCACAGGCTACGTGCTCCCATGAGGCCAAATATCATTCTGATATTTCATATTGAATGTCATTCAATATTTAATATTGAATTACAAATCTGCTCTCAGCTATCCCATACATTGGATCTGACCTTGTACAATGGATCTGAGGCGGACTCTCAGGTCACAAAGCCACCCTCACACAATTTTTCATCTTTCATTTCATCTTACCCTTCATCATTGGATCTCTTGCAACTGTTCACCTTTTATTCTTACATGAAACAGGATCTAACAATTCTTCAGGTCTTTCATCGGACCCCAACAAAATCATTTTCCATCCTTACTATGCAATCAAAGACATTCTAGGATTAATTTTTCTCCTCTTCCTTCTAATAACTCTTACACTATTTTCCCCTGACCCTCTGAGCTATCCAGATAATCATACTTTAGCCAACCCACTCAATACCCAACCCCTCATTAAACCAGAGAGATACTTTCCGTTTGCCTGCGCAGTCTTATGATTCACCTCTGACAAACTAGGAGGCGTTCTAGCCCTGGTATTCTTCATTCTTATCCTAGCAATTATTCCCATACTTCACATATCCAAACAACAAAAATAATATTCTGGCCATTAAGTCAATGCCTATTCTGAATCTAAGTGGTTGACCTGTTTACACTCACATGAATCAGAGGACGGTCAGCCGTCCTCTGAATACCCTTTTATTACCAACGGACAGACTGCATCTATTATATTCATCTCTACTATGCTCGCCCTTATACCACTCACTCCCTTAGTTGAAAACAAATTACTTAATTGAAAATGTCTTTGTAGTGTAATTCAATACTCTGGTCTTGTAAACCAGAAATGGAGAATCCCTTCCCCAGGGCAGCTCAGGGAAAAAGCATTCTCATTTCACCATCAACATCCAAAGCTGAAATTCTAATTAAACTACTCCCCAAACTTTTCTCACCAAACTTTTCTCTCATGGCTTTAACTGCCATGTCAGTATTAATCAACTAGCACTAACACATCAGTGCTTTTATGTATTTCATGCATTATTGCTAGTCCCCATGGATTATACATGGTACTATAATTGCTTATTCATACATAGTACATTTGCATACAAAAGTACATTCTGATTTTTAACCACATGCATATAAGCATGTATTAAAAATCCCTAAATCAACTGTAGTACAGCTACTATTATTAACTATACAATAAAAACCTAGTCCGCCCAAATATTGACCTGTACTAGAAATTCTTGACATTAAATAGTGCATACATTTATTCATCAGACATAGTATATTTCAATCAAAACCCCTCTCGTCCACAAGGATATGTCCTATCAAATTTTCGTCTTTTAGTCTATCAACCTCCCAGAAATCATCATCCCACTACTCGCTCAGGGCCCAGACCACTTGAGGGTGACTACCTTGAAACTATATCTGGCATCTGGTTCTTACTTTAGGGCCATAAAACTAAGATCACCTGCGTGTTCCCCTTAAATAAGAAATCTCGATAGACTAGTAACTATCACCCTATATACCAGTCACGGGATCATTGTAATGTATTTGGTATTTTTAACTTTGGGGGTCACCATCACTCACCATTGTCCAGTCCCCTCCAAATCTGCTGTAGATGAACTCGGATTTGATTTCTGCCAAATCCGTTGTAGAAGCTGAGCTTATAATGACTATTCCAGGCTGGCATTATAACCATAAGCTGTTAATTAATTCATGCTTGAAGGAGAGAGAAATTAATCAATAGACACGTACGCTCAGGCACACATGCTCACTTTCAATAACTATTTCCGATTAAACCCTCAAATCCCTCTCCCCCCATCTCTGACTTTATCAACCTAGGAAAATGTACTCTTGCTGAACCCCAAAAACAAGAGACTAAATGCAACCCAGTCAGAACCCAGATATCATATTTTATTCATGAATATCCCAACAGCTACCCCTCCTTAAGAGCCTCCTACTAAATTAAACCTCTATTTATATAATAATCGCAATAATTAAATTTTCAGCCTAATACTAATAGGCCATATAAATCTGGCTGACAATGCAAAACCCCATCTCTACTAAAATTACAATAATAATCTGGGCATAGTGGTGCATGCCTGTAATCCCAGCTACTTGGGAGGCTAAGGCATGAGAATCGCTTGAAACCAAGAGGTGGAGATTACAGTGAGCTGAGATCACACCTCTGCACTCCATCCTGGGCGACAGAGTGAGACACTGTCTCAAGAGAAAAAAAAAAAAACAAAAGGAAGTTCTTTGGCTTGGATACTATTCTCTACTGAAATGCAAATTGTGTCTTTTATCCTATTTGGAAAAGATGTACTTGGAAGCAAATATCTGGACAACACATACTATTAAGCCTAGTTTAATAGCTCCTTCTGCCCTTCACGAAAAGTTGGGAAATGATGCTACAGAGGCATTATTTATTTGTATCTAAATGAATTTTCCAATGCTGTCTTATTGCTGAAAAGTACACAAAAATTTCAAACAGGAATTTTTTTTTTAAAGCTAAAGTGATAAAACGCAGAGTAGTATCCTTTTTAGATATCACTCAGCCCCACAACCACTTGTAAGTGTAAAACTTTGACTACATTAATAACTGCTCCACAATATCTGAACAATGCCATCTCTAAAATTGAACTGTTAAGGCATTGTGATCCATTTACTGCAATATATGGCAATAGCGTTTTGAGCCAGTATTCACTAATTTGGAAACAATTGGGCCAGTTTCTCTTTGTCTTTATACTTTGCCAAAAGATGCCAATGTCTTGAACTCAGTCTTTTGACAGTGATAATTTAATTTTAAAATTGTTACTTTCAAAATCTTTCACCACACCAGTTTTTGCCATATCAAATTTAAAATCATCAGACTCATTTATATTAACATTTCTTAACACTTATATAGGTCTTACTGTCCAACAGTCAATATCATAACAATTTTACATACATTAAGTAGCTTAAGCTCTTTGACCACCCATCGTGTTTAGTACTAGTATGGTCTCCAATTTATTTATCAAGACACTGAAGCACCAAGAAGTCAAATAACCTACCTCATGTCAACAAACCACCAAGTGACAGTACACAAATCAGAAGCTGCTTCCAGGTCCTATTTTATATTGGTCTGATTTCTCTAATTTATAGCAGAATGCCTATAACTGATTAATTTATAAAGAAAAGGAATTTATGTCTTACTGTTATGGAGGCTGAGAAGTTCAATGTTGAGGAGCCGCGTCAGGTGTGAGCTGGTGGGCACTCTCTGAAGAGTCCTGAGGAAGCACAGGACATCACACTGCAAGCAGACTGAGAATGCTCATGGGCTTGCTCACCTCTGTCTTCCTCTTCTTATAAAAACACCATTTCCACTCCACAATAACCCATTATTCCATGAATCCATGAAAGGACTAATCCATTTGTCAGGGCAGAGCCTCATGATTCAATCGTCTCTTGAAGACCCTGCCTCTCGATACTGCCATATGTTTATACATATAAATAGCAAGTACAAAATATATCACAAAACACATGCCAGATATATATATATATATATATATATATATATATATATATACATGCAATCACATGCCAGATATATATATAATCATAATAACTAAGCTTTCAGCCTAATACTAATAGGCCATATAAATATATATATCTGGCATGTGTTTTGCGAGATATATATATATATATATATATATGGCATGTGTTTATATATATATATATATACACACATATATGGCATGTGTTTTGCGATATATTTTGTACTTGCTATTGTTTGAATGTGTCCTGTTCAAAGTTCAGGTGTTGCCAATGTGATAGTATTGAGAAGTGGGGCCTTTAAGAGGTGATTACATCATTAGGGATCCTCTCTCATGAATGGGATTAAGTCTGATGTGAAAGAAGCTTCACACAATATTTGGCTATTCTTCTGCCTCCTGTCATGTTAGGAGACGGCATTTCTCCCTTGCAGAGGACATAACCCTCACCAGACAACCAAGCCCATGAGATTCTTGGTCTTGGACTTACTAGCTTCCAGAAATATAAAAATAAACATTTCTGTTCTTTATAAATTACCAATTTTCAGGTGTTTGTTATAGCAGGACAGAGTAAGCAGAAATAATTTAGTATTGGATTGCTCACTCATTGCATAAATAGTTGCTGAATATCAACTTTTTGTAGACACAGTACTAGTTACTGAGGACACTCAGGATTCAAAATAGAAATATTTGCTTTTCTGGGGTTTATATTTTAGGGCATGGGTCATAAAATTATAGATAGTTTATCACTTTAAAAGAAAAGAAGACATAAATCATAACACATTAAATATCTCCATGAATAATTTCATTTCTATGGAAACCGTTGAGGTTTATTGAATTATTTTGTAACTGTTTGTCAGTTTCATATAAAGTTTCCATATACATATGATTTGACTCACCAATTAATTCAATTTATCAAAGTATAATTAAAACTTAGGTTTATACAAAAAAGTATTTGTAAATGTTTATATGAATTTATTTATAATTAACACACTGAAATTTCTTTCAACTGGTAAATGAATAAACATACTATAACACATTTATGCAATGAAATACTACTTAGCAAGAAAAATAAATGAACAAAGGCACGCCAAATGACAAAAGCAGACCATGAACCCTAATGCATTCCACTAAGTGAAAGAGGTCAGGCTTCTACATGTTACAATTCTCATTTTCTTCACTATTCCAAAATATATATGATATGAAACGTTATTTGTCACAACTATTGAACTATTTAATATAGTCTGCTTCTGCTTAACTGTATGTAGATTAAAAATTATGTCTTTAATTATCTACCTTTGAAATTAATGAGAAAGACTAGTCACCAAGTAATAACAAAATCAATGTAGTTGGAAATGAGAGGAAAGCTCTCCATCTTTTGCTATTTAATTCCCTGAGTTCTCCATCTGTTTTTTTAATACAGTGACTGATGTATTATGTTTTTTGGATACTTAGTCATAACAAAAACATATGAGAAAAATTAAATATTGATGTTCACAGTAGGATAGTTGTAATATTTCATAGGCTTTTACCAAATAAGCAATATTTCTGCTTGCCAGGACATTCTCTGTTGATGAAAGATTATTTTTCTTCTCACTTGAATGGAAATCTGAAAAGTCATTTTAAACTATATTTAGCTATTATGAGCTATTTACTTCTTTTTTGTTCAAAAGCAAACGGACAAGAAATGCAATAGAACTGTTGACAGAATTGACTTTTCCTTGTGACAAATCTGATGATTTCAGTGTGTTAAAATAGTCATTATTTCACATTAGAAACATGAAATGTTTGGAATATTTTAAGATTGAAAAAATGATGACTCCTTGTTTAGTAATAGATTCATCCTTCCATTGTTCTGAAACAATCAGATGTTATTAAAGTACAGAAATTGATAATAGATCAACAGATAGATAATATATTACACTGCTCCAAAACTAACAAACTTTCTTATTATCTCTCATTTGGAGAGGAAATACATATCAATTCTCTTTATATTTTTATTTTTAAACCATTTCCATCAATCTCTAAGTAGGTATGCTCTGGGATATAACATTAATGCTTTAGAAATAATTCAACGAAACAATCCAGCTATCTTTTAGATTTTCTACTAAATTCAAGGTCATTATAAGTGAGGTAAATGGAGGTAGATCCAAGTACCATCATTTATTTTTTTCACTGATTGACATGATAAATATCAAGAGATTCTCCACAGGCCAAAAATTAAAAGTAATTAGAAGGCAAAATTGAAAATAAATAAACAAAAGTAAATTAACAATATAAAAAAGAGGAAATAATATGTGTTCTGAGTCAAAAACTATTGGAAATGTTTCAAGTCACCGAAGATTTACCAATGAACAAAATCACATGTTTTTGGAAATGCTCAGTGGAAGAAACTGAACCTTGATTTGCACACAGCAGGAAAAATGTATGGGATTCATCATTTGACCTTGATCTTTGTGAGCTTCCTGATTTCTTAAGATGTGACACATGTCTATTTTAAAGAGATAAATTGTGAATGTTTATATGTATCAAATGATTATAGAAAAAGCAAGAGGACTAGTTATTCGGAAAGAAAACTTTCAAAAATATCAAAGAAAGACACCATGAGATTGTTTTATCTGAGATAGTCATTGAAAGAGAATTGAAATTTTAATAAAAAGGGAAATGTGGAAATACCTAAAATAAGGTAAATTATCATATATTAAGTGTTTGCCATGCAGCAATTACTGTAGGCATTTTGCAATCAATATTTCTAACATTATTAAACACATACACTACTATTGCTGCTTTTGTAAAATAAGGCAGTAGAGACCTGGGACTAAATGGCCTATTCTGAGTTAATTGATCTATTAAGTATGAGATTCAGGATTAAAACTCAGGCTGACACCTTATCTTGCTCTCCAACAACACTGCTACATTGGATAAACATTACTAAGATATCATAGTGTAATAGATACATTGAAGGCATACATTTTACTCTTAAAATTTCCATAAAGTAAGAAAGAAAAACAGGCTAGAAAAATATAATGATACTGGATTATAAATAACCATGGAAGACAAGAAATTTGAATTTAACTCTATACTTAGATAGCTGTTAATAAACAAATAAATGAATGAATAATTAAATAGCAAGTGTATTAATGACCACTAATTTGTCATTCACATTCATTCATCTACTTTTTTACTCATTTATTTGTTTACAAAGTTTTAAAAATGATTTATGGAATGGTTATTCTGTAACAGACACTCTGCTACACATAAGAATCCTGCTCTGGGTTAGAGACATTGGTAGCTGTTAATACTTACTAGCAAGATTTTGAAAGTTTGGCAAAAATTAAAGTTGAACACCAGAGTGACGCTTTTTGGTATGGTACACTATTATTGTTACAGATTGCTGTAGTACATAAAATTATTTATACCTCTATAAACACAGAACATATATTTATATATATATGAATACATATATAACAGAGATACACATAAATTACATACAATTTTAGGTGAATATAATTATGCATTTTATTGAAGACTTAATTTTATTTTAACATAGAAGTAATAGTGATAGTTTTCCTTCTCTGTCTTGTCCATATCAGACCCTTATCCCTAAAATGTAATGTCACCTTGGGTTAATAAACTTTTTATTATAATAAATATGTATGGATTCATCTGCTGGGATTGTCATAACAAAATACTACAGAATGCATAGCTTAAATGGCAGAAGTTTATCTCTCAATGTTCTGGAGCCTGCAAGTCTAAGAATAAGGTGTCAAAAACAGTTTTTCCTCAGTCCTTTCGTCTTGACTTGGTTTCTTTCTTGGTGTGCCTCACATGGCTTTTTCTCTGTGCACAAGCAGCCCTGGTGTCCCTTCCTTTTCCTTTCAGGGCACCACTCATAATGGATTAGTGGCCCACCTGTATGATTTCAATTACCTTGAATTACCCCTTTAAAAATAATAGCTATATCTCCAAAGACAGTCTTATTGAGGATAAGGACTTCAACATTTGAATTTTGTAAGAATACATTTCAATCCAGAACAATGTAAAAACATGTTCATATTCTAATATAGAGTGTTAACTTTTTTTAAAAATAAGCTGTTAGACACAATTATTACATCATTATTTTTCACTTCAAAATACTTTGTATAAACCATTAAGAGTCATTTCCCATTGATGTAAATTTTTGCACAGACTACATATATTTCACTGTATGGATATAGCTCATGATTTATTCTGCCATCTGCCTAGTAATGAGCATGCAATATGTTGGCCATGTTTATGCCACTGCAGCTTTTGTGCAGTAAATATCTTGCATCTATATTTCTACATATTGGAACATTAGTTTTTTTTTTTAATTACAAATTCTCAAAGTGCAATTAGTGGATCAAACACTTTGTTCCCTTGGGTGTTAGAAGAAATTGCCAAATTGATTTTCAAAAGGCAGTAAAATTTTCAAAAGGCATCTCCAACACATATCAGATAGTAATCCTTTTATCATAGACTTCAAAACAATAGGGCTTATAGTCTTTATTTTAAAACTCGTTCATGTGTCTACTTCACTATACATTTAATTTTATCCTTAATATTAGTAAATTTTAATATTCTTTATTTGAATTTGCATCTATGGAATTTGAATTTTATACCTTTTTGCTAGTGTTTAAATGTCTTTCTCTTGTCAATTTATAATAATTCTTTGAAGATTATGCATAACTTTATGACTACCATCTGCTTTTAAATTATTTACTCAATGGGTGATGCGAGAGTGTCAGTAATTTTCTTTTCTTTCTTTCTTTCTTTTTCTTTTTTTTTTTTTTTTTAATTTAGGAGGCCCTTTTGGGATCAGAGCTTGGCATAGGCTGAGGTCTAGTGGTGGAGAAGGAGAAAACAGCAAATCCTTTGTAGTTGTATATGGATGGAATGATTGAGACATCTAGAGCCCTCAAATTCGTAACTTTTTTTTTTACCCAAATATACATTTGCTAAATTGTGCTGCATAGAAAAATAAAGAGTTAGGCTGTAAAGTTTTCATGCTGACACTTAAGAAACACAAATCTGACAAAGCCAGAAGGCTTAACAAATGAATAAGCACACCAGAAAATAAAGTCCTGGAGATAGTGGTAGATTAACTCTGAAGTCCCACAACTGCTTCTCACCTGGGAACACTTAGTGATTATGGGTCCAAGTAGAGAACGCAAGAATGCAAATCAAGGTTAGCCCTGCTGAAAGTGACAAAGAAATCAGCAGCACACACGTGGAACTGGAAAGAGAAGATAGGAGTCTTGTAAGCCTTAAAGCATAAACAATCTCACCATCAAGATATGTAGCACATTTTAAAGCAGCATGGAATGAAAAATCAAGACCTAAATTGACGCACTCTGAAGTACAGAACTAAAACTTTTGAAGTGTATCATAACAGTGGAGGCAGAGTGCTGCCCTGCTCCAAATAAAAAACTCCAAATTAATCACCCTAGGAATGTTTATGGGATTCTGAAGGTATATTTTTTGTATATTTAAGGAAATAAGACATCAGTTTTTTTCCTCACTTAGCATATAGCATCTTTCAAAGTCACAATCTTGTTCATCATCAATATTAAATTTAATTGCCGGTCAGAGGTTGTGCTAAGAATGCATAACTGTTTCTTTAGTCACTCTGTTTCAAGCACTGGACACAGAATATATGGTGTTCTTCATGCTAACTTCATTTTGAAAATTTTCCACACCTATGCCTCTGTTCGCTGGTGCTAGCATGCTGTTCAAGAGAGTTTATAGATTTGCTCTTTATTCATCTAAAGATATCCTAGTCACATGGCTGAATTAATATAGTCACATTTGGGAGAAAGTACATATAAACATTATTTTTGATGAAAATTTCAGCTGGAGAAGAAGTAGAACACTACAAGAAATTTAGAAAAAAAATGCAGTGGTCACCTAGTCTGGCTTCCCTACAGACAGCAAGGAACTTGGTACAAAATGTTTGTGAAATTAGACACGTTGTCCCTGATGATCCATGACTTTTTATTAGCATGATAATTAACTGATAACAACTTCACTGTCTATCTCAAGTTTACATTTATGTATGCCTGCTGCATTAGCAAGCATGTATCGGCACAGATAGTCTGTCTTTGGTGTTTTTTTTTTTTGTTTTTTTTTTTTTTTTTTTTGGGGTTTTTTGACGGTGTTTCTTGGCATGATCTCGGCTCACCACAACCTCCGCCTCCTGGGTTCAAGCAATTCTCCTGCCTCAGCCTCTGAAGCATCTGGGACCACAGGCATAGGCCACCATGCCCAGCTAATTTTTGTATTTTCAGTAGAGAAGGGATTTCACCATATTGACCAGGATGGTCTCGATCTCTTGACTTCATGATCCACCCACCTCGGCCTCCCAAAGTGCTGGGATTACAGATGTGAGCCACCGTGCCTGGCCTCACCCATGTCTTCTTAATAGGCTTTTTGGTGTACTTGTGTGAGGGAATCAGAAAAAATATATTACAACTGAATGGGGCTGTAAGTGTCCTACATCTCTTGGAGACAGTGAATCAACTGTGCATTGTTCATCTGCATTTTGACTGTGAGCCATCACATGAGGTCCGGTGTGAAATTATCTGCATTCAGTATCATATCTAAGCTCAAAATTTTTCAAATTTTTAAATATTTTGGGTTGTAGTTTTTCAGATTAGGCATATGCAACCTATACTCTTTCTCAGTTTACAGAATAAACATAACAATTTTTCTAATTAATATAAAATCTGAACACAGTTAACAGTATTGATTTGACATATTTAGAACAATGTGTACAGCACAACAATAATTAACAACTTGTTCAAGTGCTTACAAGGAATTTACTAAGCTAACCACATATTGGGCAATAAAGATAATATCAATAAATTTTGAAAATGAAAATTATTGTTTGTTTTGTGACCATAGTAAATTTACTTCAGAAATTGAGAGGCAGATATCAAGAAAATTCCCAACAGCAACAATATTAAGCATTGCCCTTACAAATAACCCCAGTATCAAAGAGAACACTAAAATGGAAGTAGTAAATTAATTGCAACTGATCCATAATAACGATTTGGCACATGGAATGTTTTAAAATGCAGAAAATTGAGAGAAAAATTATTAACCTTAGATGTATGGATTAGAAAATAAATATCTAAAATTAAGTGATTAATACTTTCTTTTAATAAACTATGAACAGACACTTTTCAAAAGAAAACATTTATGGGACCAACAAACATATGAAAAAAAAGCTCATCATCACTGTTCATTAGAGAAATGAAAATCAAAACCACATTGTGATACCATCTCACACCAGTTAGAATGGCTATCATTAAAAAATCTGGAGACAACAGATGCTGGAGAGGATGTGGAGAAATAGGAATGCCTTTACACTGTTGGTGGGAGTGTAAATTAGTTCCACCATTGTGGAAGACAATGTGGCGATTCCTCAAGGATCTAGAAATAGAAATACCATTTGACCCAGCAATCCCATTACTGGGTATATATCCAAAGGATTATAAATTGTTCTGTTATGAAGACACATAGACACGTATGTTCACTGCAGTGCTGTTTACAATAGCAAAGACTTGGAACAAACAGAAATGCCCATCGATGATAGAATGGATAAAGAAAATGTGGCCTCTATATACCATGGAATACTATGCAGCCATAAAAAAGGATGAGTTCATGTCCTTTGCAGGGACATGAATAAAGCTACAAACCATCATTCTCAGCAAACTGACAAAAGAACAGAAAACCAAACACTGCATGTTCTCACTCGTAAGTGGGTGTTGAATAATGAGAACACATGGACACAGGGAGGGGAATATCACACACTGGGTTCTGTTGGGGCGTGGTGAGCTAGGGAAGAGATAGCAGGCGGTAGGGATATTGGGGAGGAATAACATTAGGAGAAATATCTAATTAGGTGACGGGGAGATGGAGGCAGCAAACCACCATGGCATGTGGATACCTATGTAACAATCCTGCAAGATCTGCACATGTACCCTGAAATTTTAAGTAAAATAAAAAAAAAGGAACCAAATATAATAGCACAAATTAAACTTACACAAAATAAAAGAAGGTAAATTATATACAAAAGCAAAAATTAACAGCCTACAATAGAACATGAAGAAAGAAAAAACTCTACAAAGCCATATGCTAGGTGTTCTGTTTTAACAATAAAAAAAACACATATTAAGCCTCTAGAGGAAAATGTCCAAGACTAGAAAGACAATCACAATGACCAATAGTAGAAATAAAAATGAGATGTCACCGCAGCTATCATAAAATATTAAGAAACACACCTAGTGGTTTCTGCCATCAGTTGCTGTCAAAGAGCTTCTAACACCTTTGTAATTTTCTATACTATAAGGCTGCTAGGAGAACATTTTGTTCCAATGTTCAATCTTTGACCCCAGTTCTAGGCACAGAGCTACTGAATCCCTTGGAATTTTGGGGCATGACAGAAAAATTAGCTGGGAATTGTGGTGTGTGCCTGTAGTCCCAGCTACTCGGGAGGCTGAGGCAGGAGAATTACTTGAACCTGGAAGGCAGAGGTTGCAGTGAGCCGAGATCGTGCCACTGCACTCCAGCCTGGCGACTGGTGACAGAGCGAGACTCTGTCTCAAAAAAAAAAAAAAAAGATTTTAGTTAAAATAACTAAAAGATTATAATTGGAATGTTTCTAACAGAAAACGCATTAATGTTTGAGGTGATGGATGCCTCATTTATGCCGAGGTGATAGACACATCATTTATGCTGATGTGATTATTAAACATTGCATGTCTTTATCAAAATATTTCATGTACTCCATAAATATATACACCTATGTACCCATCAAAATTTAAAAAATTCAGTACATTTGACAATATTAGAAATAGTAAAATTATTATTAACATCCAAATTTTTCACTATAAACCTCCCATGTACAAAAGCAAAGATAGCTTCACTTCTAAATTATTTCAAGTTCTTTTAAGGTGCAAATAACCCTAATTTTTCACCATATTTTCTAGAAATTTGATAAACTAGCTAAGACTTTCTAAAACTTTATATGATTTATTAATAAAGTATCATAACATTGAAATTCCACTATTGAACAAATATTAGCTAAATTAATTTTTGAAATATATAAAAATAATAACAGGTCACAGACAGTGAATTTATTCTAGCAATAGAAGGTTGACTTAACAGTAGAAACGGCATCAGTGCAACTCATATGCAAAGGAAAAAGTTGTTTGGCAAAATCTTAGCACACATTTGTGAGTCAAAAAACTACCAGAATCAAAGTCAAACAATCCTTTAATAAGCTCTTAAGATTAATCTTAAATAACTCAATTTAGAGATATTATATGTCAGTATAAACTACAGGCAATTCCATTGTTATTTTACATCCAGTGTCCATGCTGAGATTAGTTTAAAAAAAAACAAATGCCAGCTTTGACTTTTATTTACTATTTTACTGGAGTTCCTAAAAAAAAAAAAAAGAGAGAGAGAGAGATAAACAAAAGGCAACATTTTGAACATTGAAATACAGTTTGTTTTTATGTTATACATACATAAGTATTTTTTCAGATGAAAGGTTGTAAATATAGGAAAACCAATGTAAAAGCACTAAAAAATAAGGAAATGAATTAAGTGAGTTTGCCGGATGTATAAATGTAATATAAAATTCAGTTGTATTCTATACACAGCAACAAATAAAAAAACAATAAAAAGTATTGATACCTCTCAGATGATACAAGACAAAGATACTAAATTCTTAAGAGTAAAATCTAGCACATAATAAGACCGAATTAAGGTACTTTTCATTTGAGACTGTATGTAAAAGCTTTGTTTAAGTGAACATTGGAATAGTGGAACAAATTAGAAATTCTTTGATTTATGACTTAATTTGAACTACACTTAACAGCACTAAGAAGCAAATTATACTTTTCCATCATTATTCCTAACGGTTTCACACTATTAATGATATTTAAGCAAATACTTTATGAAGACAATATTATTATATTTTGAAAGATGTAATTTAACTTATAAACACATAACTAAAGCCACTCTTCAAAATGATTCAGACAAACCTTAAATTTAATTAATGTATTGACAATTGTTCTAATCTAACATTGGAACTAAAAAAATTTGATGTGAGTTATGGATCAATAAAAATATTGAGTGAGTTCTCGAGAGATCTGGCATTTTATTATATTTACATTTATTAGCTCACAAAACTCTGAATTTTTAATTTGCTCCACTATTCCAATGTTCACTTAAACAGATTGCTTTACATACATTCTTTAATATGAAAAATCCCTTAGTTGCAACTTATTATGTACCAGATTTTACTCCAATAATCCAGCTGATTAGTAATTAGCCTATGATCATTGTATAAAACTAGTCCTACAAGTTTCCTGTTTAAAAACTTGTTTATTGAATGTTAACACATTCAATAAGAATAATGTCCATTTAAAAAAGATATTTGAATTAAGCTGCATGTTTTCATAGCTTTTATTATATTTACATTTATTAGCTCGCAACACTCTCAAAAGATTTGAACTTCAATATCTATGAGAACATTTTTATTCTTTTGTGCATAAAGTCACACTGTCCTCATTTGGTAACACGTAGTCACTCTTTGAGGGGCAATGTGTAGTGGATGATTTCTACAAAGCAAAATGCAAACATATAATGAAATACATACAAGCCAGATAATGAACTTTTGTTTTTTTTTTTTTTTTTTTTTTTTTTTTTTGAGACGGAGTTTTGCTCTTGTTACCCAGGCTGGAGTGCAATGGCGCGATCTCGGCTCACCGCAACCTCCGCCTTCTGGATTCAGGCAATTCTCCTGCCTCAGCCTCCTGAGTAGCTGGGATTACAGGCACGCGCCACCATGCCCAGCTAATTTTTTGTATTTTTAGTAGAGACGGGGTTTCACCATGTTGACCAGAATGGTCTCGATCTCTTGACCTCGTGATCCACCCGCCTCAGCCTCCCAACGTGCTAGGATTACAGGCGTGAGCCACCACGCCCAGCCTGAACAAAACTTCTTACACACGATAAATAAATAAATGTTTGTTGTAATTCATTTTTTCCCTCAATGGCAATTCACTTTCTGCCTTTGCTTGTTGGATTTTTCTGATCACTTGAACACCAAGTACCCTCATTTGGAATAATTTTCTCAGCATACATATAAACCAATGTTTTAATATATATATAATATATTTACTTAAAAATAGTTTTCTGTGCACTAACACCATACTGTATCTGAAGGCTTTGTGCATTTTTAAATTGTGTTGCCATGCTATCCAATAGGAGATATGTCTACAAAAATATATTACCAACATGAGGTGCCATGGGCCACCCCTATATCCTCAGCAACTCAGAAGGCTGAGGTGGGAGGATCAGTTGAGGTCACGAGTTTGAGACTTGCCTGGGCAACATGAAAAGATTCTTCTTTTTTTTTTTAATGAAATAGCCAGAACTTTGAAAAAAAGACAATAATCAACATGATGTGTTAATTACACTGTGTTTATGCAAGTTCATGAAGTTATTTCTATTAAAGCCATTTAAAATTGAGTTATTAAACATCACAACTATTTTAGCTACTACATTATTATGTAAGCATTACCTTTTGAACTTACCAAATTAAAGCAAATGAAGTATGATGTTTTTATAATACTTATTTCCAGGTCCATATTTTCACAGAAAGATTAAAATTCGGCATTGCACAAATAATCCCAAAGCCTAAAATGTTGGTCATTAATACTTCCCATGAAAGTAAGATGAATGAAAAATGTGGTAGAACACTAATTTGCTGTATTGTAATCTCCATCTTAAGTAGATACAGCACTCATTAGATTTTATTTCAAGATGAATTTCTCATGCACATTCATTATATCCTACTCTCCTAACCAATAAAATTTCACTGTTCTGGGGAATAGAAGGCAGAGATTTCCTCTGACCCATCTCATTCTTTTCTTGTCTGTGACCAAAAAACAGTGATGAAATGATATACTCTTAATCGTGTCCAAAAGATAATTATTCACAAGTATCCAAGTAGACAAATTTGCAAAAATAATGCAATGTGTAATGCATAATACTGTGTAGGAAAATGAAGAGCGTCTATTGCTTTTCAAAACATATGAAAGAGGTGATAATAAGGAGATTCACTAGTGGTTGGGAGAATTCAAAAAAACCTGAATAATGGAAAGAGGAAAAGCCTGTCTGGATAAGCTGACAATTTGACAGTCTAACAACTAACCTAGCCTAATATAGATTAATGCCATGAGTTTGTTCTTCAGAGACGTTCTATGCTCAAAGACTCAATTGCGAGCAGGAGTGAATCCATCTGTCTCTTCTACACATTCAAGTCAGAAAGAATGCAATTCGCATTCCATCCCCACCACACAATAAGACATAACCCTAAAGATCTTTTGCTACAGTAGCTATGCCATATTAAATTTTTTCTTAGTATGGATGAGAATTCGCCAGAGTTAAGCTATCTAAATTTTGGCTTTGAATGTCTAGTGGTCTGACAGTTGGCTTTTTTCTCATTCAAAGCAAATAAATGTAGATGTCCCTATCAGTATTCCTGATTGAAAATAGAATTATTGAGTGACAAAATCAACAATGCACACACGTATGCAAATCAAAAAAAGAACTTAGTAGCTTAAAAATAATAATGTTTCTATATATTAGTCACAAAGTTATAAAATAAAGAACTCAAAAACCATGAAAAAACGGCTACATAAATAATAGATTACCTTAATAGAAAAACAGAAAACTCAAGCTGTAAAATAAAAGCTTAAAAATCAAACAAAATAAACCAGTTACCCCACAAACAAGCCAAGTCAAAGAAAAATAAAACTAAGCCTACCCTCAAAAAAAAGCTAAGTGTATGTCAATAGAGATATATAAGGAAATAATACAATAATTACAAGATGTTTCTAAAAGTAAAAAATAGATATTTCTTAGCAATATAAAATATATTTAAATAAAAATTAGTATAATTTAGAAAATTAAAACTGATGAAATACCTGAGAATATAGAGTAGAATTAGGAAAAACTATATGGGAATACATACTGGCTTGGAAGACAAATCTAAAAACCCCGTTTACCAATTACTAGAAATCCAAGAATGAATGAACTACGAAATTAATGAGTTATCGCAATTGAAGAAGGAGCCAATTCTTTACAGTGAAAGAGAATGTAAAGAGCTAAGAAGGATGATTTCAAAACAATCTAATCTCAAACTTTTGCTCAGAAAGTCTACAACATTTAGAGCTCTGGATGGATGACAAAGTGTAGAAAACAATAGCCTAACACAATTAACACAACTGATGCAGCTTAGTATAATGGATTTATTCTTTGGAGGAGTTCTGTGCTCAGAAATCAAAGACTACTACAGACAGGAGTGAAAGGTATTAACACTCAACTCTCTACACTCAAGTTAGAGTGAATTCAGTCCATATCCCTACCACATCTGACACTCAACTCTAGGCAAAACCTTAACAGTTTCCATAAAGTATAAGTGGATTATGCCATATTTAAGATAAAACAATCTAAATTTGGGTGACAAAATCAGGATGTTGTTCCTCTATAACTGAATGATATTAAGTCTGGCATCTGACTAATAGTCTGCAACAACAGATTATAAAAGTAGTGTTTCAGCCGGGCGCGGTGGCTCAAGCCTGTAATCCCAGCACTTTGGGAGGCTGAGGTGGGTGGATCACGAGGTCAAGAGAGGGAGATCATCCTGGTCAACAAGGTGAAACCCCGTCTCTATTAAAAATACAAAAATTAGCTGGGCATGGTGGCGCGTGCCTGTAATCCCAGCTACTCAGGAGGCTGAGGCAGGAGAATTGCCTGAGCCCAGGAGGCGGAGGTTGCGGTGAGCCGAGATCGCGCCATTGCACTCCAGCCTGGGTAACAAGAGTGAAACTCCGTCTAAAAAATAAATAAATAAATAAATAAATAAATAAATAAAAGTAGTGTTTCTCAGAACTTAATATACATCTTAATCACTTACAGAAGTTAAAACAGATTCCTGTATTCTGTTCAAGTCAGTAAGTATAAAATGCAGCTCCACAAGTAACAAGCTCCAAAGAGACGATGATGATGGCAGCTTGTGAATTACCCTTTGAAGAAAATGATCTTGGAAGGTAATAGGGAAATTATTCAAAATCCTTAGAGAAATTATGTTAAACCTTGAAGTATATTCATAATCAAGTGCTTTTGTTTCCAGTTATATTCTTTTATTCTTATTTTAATATCTGTGTATAAATATGTCTTTCAAAATTTCACTTTCTCTTTATTAAAAAGTTATAGAAATCAATTGACCTTAGGTCATTGTTTTGTTGCAAGTGGTCTTGTGAAATCCATTTATTAATTTTATTCCAATATTCTCTAAATGAATGTATGGTTTTCATAGATATCTGAAGATTACTATTTTTAATCTGAAATTTTCTTCAAATTTGATTTCATCATTTGTTTCACTATAGTAAGCAAAACATTATTTTAAAATGTGTAAATTTATTTTTATTTTATATAATTAAAAAAAAAATTGTGGAGATGGAGTGCCACTCTTTTTGCCCAGGTTGGAGTACAATGGTGAGATCTCAGCTCACTGCAAACCCTGCCTCCTGGGTTCTATGGATTCTCCTGCCTCAGCCTCCCCAGCAGCTGGGATTGTAGGCATGCACTACCACACCTGGTTAATTTTGTACTTTTAGTAGAGATGGGTTGTCTCCATGTTGGTCAGGCTGGTCTCGAACTCCTGACCTCAGACTATCCACCCGCCTCAGCCTCCCAAAGTGCTGAGATTACAGGCCTGAACCACTGTGCCTGCTTTGAATTTGTTTTTAATTAAGGTTAGAGAATAGGGATGGAATCAGGTGGTAGCAGGGAATGAATTTCTTAGGAAAGACAATTACTCACAGGAGACAATAAATACCGACACACTCTAACCTATTACTGCAATTAAGCCTTTTATCGTATATTTCCAAATATTCTATACTGCTCTACATAAACATATATGTAAAATATAAACGTATATGTAAACATATAAGTTACCTGTGTATTTTGATACTAGTTATGTTTCAAATTACACAGGTAACATGATTTATTATCAGAACAAATTATTGTAAATACTAAACTTTATATATTGAATCCCAAATTATTCGGATGCATTTTTAAGTGAAGTGTGGATATTAACAACGTTATTTAAAAATTGCTTCTTTTTGCTGCATGAAGGGTTTATCTGTCACACATACCATGTGTCATTTCATTACATGACATTCATTTATATTTTGGGTTTCAATCATCACTATGTTACATGGTAACAAATGTTGAACAAGTCATTTCTGGTGACTCAAAGAAAAGATTAACATTTTAATTTTATGCACTCTCCTGAAGCATGTTGACATTACTGATTAAATGTTAATTAGAATAAAGTTAGGAAAACTTTGCAAATTTGTATCAATTATATTACCTATATTTTTCCTATCTTTTCTTATATTTTTTTCTCATTCTGTCTCTCCTTTCACTCATCCCTTTTTTCTGCTAATCTGCCATGTTAATTATTCCTATCTTGGGTTTTATATAATTTAAATATTGACACACTATATAGAAATATCTTGAATAACTGTAACACATATCCTAACTCAAAATGTGAATTTGTTGAAATATTTGATGGTGACCTTCATAATTTCACAAATAAGCATTCTTTTGTGTGAATAGCTGAAATTATTACTTCGAAATTGCTAAAAATAAAAGCCTGCCTAAAAAATGATTAATAATCATACAGACTTACTTTTTATCATTAAATTCTACAAAAATAATGTATTTTGAAATCTAATAACATTTCAGAAATTTATTTTCTAAAATAATATACTCAACACAACTATTTTTACAGTCTTGAAATCCCATTATTAGTAATAAAATTTAATTCTACATATACGCTGCACTCTAATAGATGTTTTACACAGAAAATCTTACATTTATAAAGAGTGCACTAGAGTATAAGGATCTGTTTAACAAGCACATATTTAATGTTTACACTTAAAATTTTATAGATTATATTATATCCTCTCAACATTTATTTTTACAGGCTTAAATGATCTCACCTTTGGTATGTCTTATGTTTTTAGTGGATGTGCCTCACAAACCTCATAACTCCCTCCCTAAAATAAAATTCATCATTTACCATTTTAAAAATGCAGTCTTATTTTCAACAGCTCACATTGCATGGACATTTTACGAGCCTATGAATTTAGAATTTTTGTTGCTGTTCTTTGTATAATAAGCCTAGAACAGCAGGTTGGAATTTTAGACAATTTTGGAGTTCTGTACTGTAATTTGAGCAGGACCTAATTTCTTTGTTTCACATGGAACATCTATAATAAACCCATCAAATTGTAGTAGCTGAGACTTACTTAAGAATTATCATGGCCTTCTATAGACTATTGAGGTCAAAGTTGCCCATGGCTGATATTTATTTAGGATTTTATTGAGAAGACTAATTTCTCTTTATAAAGAAATAAATTAAATAATATATGGTCATCTGAGAGAAAGAAAAATGTTTCTAAATTTGTCACTAACCATTTCTACTTGTTACTCAGCATTGACCTTGTAATCTATCACTGAAATGTGTTATAAACAGTTCACAAAACTCAACAGATTGCTCTATGATTAAGCATTGTGTCACCTCTAGCCTTTAGTTAAAGTAATATTTTATTTCTGAAAATCTTTATAACAATATACGTAGTCATTCTTTATAAAGAAAAATGCTTTTTATTGACAGGTTTGACAAAATTTGTTTTTTTCTTTCTTTTTAGAAAACAAGAGGACAAAAATTAAAGTTAGGGACTAACGTGGCTGCGGAATTTATGCACAATTTAATGAAGCCCATCACAGGAACTCTGTAAAGGGGATTTAAATCTAGATGTGTGTCAAGACTTCAAACATTTAGCAAGGCAGACAAGCGTGAATTGTTTCAATTCCTCTGTGAAACATTGCAGAAACTAGTGTTATGTGTTCCCAACTGTGTTCCTGCAAAGTCACCAATATTCAGAGGCTCTGATTCCATTAGAGAACAAATAGTGCTCATGGAAATAGAACTTATGCCTTGTCTGACTGCTCAAGCACATGGCCACCAACCTAATTGAAGTCAGTCTTGTCTCATGGTTGGGTTTCTAACTTCATTCCAAGCTCTCATAGAGACTATAATATTAAGTAGGCTTAATATTATAATATTAAGATGACAGATTAAAGTTGTACAGTAGAATTATTTTCAATATAATAAACATTAAAAAGTGGTAATTCACAAATGAAAAAGCTTATGTGTCTAATGGAAGCATAGTTTACAATTCAAGTACATACAGATTGAGCACATCTAATGTGAAAACCCGAAGTTCAAAATTCTCCAAAATCCAAAATACGTTGAGAGTCATGATGTCATAAGTGGGAAGTTCTACACATATATATTTAACACAAATTTGCTTCATGCACAAAATTATTAAAATACTGTGTAAAACTAGCTTTGTGCCATCTGCCTAAAGTGTATATAAAAATAAATTAATTTCATATTTAGGCTTGGGTCCTATCCCTAAAATAACTTATGTATATGCAAATATTTCAAACTTCAAAAAAATCTAAAACACTTATCATCTCAAGCGTTTTTGATAAGCAGTGCACAATATGTACATCTTTTTTATGTAGAAAGATAATGAATATCAGTCTATCCCCATTCAAGCCTCTTGTTTCTAATCCAGTCTTCATTTATTTATTCAAATATCTAAGTATATACATATGATAATATTTTTCTTTCCCAAAAAAGGCCATTCTCCTCAGGCTTTTATTTTCTTAATTATATATATATATATATATATATCAGGGAATATATGATTACTTATTGATTAATATAGCATAATTTAATTAATATGACAAAGCCTAATTCACTTGTTATATTAGATTATGTGCATCGTGTGTGTGTGTGTCTGTGTGTGAGCGTGTGCAGTTTTTTTGTGTATGTGAAAGAGAGAAATGAGAGACAAAGGAAAATACAAAGAGATAACCCAAGAAATCAAACAAACAGAAAAACAAACGGTGAATGGAAAAGACTAAGAAGTGCAATTTGAGGTGTTAATAAGACTTTTATTTTTAACTAATGTCATTATCAGTTTTTTCTATTATCAATATAATTTTCATAGAATAACAACAGAAAAACCCTAAAATAAGTTTGTAGTGAAAAAAGGGGAACCAGAAGCATTTCCACAGCTTTCCCAGTAGAGATTATAGATTCCTTCACAGCTTGTTTTCTAATCTATACATATACAGAATTAACAATTCTATGTTATCTTTACCAATGTCATTTCCCCAATTCTGTGATAAATGGTTTCACTATTTATAGATAGGAGTTGATTGACACATGGGCAAAGTCTAGATTGCTTTCTCTTGAACCTCTCATAATTCCAGGAGTAAATTTCCTCCCTCCCTACATCCCTAATTGTCTCCTCCCTCCTTCCTTCCTTCCTTCCTTCCTTCCTTCCTTCCTTCCTTCCTTCCTTCCTTCCTTCCTTCTTTTCTTCCTTTCTTCCTTCCTTCCTTCCTTTCTTTCTTCCTTCGCTCCCTCCCTCCCTCCCTTCCTCCTCCCTCCTTCCTTCCTTCCCAGTAGAGATCATAGCTTCCTTCACAGTTTGTTTTGTAATCTATACATATACAGAATTAACAATTCTATGTTAATGTCATTTTTACCAATATCATTTCCCAATTCTGTGATAAATAGTTTCACTATTTATAGATAGGAGTCCTATCTATAAATAGTCCTTCCTATCTATAAATAGATATAAATAGAATATCTATAAATAGTCCTTCCCTCCTTCCTTCCTTCCCTCCTTCCTTCCTTCCCTCCTTCCCTCCTTCCTTCCTTCCCTCCTTCCCTCCTTCCCTCCTTCCCTCCTTCCCTCTTTCCCTCCTTCCCTCCTTCCTTCCCTCCCTCCTTCCTTCCCTCCTTCCTTCCTTCCTTCTTTCCTTCCCTTCTTCCTTCCTTCCCTCCTTCCCTCCCTCTCTGCGTTCTCTAGTTCCCTTCTTCTCTCCTTCCTTCCTTCCCTCTTTCCCTTCTTCCTTCCTTCCTGTCTTCTTTCCATCTTCCCTTCCTGCCTTCTTGACTTTTTCCTACCTTCCTGCCTACTTTCTTTATTTTATGCTGCTTGCTTGCCTTCTTCCTTTTATGATTTTATGTTCCTTTAAAAATTCCATTATGTAGGCCTATTCACAACTACTTACCTTTTGACCTATTTTAATAATTTACAATGCAACATTATATACTTTATAAAAATATTTTCTTACGTATTTCATACAAGACTTATTCTTACTATCAGTTGTTTTAGGTTGACAATATATAACTTTAACTACTTAGAGTCAATCTTCAAACATCACCGTACCACTTTGTGTGCAGCATAAGGGGATGACAGCAGTGCCTTACCAACCGCTTCCTCTCTCTTATTTGTGTTATTTGGCCACACTTTTTATAATAACATAAATAATAAATATGTGATGTATTGTTACTAGTAGCTTTGCCTTAGCTAGTCACTTTTTATAAGAGCAATGAAAATAAGAAAGCATAATTTCATCTTAATTTGTTCAGTTTCTAAGTCTGTTTCTTTGTGTAGAGCCTAGTTTCTATTCAGTGTTATGTTATCTTCTGCTTCAGGAACATTGTCTAGTAGTCCTTACAGACTACATCTGCTGTCTGTTTGGTTTCTCATTTTTGCTTGTTTGGAGAAATGATTTTTCTCCTTTATTTTTGAAATATATTTTTATTAACTACAGAGATGAGTTGATAACTTCTCTTGCTGTTTTGCTTTGCCTTTCAGCACTTTAAAGAACTATTTCCATTATCTTTTAACTGCCATGATTCTTGACAAGAAGTCCTCTGTAAATTTGCCTTTGTTCCTTTGTATCTGTCCTTTTCTCTATCTTCAGGGTATATTTTATGTGGTTGTTGTTTTTTCCATCAGTTTGAATAAGATATGCCTACATGCTGTTTTGTTATTGTTTGTTTTGATGTCATTTTTGTTTTAATATTTGTCCTATTTCTTGTTTCTGCATATATCGGATAGGTGGTTAGCTATCATTAACTTTGAAAATGACTAGACCATCATTTATTTTATTTTACTTTATTTCATTTTATTATTTTATTTCATTGAGAAAGAGTTTCACTCTTGCGGTGTAGGCTGGAGTACAATGCCATGATTTCAGTTCACTGCAACTTCTGATTCCCAAGTTCAAGCGATTTCCTGCCTCAGCCTCTGGAGTAGTGGGATCACAGGTGCGGGTAGCCCTGCCCAGCTAATATTTTGTATTTTTAGTAGAGTCAGGCTTTTGCATGTTAGTCAGGCTGGTTTGGAACTCCTGACCTCAGGTGATCCACCCACCTCAGCCTTCCAAAGTGCTTGGATTACAGGCGTGAGCCAACACGCCCGGCCGACCATCATTTATTTAAATATATTACTTCTTCCTTGTTCTCGTTCCTGTTTCTGAAATTCCAAGTATATCTATATAAGGTCAATCAATACAGTCTGACAGTACTCAGGTGCTTTTTATTTTCTTTTTTTTTCTCACATTCAGTTTTATTGCTTTCTGTAGTTTCATCTTCAAGTTCATAGTTATTTTCTCAGCTGTGAGAGGTCTGTTAATGGCATGCTTCACTGTTTTTATTACCTAGCATTTCTAATTCCTTCTGATAGTTTCTTTACTACCTCCCTGGTGAAATTGCCTATGTAAGGCCGGGCGCGGTGGCTCACGCCTGTAATCCCAGCACTTTGGGAGGCCGAGGCGGGTGGATCATGAGGTCAATAAATCGAGACCATCCTGGTCAACATGGTGAAACCCCGTCTCTACTAAAACTACAAAAAATCAGCTGGGCATGGTGGCGCGTGCCTGTAATCCCAGCTACTCAGGAGGCTGAGGCAGGAGAATTGCCTGAACCCAGGAGGTGGAGGCTGCAGTGAGCCAAGATCGCGCCATTGCACTCCAGCCTGGGTAACAAGAGCGAAACTCTGTCTCAAAAAAAAAAAAAAAAGAAATTGCCTATGTAATCTTACGTATCCACTAGAGTTTTTAACATATCAATCACAGTTATTTTGCTTATACAGTATTGGTGGGAATGTAAATTAGCCAAACCACTGTGGAAAGCAATTTGGAGATTTCCCCAATAACTTAGGACTACTATTGTATCCAGGTATCCCATTACTGAATATAACCCCAGAGAAAATAAATCATTCTGCCAAAAAGACACATGTGCTCAGATGTTCATTGCAGCACTATTCACAATAGCAAAGATATGGAATAATCCTAGGAACTTAACGATAATGGACTGGATAAAGGAAATCTGGCAACTATACCCCACAGGATACTACACAGCCGTAAAAACATGATCATGTCCTTTGCAGCAATACGCACACTTCTGGAGGCCAGTATCCTAAGAATTTACACAGGAACAAAAAACCAAATACTACATGTTTTCACTTATAAATTGAAGCTAAACATTGGGTAGAAATGGACAAAAAAAAGGCCACCATAGACACCAGAGGCTACTATTGGCAGGGGCAAGGAAGGAAGACAAGGATTTAAAAGCTAACTATTGGCCGGGCGCGGTGGCTCAAGCCTGTAATCCCAGCACTGTGGGAGGCCGAGGCGGGTGGATCACGAGGTCAAGAGATTGATACCATCCTGGTCAACATGGTGAAACCCCGTCTCTACTAAAAATACAAAAAATTAGCTGGGCATGGTAGCGCGTGCCTGTAATCCCAGCTACTCAGGAGGCTGAGGCAGGAGAACTGCCTGAACCCAGGAGACGGAGGTTGTGGTGAGCCGAGATCGCGCCATTGCCCTCCCGGGGGGAAAAAAAGAAAACACCCCCTCCCAAAAAAAAAAAAAAAAAAGCTAACTATTGAATACTACGCTCACCATCTGGGCGATGAAATTAATCTGTGAGGAATGCAAATATTATTAATATTATAAATTTGTAATGTGAAGCATAATAATAAAAATAATAAAGATTCTCACATGAACTCCTCAAATATAATAATTATGTATTCTAGGTACCTGGCTCTTAGGGCATAAAATTGATAAGCTTTATAATATTGACTATCTAGTGACTACAAATTCCTTTGCTTTAAATTTAAAAAATTAGGATGCCCAGTTAACAATGAAATTGTGGAAATCAAATTTGCTTTCTAATTATAAAAGGACCCAAACTCTGTGAGCACAACCTTTTTTTGTTTTTCTACAGCTTTCACAGTAATTTTTTTTTTAATTACTCAAAGAATTAAATTAACCAACTGAAATCTGTAGTTTCACTCTTGAGTTTATTGAATTTAATTAGATACATATAAGGCCCTATCTGTTGGAATGCAAAATAATGCCTCATTATATTTAGAGAACTCCCAAGCTTTAAATATTAAAATGAGTTCTAGCAATGCCAAATTGAGTATGAATAAGGAAGGAATTTGCATGCTGCTGTTGAAAGGTTGCTGTTAACTAGTATTGAGTAATAAAACTCAGGATTTAGGTATCATCTGGTCATAATTTTTAATTTAAAAGTTAAGAATGAAAATGATTAGAGATATACAGTAAATTATCTAAGGTAATAGCTGGCTAGGAACAGAACTTGAAATAAAGTTTACATTTTCTATATTTTTAAATTGTATTTATTTTTATTTTTCCCTCTTCCTTTCTATAAGTCATTGATTTTTTATATTTCTTTGGTCACTGATGTTGCATAAAAAATGTTAGTTACCTATAGTTTTAATCTGGAGATAATTTAACAAGGAAATGTAAGTACTGGAAATTAACAGACATATTTATTCCATATATGTCTGCTATCAGAGACACTTAGGCTTTATCTGTCATTTGTTAGTAATATCTTTTTCCCTAGCAGCACATTACGTTTTTGAGTTTCTGTTAATGAACAGCACATGTTATTTAGCAGCAAATTGCTTTGATTTCTCCCCAGAATGTGAATAACTATACAAGTGTGCAATGCCAGTATAATTGGCTTATAATCTCAAAAGGAATCCATATTGGGCATTGAAATTATTGCTTAAAGAAAAAAATTTAAATGAGCATCATCATTTTGTGGACCAAGACAATGAATATTTGTTTAATTTAATTCTTGCCTCAATATATTATTAAATATATCTTTATTTTATTTCAAATATTTATATTTCTGAGGCAAATGCAATATTTCAAATGAATAATGCATAAAATTAGTTACATTTAAAGCAATTATTTCAGGAATGAAAGTGAAACATGAGCTTAAACAGATTCACAATCTTAAAATACTTTGGAATGGATATTAAAACCTAGATGCATAGTGGTTCTTACAAATAAACTTACCCAAATGTCCTGGAGGATATTTTGCTTATGCTCTTAAAAAGTGCGGTTGAGTTTGAACTGGTTAATGCATGTGTTTTAATTACTTATGTTTCTCCAATCAAATGTTAGCTGCCTTAAAATTTTTCATATTTTAATTACCTTGTCAATGATGAATACAATATCTGAATATACTTTTGCCTGTTTTTACTTTAACATCAATAATGTCATAACTTACATTTTTTTTTCATGCTTAATAAAATGTAAGCCAAAATTAGAGTTAGGCATTAAAAATAGAGCTTTATATTAATGTTGTATAGTAAGAAAAGTAGTCAATGCTAGGTATTTCTATGTTTTTATTTGGACTGTGACATAAATGAGCTTTACCATTTTAAGTGATTCTCATTTTGTGTTCAGGGAAGTAATGCCATTAAATGAGCAGAATAGATTAAAACACTTCCATGTTTTCAAAGTATAAACCTAGAAAAGAGCATCTCCCATTTTTCTGTATGCTCATAATTGTATAAAGCCACCAGTTGAAGCTATTAAAAGTTTCCATGACATTCCATAAAACAAGGCAAATAAATTTAGCTTGAAAATGCTAAATCCTGCATTACATTCTCATTTGTATGCATACCATTTCTACACTCAAACATTTTAAATAACATATGTTGCTGTTTCCTAATCATAAAAAAAGGAACACATTGGTGTGAGCAATCAGCAACAAGTATATTAAACATGTATTAACTTCCAAAGTAAATTCCTGTATATGTCTGCCTGATTGAAGAATGTGATGTAGTGGAGAGATTAAATTATATTTCCAAAGAATTATTTGACAATTTGTTGTTTTATAAGTTTCCAGTTACTTTGAATGGGGATATATGTTCCTCTGGAAATTATTTTTTGGATAGAATAACCATATGGTTCTTTATTCAAGCTAAGCAAACACATATAAAAGAAATTTTAAAATATATGTTTTGTTTCATTTTATCTCAATGGCCATAAGTTTATTATTCTTTTGAAGAATCAGCTAAATTAAGGATGGGCTATTTCAATGATTATCTTTGCAACAAGAGCTAAAAGACTGAAATGTCTTTCTGAAGCCATTGAGAAGACACTGTTTCTTAGAATTTTAAACTCTCTGGTTGAATTAGTGAAATAAGAAAGTCCAGCTCTAGGGTGAAGATGTTCCAAAACCTGCTAGGAGAAAGTTACAAGACTGCATTGACACACTTTAGGTTTTCATCAGAATTGGGATTTGAGAGTTATTTGACTATCTTTATCAGAATAAATATTTCTGAGACATGATGTTACAATTACTGTTGTGTTAAATAAGAAAATATGAAATAAAGCCAAAGAGACAGGGAAAGAAAAAGAGAGAGAGAGAATGATTAAGGCCAAAGGAATGTGCTGCTTTTCCCACCTCTCAAACAATTTAGCCTCGTGAAACCTACATTTCCTGGTATTACAAAGTGAATTATACAGTGTGGAAGAAAAAAGTTCCTTCCCTGAAGCATTATGGCAAACCTGAAACAATTTTAGGTCTGACATTTCCTGCAGCTGAATCTGATGAGAAACAGATCAAAGTCAAGGTGAATGCTTTTCCTTACTTCCCCTCTGAGACTTGAAGATGGATTGTGTAGCAATTGGTACAAAAACTTGCTACCAGCAGCAGTACGAAGAGGTAATTCTAAACAATCTAAGTTTATAAAGAAAAGCATTAGCAATGTTGCCTTTTTAATTTTAGTGTTACCACTGTGCAATTTTGCTTTGTAACAGAGAAATTAGATGGCACTAGATAATTACCTGACATATGTATTCAATTTTGGTAATTTTCATTTTATATAATTTGTTTTTGATATAAAAATTATGTTTAATGGATGGATATAGATTTCCCTGGAGAAAAATCTTGTGACTTCATTGGAATAGGAGAGTGAAATCAAGAAAGTAATTATTATCCGGCATGATAAGGCTTTTAAAAGGAGTTCCTACACATAAACCTTTTGTAAATGGCAGATTAAAACTTCTTAAATTTTAGCTAGCCTTAGCCCAAAGTGAAGGAGCTTAGAATACAGATTTCTAGCCTTACACTCTGAGATTCTAGTTGATTATTTCTTGCTGGAAATTTGAATTTTAACATAACCTGAGAGGTGATTTCTGAGGCAGTTGTTGCATGGACCCTACCTGAAGAAGCTCTATGATAAATGCCAATTGCATGAAGAGCAGAGAAAAAGACAAAAACAAAGTTATGCCATGTGAAGGGCAGTGTATGTATTCTTAGCTATTACCATGCTACTCACCTAAAATGCTTACCCTGTGTTGCTCCTCCTCTATCAGTATTTCTTATTCAACTCATTCTCTTAAAAAAAAAAAAAAAAAAAAGCACTTGGGTAATGTGATCCTTCATAATAGAAGAAGCCCACCTTACTCTGTAAGATTCATATCACAAATACATAATTTTAACCAACAAGTTTTCTGTCATTTTTATTCAACTTTATGGAGAACTAATCATTAAAGTTGAAGGTACTAATTCAAATGTACAGTTTTTAGATACTCTAACCAATCATAATCTTCCAGCAATTACCTGGGTTTCTCAAATACTGGGACTGGATATGATCTCAGAGTGAAAATATAACTTGTATTGGCAGAAAATATTCCATGGGTCTTTTTTCCTATGTCTTTTTTCTTGCAAAAAAAAAAAAAAAAAGCATTTATAGCCTCTTCTAGTGGACTATCTTTTCAAGGATGTCTGTAGAGCAAAATGCCTGGGAAGATAGAAATGATGTCTCCCTCCAAAGTCAAATAAATGACGTTTGCTTACTTTCTATTATAAAGTATTTAGTTTCCCTAAGTTCATTGGAACCCATTCTGTTTGTAGTCATACACCTACGCCCATTTATATTAACCTTGTGGAAGCTGGGACAAAAAGAATTGATGTAATTATTCAGCTTCTCGAGTGCCTGATTTACTGTGAATAGTGAAGTCCTCTTCTCCCATCCAGGAACTTTGCATATTCTGCTATCTTCTGTGAAACTGTGGCAACTTATGTTGACTTGGAAATACAATGGAATCTCAGAACCGTCACCATTCTTGAGAATTAGTGGTCCAGGATGAGTTGAAAACCTGGCAAATGTGATATTTGTACATCTTGTTATTCAATTGGTCTAATACTGAAGTTTTCAAAAAATCCTTGGAAATTTACATTGCAGGAGATTATTGGACTGTATTTTTAAATATTGGGAGGGTACACTTTTCAGATTTCTATTTTCTCTGAATTTTATAATCTTTGAAAATGTCTACTAAAACCTCATTAAATGCATGTGTGTTTAAATAGTCCTGAATTTAAAATTTTTTAAAATAACCCTCCTGGCTATGTAATAATTCATCGTCTAGGCAAACACAATTATTATCTATCATTCTAATCAAGATTATTTTTGTTTCTTTGGGGTTTTAATTATGTTTCCAATCCATTCCATCTTATTTAAAATATACTTTACATCAATGTTTGTATACCATTTAAAATTGCACATTTTAAAACATCTGTTTCAATTAGGCTCTCTCTTATTACCATATTTGCTGCAGCTGTTTCTATCATTGACTGATACCAGAAGTTTATTTGGCTTAATTTTACTTTTTTTTTTTTCCTTTGTATTTTAGGATGAAGTACATTTTTAAAAAAATTTAGATAGGGCAACCATTTTTATATTATTTTATTTGCATCTTTGTTAGTTTATTCTTTGCCTGAAAGAAAATAAGTAGTGTTGACACAAGTTTATAAGGGAACACTAATTGTGAGTGGAGACATATGGAAAGGGTTTTTACATGCTCAGTTTTAGGCAGTGGACTCAGCTTTGTCTCTCAGCACTGGACATATCACTACTGTGCAAGAACCTGAAAGCAGAATAATCGACACTGGAAGCAGAAAAAATTAAGGCTGTGTTCTTCCTCATTAGACAATACTCACTACCCTACACCTCCCCCAAGTCTTTCCTAGCAGTTTTCCTATATGCTTGTTTAGAAATACTTCAGAAAGAGATAGACATAGACATTGTCATGTAAACTATAAATTTTTTTACTTTGAATAATTGTGTCACGTTAGACCTAAAGGAGAAGCAAATTAATCAATGTGTTATTCACAGACTTCTAAATATTCTGGTAGTTGGTTACATTACTCACATCTTTCTCACCTATAAAAAGGATTTTGAGCCCATTTTTGCTTATATCAATTGAGTATATTATGACATTACTTCTATCTATCTATCTATCTATCTATCTATCTATATCTGTCTGTCTGTCTTGTTATTGTACCACTACTTGGGCCACACAAAATAAAAATATTTGGAATAAATGAGACATTTAGTAGTTTTTTCATATGTGTAACTTTCTATTAGAAACATCCATGATAAGAGAACGTGTGTGGCATTTAAATGATGTTGCTTAATAGGCTAGAGTACCTTAAAGTCAATTTTATGTCTATAGTTAGGCTCTTCACACGAATACTACACTTAATGAATTTTTATGATCTCCATTTTGCGAAGGAAGAGAGCTGAAATTCAAAAAATTTTCCATGATCTTTATTCCCAAAGTCACATACATACTAAGTGATGGAAGCCAAACAGGAACCTTGGTCTTTAGACTTAAAACATAGCTTCCTTCCCTTTCATGTGCAAATAATGAATATGTCACTTGTCTATTTTTGTGTAATTCACGTTATGTTTCCAGTTCCAGCTTAATCAATAACTATGTATTTTTAGTCGGTAGAAACATACAATTGCATACAAAAAATAAGCACCAATCTTGAACGACAGAATAGGGTGACTATAGTTAGTAACAGTGGATAGTTTATTTCCAAGTAGTTAGAAGAGAGGACTTCAAATGTTACCAACATATAGAAATGATAAATATTCAAGGTCATGGTTAACTCAAATAACTTAACTTGATCATCACATATTCTATGCATATAACAAACACCACTTATACCCCATAAGTATGTAAAATATTTTGTATCAGTTAAAAAAAAAAAACTGTGTATTTGCCAATGAGCAAATTGTTTTTACTCTAAAGTGTTCATTTTTTAATTCAGATACAAAAAAAAGTCAATGATTCTCTAGATTTCTACTAATTCTACATTCCCAGTTTATACATTATTTCATATAATCAAATTTTCATATGACAAGAATCAGAATTTAACATTATATTAAGTAGATTATTGACACATACTGACATGCATGTGAATATTAATATATCATGTTAAATATAACATATACCCTGTGCATGTGTGTTATTTATCATACCATTACAGAAATAATATTAAATTTATAACTTTCTACAGCAATCCAAATTACCAAATTATTTTTTATCTTTGTTACATAAATGACTTCTTCATCCCATTTTCTTTTATTCAAATAATAGTAACTTCAGGAAGAGTCAAATATTTAACTATAATTTTAAAAATTTCCAGATATATAGTGGTAAATATTTTCTTATGTGAACATTGTAAACTGATCCAGGAAATTTTAACCTTTTTAATAATAGAAATTTTATGACCTACCATAAAATTGTTCTGTCTAGTTACCAGGTAGATTTTGTTAGAGAATATTTTGGATGCAGCAACTGACTTTTGATGGTAAGCATTTTGTTTGCTATTGCCTTTTTCCCTCATCCTTAAAAATTGTCAGATTTTCTTTGGCATGATAATAAGTTGTTAATAAAGTAACAACCTAAATAAAGTGTTTTCATAGATGAGTTATAAAAGATAAAGATGAGTATATAAAAGATTCTCTGGATTCTTTTGATTTGGTCAGTTAACAAAAATAAGGATATTTATATGCCTTTTATCATCTTAATAGGAGTCTTTTTAGATATGTGGCGATTGCTTCCATTTTGGTAGTTTATGATTTCCATAAAAATATATTTGAGGTTTACAATAATGAAATATAAAACAAAAAATTATTCTTATACAATTGAGCAAAGAAATAAAGGAAGTTAGTTATAGTAAGATATTGAAAAGATACTTGAAAAATTTTATATGAATAGCTACCCTAATTGCTAGGGCCATTCCTTGCTCACTTAGCTATTTATCAAAGACAGAATGATAAATATAAGCTACGGTTTATAATATCCTTTTGAAAATATTAAAATTAATAATTCATATTGTACACAAATGACTAAATGCAAGAATACTGCATTATGTATTCAGAGATTTTTTTTCTTTATAAATTGGGCAGGATTTTACTGAACTAGGTATGCACAATACCTTTAGATGAGTTACTGAAATGATTAAGTTTTAGGAGACTCTTAAACTAAGAAAATTCTGCTAAACCATCAGAATAAATTGAGTCAAGGAGTTTTAGCGTTAAGTTTTAAATGTGTAATTTACAAAACTATGGAATTTATGATTATGAGCTTGTAATTCTATGGAAGGAAAAATAAGTGCTAATAAACGTCAGAACACCTTCTTCTCTTTATTGTATGAACTCTGCGCTTCTAAATTTGTGGATGTTATCAGCATGAAGACTATTAAGCAATTTTAATCTTTTCTATTCCTGATACTATGAGTGGCATTCATCTAAATGTACTTGGAACCAAATATTTGCATAGAAAGAAAAACGACTGCCCTTTTATTTCTGGTCAATTTTTATTCTATTTTAACCAACAAAATATTGTAGTTTGTTGCTCAGATAGTCTCAAATAACATGAACATTAGCAAGAGTATGCTTCAGAATTGAAGTAATATGATGAAAAAATGTGTTTAGAAAAACACAGTCAAATATTCAGAGAAGTCCTTACTATCTCTAAATTTGTTCTTGGGCAAATTACTTGCAATATTATCTCTTTTCAAGTAGAGGTAGATTATTTCCTTATTCTATGTCATAGAAATTCTTATCTTCACTCTCAATAAACAGTGTGGTTACAAATTAATAAAACAAGAGTAATATTTTTATTTTTCTTCCACTTATTAGAAAAGAACAGAATTTTTTTTTTTTTTCTGTAAGTGGTCAGATAGCAAATAATTTCAACTTTCTGAGCCGTATAGTCTCTATAGAAACTACTCAACACTTAATGTTGTGGCACCAAGGCAGTCTTAGGCAAGGCCTAAAATGAGTGGGTGGTCTAAATTCCAATAAAGCTTTATTTACATAAACAAGTGGGTGGTCATATTTGTCCCACAGATAGTAGTTTGCTAAGCTAAGTAAAATATAAAATAAAATCTTCAAACATGCCTAAAGCATGCAATCCCTGGAAACTGCTCTGGATGACAGGCTTTTAATCAAACTTTTTTTTTTTTTTTTTTTTTTTTTGAGAGGGTGTCTTGCTCTGTCGCCTAGGCTGGAGCGCAATGGTGTGGTCTCGGCTCACTGCAACCTCCACCATCTGGGTTAAATGGATTCTACTGTCTTAGCCTTCTGAGTATCTGGGATTACAGGGGCACGCCACCATGCCTGGCTAATTTTTTGTGTTTTTAGTAGAGATGGAGTTTTGCCATATTGGTTATTTAGTTAGTCTCAAACTTCTGACCTTTTGATCCGCCCCCCCTTGACCTCCCAAAGTGTTGGGATTACAGGTGTGAGCCACTGCGCCCAGCCAATTAAACTATTTTAGCAAAAATCCCTTGGGAAAATGCTGGAGTTGTTACATGTTTGGACACAATGAACTGGAAAACGTGTGGCTACCATTTCCAGAACAATTGGCATTGTGCAATAGAGCATAACCTGCCTTGTTTCTATGTGGATTGTAATTATAAAGAATTTTCTTAAATCCCTAATGAGATCCTACTGTGTTTTGGCAATGTCAGTTAGCAACAGAGCAGCTTCCTAAGGATCTGAGGGCCCCAGACAATTGGGAAGCATGTTCACAAATGTTGTGCTCTATTTAGTCATGGGTGTATATTCACATCTATCTGGCTTTTATAGGGGATCATAAATGCCTTCAGGATCTGCATGCCTCCTTTATCTACCTCAATACTAGACACCTCTGGTATCTGGATTAAAAAGCCTTTCTGTAACTTTCTCTTGTGAGTGGGGCTTGATCTGTTCAGTTGATTCAGTTATGGTCTGCAGATGCATATCAGGCTAAATACAGGTTAGAAGAAGAGTGAAGCTATTTGGACTCTGTGTTTCCGTCCAGTGTTAAATCATCAATTAAAATACATCAAATAGTATATTTAATACCATATATTGATTAAATTGAAGGTCATTTTGTATACATTTTAATGAGGCTTTTTCCCATCACCCAAAGACTATAAGGATGATTAGAAAACTTGGTTTATATCTCTGACAAAACATCTCCTGAAACACTTACTGAAATAGCTCAAGAGTAGCTGATCTCATTTAATACATATTTTTGGAAGACTGATAAGCCTGTACTATGAAACTTCAAAGTATATTTGGAAGAAAGAAAGATGGTTTACTGGTCTCTATCTCATCTGGCAAGTGTCTCTATTTCAGGGTTATTTGGGGATAGAAATATGTTGCAATCACCAAAATTAGATTTATTATCAATATATAGAGAATTTATCAACACCATTTTTTTCTACTTCAATGTATTTTATAATACAAAACAATAAAACATAGTGGACACTTAAAGCAGTTATTGACAATAATACTCAGGTTAGTGCTGTCGTATCAGGTGGCATTTGAAATCAGATGGGTGGTGTAAGCACTAGTGATTTATCTTCTTTGGTTAATTGTTCACTATTCCCTTGGGTGGACCATTTATTTGATATATAGTCAAACAAGTTTCTTAGATTGTATAATTATACCTTATTGTATGAATTAGCATTCAGAAGTTAGGGATATCCATGCATACATTTAAATAGGGTTTGCATATGTACTTTACCCAGGCATATGTTTATTTATTCATTTCCTCCTCATTTAAAGATGCTTGGGCTGCTCACCCCAAGGGACACTACAGCCCATGCTGAGCCTCCCTCAGCCTCCCCTTGCCTCCCTCCATGAGATTTTTGGCTCCCAAAGCTTCAGAGGGGAGCAGAGGCAGAGAGGAGTTGCAGGAGTCGCTGGCATGTCAGCACCACCCAAGTATAGGCACATCCAGCTGGGTCACAACTGTGCCCAGGCTCAGCTTCAACTTTGCTCTGAAATCAGAGCAGGCCTCAGGAGTGGGGAGAGTCCAGAAAGTGGGAGCAGGCATTTCTGAGACTTCGAGGACAGGGTGGCTTCCTAGACACCCAAGAGTGCAGGAATGCCCAGTTAGGGTGCTGTGGTAGTGCGGCTGTAGCTATACCCAGGAGCAGGGCTCCTGTCCCTTTAACTCAGTAGGAGGCGGAGCTCGTTCCTGCTCTGGATCCTGCTGGCTAGGTAGAGTGCACAGCCTCGGCCACACCCCACCTCCTGCAGCTGGCATCCTTGCAGTGGCTGCTCCAGATGGGCATCAATTGTAACCTTGTATCACTGAAAGAGTTATTGAAGAAATAGAAAAAACAGTCCTGAATCACTGGCGCTATCCCTACCCCACTCCTGTCAATGGCAGCTTGATGCAGAGAGCATATCTGGACACAGGGAAGGAAGAACCCAGAAACTGTGAGGCATTGAATGCAATGCTGTCCTGTTAGAATAGAGAGGAAAACAAGATCAAACTCAGCTGATAACCACCTATGGATGGATCATTTAAATCAGAACTAGCTAGGAAATCCTTGATTCTTTGCCACCAAGAGCTGAAGTTCACTGTCTCCATGTAAACTTGAAAGGCAGTCTAGGCCATAAGAACTGCAACTTTTAGGCAATTCCTACTGCTGAACTAGCTCCAGAGACAGTAGACGTGGGGGCACGCAATATACTGAGACATCAACTGGGGTGAGGCTCTTCTGGTTTTGGAAAGGGAAGGGAAGAGTGGCAAGAACTGCAACTTGTGATCTGAGGGTCAGGTCAATGGAATACCAGATAGACTTGGAAGGATTTTAACTCTAGCCCCTGACTCCCAGATGGCAATTCTGGAATCATCCAGGGACAGGAGGACCTCACCACACTGAAGGGAAGGACACTTGCCTGGCTGGCTTTGCCACCCGCTGATCGTAGAGCGCCAGCGGCTTGAGGGACCAAAGGCCCTAAGCAGGGAGGGGTTACAGCAGGCCTAGGCCTTGAATGAGACCCATTGCTGTGCTGGCTTCAGGCCTGACCCAGCTCAGTCATAATGGTGGTGGCCGCAGGGTGTCACTCCACCCCCAACTTTAGGTGGCTTAGAACATAAGGAAAGAGAACAAGAGTTTTGAAGAAACAGATCGTGTCTGCTCCAATATGCCTGGCAGCAGACTTTCCAGGGGAAACATTACAGGCCTAAAGAGAATAGCATGGCATATTTAAAGTGCTTAAGGAAAAAAAGAAAGCAAAACACTTTTATCCTATAATAGTATATCCAGAAAAATATATCTTTCAAACGTGAAGGAGAAATAGACTTTCTTAGACAAACAAAAGCTGAGGGAATTCATCAACACCAGACCTGTCCTATAAGAAATGCTAAGGGAGGCCAGGCGCAGTGGCTCACGGTTATAATCCCAGCACTTTGGGAGGCCAAGGTGGCAGATTACGAGGACAGGAGAACAAGACCATCCTGGCCAACATGGTGAAACCCTGTCTCTACTAAAAATATAAAAATTAGCTACACGTGGTGGTGCATGCCTGTATTTCCAACTACTCGGGAGGCTGAGGCAGGAGAATCCCTTGAACCAGGGAGGCAGAGGTTGCAATGAGCTGAGATCACCCTATGGCACTCCAGCCTGGGACTGGCCTTTGCGTTATTGAGTATTTGGGTTTTTGGCAGTACTCATTATTTCTCCCCACCAGTCACCCTTCATGGCAACCAATCGTGTCTCCAGACTTTGCCAGATGTCCCACTGTTAGCAAAGTGGCCCCAACTGAGAATCCTTGTTATAGAGAAATGAAAGACTGGAAATGGCCAAGATGAAGAAAAATAGCGGGAGGCCTGGCTCTGTTAGAGTACAGGTTGTAATGCTAAGTTTTGCTGATTCAAGCTTTAGGTATTATCTCTACAGTAATAGGAGGAGTTCATCATTACTCATGAAGTAAGTAGTTATTCATATGAGAAACAATGATGTTTCATTCCTTGCAGTATGAAAAATCAATAACACTTGTATAGAGAAATTGATGTAAAAGGCAAATTTAGAAAACTTCAAAACAGCAATATAAAACTATAAACTGAGGTAGCAAACTTTCTTATGTAAAACAAAGAATTACAAGATATGTGTAAATAATTAATAATGTTGACTTATTCAATGTAGAATCCTGTTTATTTAGAAATGCATAATTAGAGTAAAAATATAGGTCACACTCTGTGTGAATAGTGTCTATAATGAATCAAATCTTTTTATTCAGAAAATATAAACAACATATATGAATCACTACAAACAACTTACCATATAGAAAGATGGTTGAAAACATCAATAGTATTTCACAGAAGAAAGTTAAATAAACCATAACCTATGAAGAAACAAAACATTAAAAAAAACAAAGTATAACAAATTGAATATCAGAGAAATAAACAAAAAAATCATTAAAATGTTGAACCTATTGAATATCAGAGAAAAAAATTTAAATCTATAATGAAATTCATTTTATATTCAGCAATGTTATAATAACTGGCATTCATTAATATCCATATTGGAATTCCTACATTCCATAGTGTTTTATTGTTTTTGCTAATTCCAGTGAAGATGGATATGCACATTGATGGTTATTCATTGGGATCGTCAAGAAAATCACCCATTGGGATTTAAGGAAATATTGCTTAGTATGAGTAAAGACTACATATATTTCTTAGTGTGATTAGCCTGAATAGATAAATTTTGTTCAATTTTATTTCAGTGTATTTCACAGTAAAAATGTTTTTAAAATGTAAAAAACAGTATTGTCAATGTAATTGTTGTAGTACACCATTGCTATTCATGTGTGTTTAAAAATAAACAAATAAATCAAGGATAAAAAAGCTCTTCTCATCCTAGAATCTTTTTAAATTTTCCACAGCATCAATGTGTGATTCTTGGTCTATGATGTACACTTCTTTACGTAAATATGTTTTTTAGCATAGTGCTCAACCAAGCTGTCTGCTATCTTCTATTTATCCATTTTTGGTTATTTAACTTAATGTTATTTCACTTTTTAATAAGGTTCTACTTGTTTGTTTCAGTTATTTTAAGATAGTGGACTATAACACAACCTATTCAAAAATGAGTTACAAATTCAATTTAAATATCCAACTAATATCAAGTTTTACTGACAGTTCACTGAGTTTAATTCACTATGTATACATAGTTACTAGTCTGCCATCAACTTTTATAAAAACAGTTCTGACAAGTCTGCACATTCATAGCAATTTAATAGAGTGATATGGAGTGTAAATGAACTAGAAAATAATGCATTAGAAGTTCCACATATCTAAATTTGGAGGGATACATTAATACTCTTATTTTTGGTAACTGTCAGCATTTTTAACTAGGTAATTACCTGTATGATTATGTTTTTACATAAACCAGAATGCTACCAAATTTAAAATGAAGACAAAGTATATTAAGTAAAACTAAGCATGAATACAAATACAACCAATAATCTTAGGAATATTAATTTTCAGTGGATTTTGACATTAAACTTATATTTCAAATTTTAAAACACATATTTCCCAGCACACTATGACTTTTACAATTTTATAAAATCAAATTTATTGTCTTTACTTTGAATGTTCTTGAATTCTTTCAATTCTTAAAATACCCTGTCTCTAGGTGTAGTGACTCATGTATGTAATCCAAGCATTTCAGGAGGCAAAGGCAGGAGGATCACATGAGGCCAGCAGCTCAAGGCCAGCCTGGGCAACAGAGTCAAACCCCATCTCTAAAAAAATTTTAAAAAATAAGAATTAAAAAAGCTAGGCATGATGGCATGTGCTTGTAGTCCTAGCTACTTGAGAGACTGAGATGGGAGGATTGCTTAAGCCTAGGAGTTTGTTGCTACATTCAGCTATGATAGTAAACTACACAGCAGCCTGGATGACAGAGTACAATCCATCTCTAAGAAATAAACAAATAAATAAAAGATAATAAAGCTCTTCTCATTCTAGACTCTTTTTAAATGTTCTACAGTATCACTATGTTATTCTTGGTCTGTGGTATACACTTCTTTACATTAATATGTTTGTTCAGACATAATGTTCAACCAAGCAATGCGCTTTCTTTTATTTATCCACCCTTTGATAATTTCACTTAAACATAACACTTTGATTTCATAGTATTTTATCCATTTTAGTTAATCTTTTATAAGGCCATAATATTTTAATTGATCACATATTGAAAATATATGTGTCGGGCACTGTTCTAGGCATTGAAGAAGAAACAACTTCTTGCTCCCAGTAACTGTGCATTCTAGAAGACAAAAACTTGATAAAGAGAAAATATCAGTGGTTAAACATGTAGTTAATTTAAATAATGTAGTAAATGATACCCTGATTTAGAAGGTCATGTGCTATCTTTGAGAACATTACAAACACACTTTAGCCAATCAGGATATTGATTTAGTGAGTCAGGACCAACATTTTAAAATGTAGATTAAAATTGTGAACTATGGTATATGATAGCACAGCATGATATAACATAAGATACAAGGGAAAAATCAGGTGCTATATCCACGGGTTAAATGTTCTGAGAGTTTGTTTTTTGCGATAAGTATTATGAAACTGCATATGTATGTCTATGTGTATTTGCTTGATTGTATACTATATCACGATAGACAATGTTTTTCTTACCATTGGTTCAGGGGAAGAAATAAAAACACTGAGTTATTGTAACTACGCTTTTATATAAATAGGGTTGATATCTAACAGTTATTTAGCAATTTCTATATATTATATTCACTTCTAGGTATTCCTTATTTAATCTTTGCAACAATAACATTATATTGTCTTAATATCATTTTCTTTTTACAGAGAAGGAATTTAAAGCACTGGACAGCCAAAGCGCTTTCGTAAGTGAATTTTGAAGTTGTCATGATATATGAATATACACTCATATTATTGTATACACATTTAAAACAGGTCGTAAATGGTTATTTTTCACTATTGAAGGATAAAATAATTCTTCTACTCTGGAAACTGTTTTGTTCTTTTTTTCCTCAGTTCTTTATTCTCATGAAAGTGCTGCAATAATGTTTGAGCATAGAAGGACATGCACTCTGATTATTTCTTTGGACACTTACTTGAATATATTTAAGACCTCTGATGTATTTTGATAAAATAATATCTTAAAAGACTGAAATTTATGCACCAATCAACAGTATCTAAAAGAATCTTGAAGGTGGAGGTACTCTTGTTCGAGCACTCACTTCCTTTCACTGATCTAGAGATTTGAGCATCTCTGCGCTACTGTTCTTCGCATCGCTCTTTGTGTTAACTTCTAAGTTGTCATCTCCACCCTTGTTTGCAGAGAAGCGACTTAGATTTCCAAGTATGCAAAGTTCCAGTGAACTTCTGTGAATTCCTTCTGGCTTCTTTTTACCATATTATCTAATTACCTACAGAATGTCAGGTTTTTTCATTTGTTTTGCAATAGTTTGCTTTTGTTCAGTTTTTCCCTGACAGAAAATAAAACAAATGACTAGGAAGACAAGATATTGGTCCCTACTTGCAGTTGTCACACAGACAGGTCATGTCCACTGTGACCACTGTTTTCTCTAGCAAACAAATACCCCATATAACAGAGTGTGACATATAGGTAATCAAGGTGATTAAAACTATTTCCCTATGTCTCTGGGACTATCTGAACTTTCCAAGTTCAAAAGATAGATTGTCCTTTGTAGTTACATGTTTCTCAGCCTAGGTAATTTTCAAGATGACAATTCTGTTTGGCTCAGCTACCAGCCTTAAAAATGAAAGGAACTGATCTGTGCTGCCTATTAACCTAAAGATAGTGTATCCCAATAGAAAAGTATGTGCAGAAGAACAGCAAGTCTACTGGAGGACTAGGAATTTTTTGAAAGTAGTATTACCCAGGAAAGGAGCAGATATTGCTGCTGGGTTTAGGCTATTTAGGATTGTGAGATCTAAATGAAGTTCTTTATACTTCATCAGAATATTATACCCTGCAGAGTGCTGGGAAGCCATCAGATATAACAGATGATGAACGAAGCTCAAGAACACATGTTTAGCCCCTGTAAATCATTCAACACCAACCTTGACAGAGGTCAGCCCATGAGCCTGCTTGCTCAATGTTGAAAGTTTAAGCTCTGACATTTAATTAAATAGAGAATAATGAACAGTTTTTAATACTTAATTAGAGTTGGGTCATAAAACTGAGATTAGCTGATAATTTTTGGCTCATAAGATAAACTTCTTAAATATAAATTTTAGTTTACACAAACTTATATGATAAACTTTGGCTTTGGAAGATGGCAGACATAGGGTGGCTTGGGTGGGCTCAGGTAGATAGAGCTGCAGCATATGATGTCAGCTGAGGCTGCAGGTGTCTGGCTTTGTCTGGGAATGAACACCCAAAATGCTCACTCATATGGCTGGCAGTTGCTGCTGCTCTTTGCTAGGAGTTCATCTTTGCTGGGAGTTCATATGTGAGTTTATTTGAATGATACAGATGGCCTTTCCCTCCATCTTGGGCTTCTTAAAGCATGGCAGCTAGGCGCCGTAGCTCACGCCTGTAATCCCAGCAGTTTCAGAGGCTGAGCAGGGAGGATCATGAGGTCAGGAGTGCAAGACCAGGCTTGCCAACATGGTGAAACCTGCCTCTACTAAAAATACAAAACTTAGCCAGGTGTGGTGGCGTGCATTGTAATCCCAGCTACTAGGGAGGCTGAGACAGAAGAATTGCTTGAACATGGGACGTGAAGATTGCAGTGAGCCAAGATTGTGCCACTGCACTCCAGCCTGGGTGACAGAAGGAGATTCTGTCTCAAACAATAATAATAATAATAATAATAATAATAATAATAAAGCATGGTGGCTGCCATCCGAGAGAAAAAGAATAGAAGCTGTCAAACTTTTCAAAGCTTGGCAGAGTCCCAGAATGTCACTTGCTGTCTTCTAATAAACTCAATCTTCTAAAATGGAGTGAAATATACATAAAAGGAGAGAATGAATTGAATGTACTATCTATGGAGGGTTCTGACCACACAAGCCTTTTATGTTAACCACATATTTATCATATCCAGCACCTTTTATTCCTTCAGTTAAAGACTGTTGATCTGCCTTCAAACTCGCTGACCTTTCCTTTGGCTGTATGCCATCTGTTCCTAAGCCTACATAGTGAAATTTTTATTTCAGATACTGCTCTTTTCAGTTCTGGTGTTTTCATTTGGTTTTCTTTTATAGTTTGTATTTGTATGAGATTTCTCAATGTATTTATTATGATGTCTATTTTTTCTAAGTTCTTGAAACTTTAGTGATAGGTCTGCTAAATTTCTCTCTGCTAATTTCAATTTTTGAAATTTCAGCTTTTATATTGTTTCATATTACGCTTCATAAATTGCCACAGGCTTGTTGACTTAAAACAACACAAATTTATTACACTGATCTGTAGGTCAGGAATCTGACACCATGGGGCTCACTGGGCTAAAATGAAGGTGATTTCAGGACTGTGGATAGGGGAGAAACTGTTACAGTTTTTCTAGTTTCTAGAGGCTGAGTTTACTAAATTCTTCTTTTTATATGATACAAGGTATACTTAACCCACCTTATTTTAATAAGGACTTCTATGTTTAGGGTGTCAATAGGAGGTTTTAATTAACACCAACATGCATTCTTTAACATCTACTTATGTGTTCTATTCACTTTGTCCATGATGTTTTATGTCCATCCACTCACAAACTCACCAGGTGCTCTCCAAATCACTAAAACATTCTTTAAACTTACTCCAAAATTGACGTCATCATAGAATCTATTCCAGTGTTTGAAAATACGTCTTTACTCTGACATTTTTCTAAATCCCATCTATGTATTTCTCCATCTGCCCTTTTGTCCACCTCATCTATCTCTATCACTCCAGCTCTTACTCTGAAATGCCTATTTCACAGGGAAATTCTGTACTGCTAATATGTTAATATAGGTTTATAGCTCAGGTGAGAGTCTTACATTGAGAATAAATACCTTTCCTTTTAGAGGCTCTAAAATTGTCTGTCACTTCTATATACTTCAGAACAAATAATGAGGCACAGGAAGATCCACAACAAATTGTGTGTGTGTGTGTGTGTGTGTGTGTGTGTTTGTACTTTGTCTATATACAAATATGAATTCTTTTTTGGTGAACTTTGTGTGTATTAAAGAGAGAGAGAGAGGAAGAGAGAGAGAGAGAGAGAGAGAGAGAGAACAAGAGAATTATGGATTTCAAAGGTGTAGGCTTTGGGTTTCTCCTAGAGGATAAAAGGTGTGGTTTATTTTTCAACACTCATTGTGCTACATTTTTTTAAATTAATTCTACATTGAAAAGCAATGCTTATCTTGACGATTTAATTAATTTGTACCTTTTCATTTCTATATTTCTGGAATATATCAAATAACATAATTTGTTGAGATAACCGAAGAGTAATTAAATAGATACTTCTGGAATAAATTTGACTTATGGAGACATATTTGAAAGTATCAACCTGTGTGAACATAACGGTAAACTTGGAAAATAATGAGCTTATTCTACATATTTCTTTATAATTTAGCACGATAAATGGTTTAATTTTATTACATTACAGACTCAAAGTTTGTAAACATCAATTTGAAATGCACAGTTTTGCACCTTATCGAAGTTTGTCTTCATCTAGTAAACATTAATAAAATCACACCAATTGACTGTATGTAAAGTTTTCTTTAAAAAGCAACAAAGAGAAACCCGTGTAACAACAAATTTTATCTCTAGAAATTATTGGCAAGCTTATTTTGTTTATTTTTATATTCTAAAATGCACATTTTCATTTCACATAAAGTGCACATTTCCATGGCTTGTTTTTATCACCTCTTAAAGTAAATATCTATGTTTTGGGGCCTCTAATTATGGCCAAGGAGCAGTGATGTATAAACAAACTATAGGTTTATCTCAGGTGAGACAAAAATGTGAACTAGGTCATGCAGACAAGGCAAAATGACCTCATGTTTAGAAATTGAACATAGAATTACCGTAGAAGCTTCATTAAGCAATTGTGTTACAGGAATAATATTATGTAGATAAGGTGGTACAATATTATAAAACAGATTCTAGAATACTTTAGGGTGGTCTATTATCAACCAAATCCTTTTATTTTTGTAATTGAACTCACTCAAACAGCTGCTTTCATGGAACCAAAGTAAATTAGTTGCTAGCCTACTGCCACTATACATATATATATATATGCACACACACGTAGATATGTAAATGTATATATATTTTTTCACTGGTATAGAAAAATCCTGCTTATATGACAGCCAACAACTGAAAAAGGAGAGAGATAAGGTTTTAATTGAGTTTGACTTTCCAGAAAATGACCATGTATTTTGGCAGTGACGATAATGATGTGAATCACAAACAAGCAGAATTAAGGCAGGGTACTAAGGGGAAGAATTCAGGCAGCAGATAGCTATATGAAGGAAAGCCACAGAAATATGAAGCCAGTGACTAAACTGGAAGTAGGGACAAAAGTACACTCACTGAATAGGGCCTCTCCATAGCAGACAGACAAGGTGCCAAGAAGGAATATATTTTGACTGAGGCTATGGAGCAACAGTAAGTCAAGATTCTAGATTTTTCCTTCCCAGATTACAACATGATGATTAATTAAATTATTATTATTTTATTATTTTCATTTAGACATTGATGAGTGTAGTCTTAAAAACTTATTTATACTTTTACACTGTTAGTGGGAGTGCAAATTAGTTCAGCCATTGTGGAAGACAGTGCCGCAATTCCTCAAGGATCTAGATATAGAAATTCCACTTGACCCAGCAATCCCATTACTGGGTTATATACCAAAGGATTATAAATCGTTCTGTTATAAAGACGCATGCACATGTATGTTCATTGTGGTACTGTTTACAATAGCAAAGATCTGGAACCAACTCAAATGCTCATCGATGATATACTGGACATGGAAAATGTGGCACATATACACCATGGAATACTATGCAGTCATAAAAAATGATGAGTTTGTGTCCTTTCTAAGGATATGAATGAATCTGGAAACCATCGTCCTCAGCAAACTGACACAAGAACAGAAAATCAAACATTGAATGTTGTCACTCATAGGTGGTTGTTGAACAATAAGAACACATGGATATAGGAAGGGGATCATCACACAATGGGGTCTGTCGGGGGCTGAGGGAGGGATAGCCAGGGTTCGGGAGGTTGGGGAGATATAACATGGGGAGAAATGCCAGATATAGGTGACAGGGGGATGGAGGCAGCAAACCACCTTGCCATGTATGTACCTATGCAACAATCCTGCATAATCTGCACATGTACCCCAGAACCTAAAGTACAATTACAAAAAAAAAAAAAAACTTACATATTTAATTCAATCTACAGTGTGTGTCAGAAACTTGACAAATATTTACTTTGACTTTTTGATCATCCTAAAAGGTCACTAATAGCAACATCATTTTTGTGATAGGAATTTAGGTTCAAACATTTTAAGAAATTTGTGAAACGTCAAACAGAGAACCATTTGGCAAAACCAACCAGCAAAAACACATTTTAGCTTTAACTCCTCACCTCATGTAATCAGGAAAGTTTGCAGGGCTGTGTATCTGAGAGGTATAACCAGTGATCCTTGCATTTTTCTGCCTTTTGTCATTACTCCTCTCTGTATGTAACATTCATTTGTTATTTCCGCATATTTTTTCATGTAGACAAACAAGGACAACAATTAGCTCCTGGACTCATATTTTCTAGTTTTTCTATTAGAAAACAGGTGTGCTATTCTCTGCACTCCAATTTAAATAATTCTATGAAAAAAAATCCAACTGGCCTTTAGTCAATACACCCAACTCCTGACACTGTGACTAAGAAAGTGGATGATTGTGGTTGTCCAATATGGATGGGTGCTGAACTTAGTTCATACGCTGTTAGGGAGGCAGAGCCATGTAGAAAGAGGGTGGTTGTATTAGTTTGCTAGGGCTGTAGTAACAAAGTACCAAAAACTGACTGACTTAAACAACAGAAAGTTATTGTCTCACAGTTCTGGAGACTAGAAGTCCAAAGCCAAGGTATTGGCAGGGTTATGCCTTCTAACAGCTGTGAGAGAAGAATCTAATCCAGGCCTCTTTCCTTTCTGCACAAAGCTGCCTTCTCCCTGTGTCTCTTCATGTGTCATTATTCCTGTGTTCATATCTGTGTCCAAATTTCCCCTTTTAATAAAGATAACAGTAACCTCACTTTAACTTGATTACTTCTACTAAGACCCTATCTCCAAATAAGGTTACATTCTGAGATACTAAAAGTTAGGACTTCAATAAATGAATTTTGGCATAAGGGGTTGCAAAATTCAACCCATAGCAGTGATTCTCATTTGAACAATATGGGTGAGGTTTTGTGAATAATACAAGACACAATTTCTTGAATACAAACTGCATCATTTCCTATATATTAACTGTGATGCAAATGCACACTCAGTTGCTCCAGCCAAATGGTATGTAATTAAAAAAGGTTGCATATCTAAGGTCCACACAAACTTAGAAAACTAAAAACTTAGGGTCTTTTGACATTTTCTGCCTTTTGTCATTGTTTTTCTCTCTGTTATGTCAAATGGCCTTGTCTCTTCAAAGCCACACGCCATATCACAATATATTACACCCCCTTTATTTTCCAAAATCACAAATAATAAATATAATTGTGTATCTGCATTTTTTCAAAGGATAGAAAGATTTGCCTAAAAGATTTGTGTTCCACTAGTATTGTTTACATTACAGGACAAATAAGGCACCTGCAGATGAGGGTGTTCCAATCGAGTTTAATTAATTTGCAGAATCAGCACTATGTTTTGGATGGATGGCCAAGTTAAATGAGTCTGCTATCACCAACCAGCCAGCATAAGGGAAACAGATCATTAAGTCTGTCATTTTCACAGGTAATAAAGATCTAAAAATAATCACTGAATGCTTTTCCCCATCCTATGTTTATAGATTTAACTCCTAAAGATTCAAACTAAAACCATAATGCTAGCTGATACTTTGAAAGATGAGCATATAATATACTTCCAATGTGCTACAAAATTCAATCTGAGTCAAGTAGTTATTAATACATTAATGACATAAGCAGTTTTATTTTAGTGGTTACAAAACTGGCTTTTTTGCTTTGACATCATAATAAATATATTTGTGATTAAATGACAACACAAGATTATCAACATACTGAAATAGAATCAATCTGCCAATATTAAATATCACTAGCTAATGGATGATTTATAAATAGTATTATAGAAAAGAGATTTTACAGTCACATGCTCCATACCAACGTTTTTTCAATGATGAACCACATATACAATGCTAGTCTCATAAGATTAAAACATTATATTTTTACTGCATCTTTTTTATATTTAGATACAGAAATATTTACATTGTGTTACAATTACCCACAGTATTCAATGCAGGAACATACTGTTCGGGTTTGTAGCCAAGGAACAATAGGTTGTACCATAAAGCTTAGGTGTGTAGAGGCTACCCATCTAGGATTGTGTAAGTACATTCTTTGATGTTTGCCAAATGAAATTGCCTAATGACGCATTTCTCAGAAAGTATCCCCAATGCTAAGATGTGCATGACTATATATAGTGAAATCAAATGGAAAGCCTAATGGTAGGTAATTGATCTTCAGACATGTTTCAATAATATCCTACAATGCAAATTAAAGCAAAGTAGCACATGCAGGCCAATTGGAAAACTACAGGTGGACCACCCCCTGTCCGGTTTTCATTCTAGTTAAAGTACCTCTTTGAGAAAGGCATTAATACCAAGCTTTGCAAACACTAGCTGCAGACCGAAACTGGGAAATTGGTATGTTAAAACATGTCAGGCTTTCTGGCTGCACATATAGCAATGGATCACTGCCAATAGAAGGTGAATATGTCAGTCTCTCCAGAGTCACTGGAGAACATGTTTCTGTATTCACACAGAGACATTTAGGATCCTGAAATCTCATAATTAGAAATAAAGTGTCAATAATATGAATCTGAGTAGTTTCTCTTTCTGAGTATACATCACGATCACCTGGAGAACTTTTGAAATATCTTCTACTTTTTGTTAAGTGTGGATTGGGGCACAGGAATGTGGGTGCTTAAAAGTACTCTAAGTTTGTCTGCCTTTTCCTCTTTCAAATTATCTCCACACCCATCTAGTGCTAGCATATTCTGGATGAATATAATCATTATCTGCTATAACATAACTTTGAAGAAGGAAAGAATGGGAAAGGGAAACATTACATAACAGAAATTTTACTCAGGAATATGGAGTTGTAGTTCACCGTGGATGATCTCAAAATGTCTTTCTTATGTGTTGACTTTTAAGTTGAGACGTTAATGAAATGTGGCAGCAATGTGTATGACTTGTAAAAGTGAGTTGAAACAGAAAGTTTATTAAAAACAATGGATCTAATGCATGGGTACATTTGGCAAGTTTCAGGAAGATACTTCGGCCAAAAAGGCAAAAAAGCCATTTGAAACATGATATAGGCAGTAGCAAATAGTGTCTGAAATAATCAGGACTTATATCAAGTGGGACTCAATTTAAAGAAGAATAGGGACTTCAAAGATGGAGACTTTGAAAAATAAACTATTTCACAATAAATGCTAAGGAAAACATAGATTGTAAATTTTAAAGCTTTTAAATCCAGAAGCTCATTGATTGATTTTCACGTCAATTTTAAATTGTAAGACACATTAATCATTCATTAACTACTGACCATTTTTAATTAAAATGTCACAAAATATTAATATTCGCATTTTTAATACATTTTATTCAACTTACTTATAATAATGCGTCCTCGTGCTCATTACCAAGCGAGGGAGAACAACACACATTTTGCTTAAAAATAACACAGAAAGCAAAATAAAATGCTTCTCAGTCTAGAACTAACACATTCAAACCACCTTGATTTCACATAGGGACATGACTTTCATCCTGAAAATCCGGTTCTCAAATTTTACCTTCACCAATGCAAACCTTTTTAGCCAAGATTATGCAATTGACATCTAGCATAATTCTCTTTCCCTCACAGAAGGAAAATGGTGACTGGGCTTGGAGGAGGAGGTCAAAGGAGACATAACATACATTTTGTTACCAAGTATCTGTCCCTTAATAGAAAATGTTCCTAACATTTCAAAATATGATTTAACACTGCCATAGCAAAGAGAGTCAGTCACTCCCAAATATCTAAGTGTCCTTCCTGTGGTTGGGTTGGGTCATGTATTTATTTCTGGCCAGTAGGCTATAACTTGAAGTGATGTGTGTTTGTTCCTGGGCAAGGCAGGTAAGAGCTCAGGGAGCCACTTATTCAGATGCACAGTTTGAAGGTGGAACAGAACCACCCATTCTTATTAAACTCTGAATGTACAAAAATGAAAACATTTCATTTTCCATTTCTGTGTGTTGATTCTGTGGCATGCCTAACATTATGCTGATTAGTACAGAAACTGGACCCCAAGTGGAATGCTGCTGCAAAATAAGGAAACCTAATTATAAGATATCGACTTAGTAATTGGATGGGGGAAGTTAAAGATCCAAACATAAAGAGATGAAAATTCATATCAGCGGTAGCAAAACGTGCTGATATGTTGCCTAAGATCACCTGGAAAGCAAATCCTATGCCTACTGAACATGTAGCTCTAGGCTAAGAAGTTAGAAAACACAATGTTAATAATGTGTGAGCGTGGCTAGCGCTGCATTTAGAAAGGTCTAACAAGAAAGTGACAAGCTCTAAAAATGACCGGTCAATTTGCTGGTGCCAACCTAAAAACAAATGCAGTCCTAAGGAAATTTTATTTCTAAGGTTTATTGCAAGAGGCAGGAAAGTGACTATGGCAACGGAGAGGAGAAGATTCTTGCACTAAGAAAGAATATTCCCACCACGAGATCTGCGAACTTCTCAAAATTCAAGCAGAAAAGGTCTTTTCTTTATGGGGAGGAAAATCAAGTCTAAAAAGAACTAAAGGTGCAGTTGGAAGATGATAAAAAATAGTTTCCCTGAGGTCAGCAGGTGATCTTTAAGGCATGGCTGTATGCTGGTTCTAGCTAAGTGTGGGATCAATGTTCAGAGTCCTTTGAGGAGGAAACAATCTTAACTAACATTTGGTCAAGTTACTTAACAAGCATTTTGTCTTGACTGATCAGTGGGAGCAAAAAAATTCCCCTAAACTCTTATGAAGCAAAGACAGAAAATTTGGCCTTGTCTGTGTCTGGCCTTGTCATAAGTAAACAAGAGAGTCATTTGTAAATCTAATAGTAAATCATAGGGGAAGGGCAGTTTTCTGCAGCAAGCCTTTTCCACAACACGCAAAGACGGGGGAATTTCTTCACCATGGCTGTTTCCAGGGACACAAAGATCAGACAAAGTTTAACATTGTCACAAGGAAATCTTGTGACATGTTCAATGACTGATGGAAAAGTCCTTTTCTGTTACACTTCAAAGACTTAGTGCAAAGAAGCCTAGTAAAATCTTTCAAAGGGTGGCATGGGTTAAATATTAAATTAATCATAATAAATGTCAGGAAACCTCCATTCATTGAGAGGGATCAGATGGGGCAATAAAATGAAATTCCCCATTAATAAATATTTTAGAAACATGGTTCCCAAAAACTTAGTGTATGGTAATTAGCACATGAAAATGACAGAAATTAAATCAATAAAGAGAGAAACTAAATTTTTATGGCAATTTTGCTGGGAAAAAAATCTAAGAGACTGGAGCAGAAAACTTTACCTATTTGAGATTTTAAAAAAAATGGTCTCTAAGCTTCACCTGTCGATATTAGGCTAAGAAAACTGTACATCTTCAGGAAGGCACATATCCCCTTATCTATGTCAAATATGAACAAGAAATACAAAGCATAACTAATCCTGAGAACAAAAAAGTCAGGAGCCAGGAGAAAAAGGACCTCCGAGAGAACAGACTATCAAATCTTAATCACTAACCACATCTCAAACCTAGAATCCTTTAAAATATCTTCCCAGTGACACTTAAGAATTGCTGCAGACCAGTCACTGGCAGGATAGGACCTTGCTGTATCCTTTAAGGAAGGTAAATGTGTGTTGTAATTGTGGAAAGAAATCCAAGCGATCTGTGGCAGACAGGACAGATTACATGTCTTTTCTACCTTCCTGTTTCTTTACTGTGGCAGCTCCTACAGTCTGTGTAGAAGGTTTCACTACAGTATGTACTAGGCTACTCAGTATATTTAGATTATTTAAGAGTAAGAGATAAACTATTATTTATTAAGCCACTTAGACACATTTTACATTTTCCTGTTGTTGTTACTGCAAAATAGCTAAACATTTTACTATTTAACGTAAATTTTAAACCATATTTGCTGATATTGTCATAAATTCCAACACCAGCTGCATGATTGGTTTTTAATTTGTGTTCTATAATTTAAACGTAATGTCTACACACATGCTGTATGTATGCCTAGATCCATTCTTTGTATTATTTTTACACAAAGCAACATGTTCCTCTCCTTAACATATTATCTATTTATAGTATTCTCACCACGATAATAACTATTTACCCTTATTTTTCCTCACAAATGCAAAAGAAAGATTGATTTTATGCATAGTGGTGGCAAGAATTCTTTTTAAAAAGGCACTTTGGCACAGTATCAACTCCAAATTTGTAATCTGCTCAGGTTACTTATAATGCCCTTTAGTGTATTAGACTCCAAATAAACAATAATTTTCCTTCTTTTTTTTTTGTTTGTTTATTTTTACCTCATCTCAGGCTCCATTTTCAAAGAATTTTCCTAATATAGTATTAGAGTCAGAAATAAACTTATGGAGAAATTAGTTTTTGTTACTAAAATAAATATATTATTAGTCATTTGAAGTTTGTTTTGGAAAGACTGATCATTTTATTCAAATGAAATACATTGAATCATGTTATTATAATCATAATGTGATATATGCAATCTATAGCATTATTTACATAAATCCATAGCAATCAAATTATAAGCTAAACTGACTATTAATATTTTTATTAGAACTTTCACAATGTAAATATCATGTTACACAGAGAGTACAAAATATGCAAAAAGCTTTACTGTTTCTAGACTAACATTTCTTACACATTCACATAGTCAAGTATTAGATATGCAATGAAATTCATGGTGTATCTGGTTTCATCACATGCTAATAAACGTTCTTTTCGTGGAGTTTAATATATATTAATGGATCTTCACATAGTCACTCTTAATTAATGATAATCATGACCCTTTACTCTTAAGTAGAGTTTCCACCGTTATAAACTCTTAAAAGATGTCCTTTATGAAGGATATTTGCATAACCAAATATTTATTTTCTTTCTTAAATGTCTAGATTGTAATCTGTTTTGTTTTGTGACATATATCATAAATCTGAAAAATGACAGCAAAACAGCAATAATTTTAGTAACATTTCCTAATTCTATAATATGTTCTCTACAATAGGTATACTTCTTAAAAGTTTCAGGTGAACTAAAGAAATTTACTAACATGTAAGTAGACATTTATTATTCATCAGCGACTACCCAGAAACCATAACTCTAAACATCTTTGAAGATCTAAAAATAGCAAAATAAAATGTTTAATTTTTGATATCCTTACAGTTCAAAGTGATGTCCATAAAGTATGTTAACAACCTCTGGTAATTTATTAGAAATGTTGCATGTTAGGCCCTACTCAAGAACCACCAAATCAGAATTTCCATTTTAATAAAGTATCCATGTGGTTTCTGTGGCTTCATTAAAGTTGGGAAGACACTGCTCTTTAGCCCACAGTATAATGCTTGTTTATCTTTTGATACAACTGAGAAGGAAATCAGTCATAATGAATATGATTCTAATATTTCCTAAGTAAACTGATAAAAATAAAAGAATCTTTATGGGACCTTAATGAAAAGGAGCTCTTCTTCCCCCACCCTTTTTCTTCAAATCTTGTGAAAACTAACACACTCCTACTCACTACATTTTAATATGCTTTGAAGAAATATACTACATGTTAACTTGAAGTTTCAGAAGTAGTTGCTAACCTGCCGTTTCTAAAGTGCTAGTTTCAGACTGGACCATAACTCTGAAAAAGGATGTATGATCTCTTACTAGGAATGAGAAGGTGAAAGAAGAGATTTTCTTCTCTCTTAGGTTGGGTCTTTACATTTATAATGCACAAGGGAAAAGTAAGGTTCTGTGCATAATATTACAGGACTATATTGTGCACAATATACTAATCATTCCATCACGTTTTTTTCTTACCCAGATAAATCTAAATTTCATTTTTTGTAGAGGCAATGATTTGTATAAAAATATTTTCTATTAAAAACTTGAAGAAGCTGTTTATGTAAGGCAATTAAGAACTTGCCTCGATACAAATTCCTTGAACTAAAAAATATGTTCTGATTGCCATTCGAGGTTGAAAACAGCAAAACACCAGTTTGAAGGTCCAGAAAAGGCCCTCAGAGAGCCATAAGGAAAGATGAAAATCATCATTCTGAGCGCACTAAAAAAAGTTAGCCTTGAGGTAGCCCCTCTCTTTTGATACTCATTTATATCTTAAAAGTAGTTTTAAAATAGATTTATAGATAAATACTTTTCGCAAAATTCAGCAAAAAAGGAAAAGAATAAAGTGGACTACGGTACTTGATTTTCTGTAAATAAATTCCACTTTATTTTTTAAATCACAGCCCTTTTAAAGTTACCCAGTTTAAATTCAGCAAAAAATGTCAGTGAGGCCATTACGTTCCACATCTGTAATGTATGTTTCTGAATAATGAACCATATTCCCCCACTGTGTAAACTACACCACGGGGACTTATAAACACTTTCAGAAAGTTGTACAAACTCTTTCAGGTCACTAGGATACCACTTAGGAAATTAGCACTCATTACACCAAATGATACCCTGGTAGCTTGGAAAGGTTGACATAACTTTCCAAAAATTATACCTCCCTGAGAAAGGATTGTTGAACAGTGATCATATTATTTGTGCTGCATGTAGCTTGATATTTGTAAATAAAGATTTTCTTGCGGTGTGGTAAAAAAGATAGTATTTTTGCTGCATACAAAAGAAGGCTAAAATAACTTTAAGGATATCTTTTATAGGCTCTTTAAATGCTTCAAAAATAGTTGATCTCTTATTTGAAAGAGAAATTATTCCAATATGTTATATAATAGGTCATAAATAATAGGCCTATTAGATTTCAATTCTGTAATTTATCCATAGGCATTAATTATTATTGATTATACATGAATATAGAAAACAACAGATATTTATAACTACTAATTAAAGCACAGGATGTGATTCATACATATTATTTCCACTGCTATGAAAATATTTGGTGTATATTTAAATGACAGAATCTGTGAGTTAAGTTATACAAATAACTAACACTCATTGAGATATTAATATATGCTAGGAAATCTTCCTAGTGTCTCATCTATCTTAATTTACTTTTTCCTCTTAACAGTTGTATGAGGTAGGGATGAATATATTATCATGTACTTGGACAGATAAAACTAGATAAGAATAATGGTCATTCGAAAGAATAAGTTAAATGTGTAGGTTCACACAGAAAATTAAATGCTAATTTTTGACGCCAAGTCTATCATAATATTTGCTTGAATTTTTTCTATACTATAGAGAAGTAGATAACCCAGTTTTTAGGAGAACTGAGTATTCACAATGAATTATCTGATGCTCTGGAAATTTGCAAAGTTAAAATCAACTACAGTGCAAGCTCGCTGTAAATGCATTGCTTGAAAGGAAGTTTTGTACGATCATCTTCACTTTTAATGCATATAACCCCTTCAAACACAGCAGCCCCAAGCCTGCTTTAAAGGTCATTTTCCATTGCTTAGCAATTATTACAATTGTCTCTATCCAGAGAATATTTTTTTTCTAACTTCTTTCACCCAGCCTATTTTAAGTCAATGCTAAAATTTTCAACAACACTGCTATACTCTACAGCACCAGTATGGTTACCTTAGTCAAGGACACAAATACCTCTCACTTGGATTACGAAAGTAATCACTTAGCTAACCTCACTGAAAGCTTACTTCTGCCATCTTACTCCATTTTTCATATTTCAGTCAAAAAGATCATTTAATAATGCAAATCGATAACAATTACCCTTTGAAATACTTATAAGTGTATTTGCAATGTGTCTAAAATAGGGTCAAACTCTGTTTCTTTGTTATTTTTAAACTACAAATCTTAATCCAGCCAAACTGCCAAACAACTGAGGGGGTAGAGTAAATGCATTTTCAGACATACACATTATCAAGAAAATGACTTTGAAACACATTTCCTTAGGTATTCCTAGATGACATGTATACCACAAATGAGAACATAAACTAAGAAAAAAGTGTAGCTGGTAAAAGTGTCCAGCTGCTTGTTGCTTGTAGAAATAAGCCAAAATAATAAAAATGAGTTGTGATAGAAAGAGAGGAGCTTTGTTATCAGTGCCAGTAAGGGGAAAAGTGGGAGGAATTATTTCCCCAAAATGTCCACTCTTCAATTTGTGGAGGGAACACAGGGGCTTTTAAAGAGAGAGGGGTTTGGAATGCAGGAAAGGAGTAAGGCTAGGAGGTGTCAGGAGGCGTGATCCACTCCAATGGCTTATTCTGACTTACTGTACCATTTAGTGAAGGGGCCAGCACCATCCTGGGCCCAGTCAGGTTACAAATTAATCACAGTCAATCTTGAAGTTAATTTCTATCTCCTAGTGAGTTTTGGCCTTGACTGGAGGAAGAATTCTGGAGGTATCTGATCCATGTAAGGATCTGGCCCCTGAAGTTTCTAAAGAAATATATGATCACATAAGTAAGCATGGTGTGTGCTTCACAAGGATCCAGGTAAGTAAATGTGCATGAGGCATGGGAGGATAGAATGGGAAAAGGAAGGAAGTGGAGGTCCACAGTATATTCCTAGGCTATACTTCGAGATGAAAGAAAACACATGTTAAGTCTGTCTCAAAACTTGTATGTTGAGATTGAGGAGAAAGAAAACAAAAAGTTTTAAAACATGGTTTGAAGCCAAGCTAGCTGTTCCATTACAAAATGACAAAATGACACATTATATACAATGAATATTCCTTTTTATTCAATAAAGGAAAGAGACAATGGGAATCTCCAGAATAATGAACAAAAGAAATGGAGCAATAGCTGTGCACAGGGTATGTGATACTGTCCATTACAATAAGAGCAGGTTATATGTCCTGGGAAATGTTTCATGAGTGAGATAAAATTTATATAATACCTAAGTATCTCAACACAGTACATAAATTTTAGGCAGTTCATTGGAGAACTTGGAGTTTAAATGGTGAGCAAAACATAGAAAGAAACGAAACAAAATAGAATAATTATTAATGCCAAAAGTAAATGTTTTTAGGAAAAATAAATATATTAACAGCTTTCTACATGGTTAAAATTTAAATGTATTTAAACGTATATTATAACCTAAATCTGCAATATTTATCTACCAGAAATTTTATAAAACTTCATTGAAAAAGTGATTAAATTGTAAGAGTGTCTTGTATTGTATGTGAGGGATAAAGCCTTATGAATAACAGGAAGTGATTGTTTTTCCTATTCTGCTGACCCAGTTTGGAACTCAGATTAAAAGATCAATGATGGAATTATGGAAGGAAGGAAGTATTTCTTAACACTGCTTTATACTGCAATGGAGGAAAAAAAGAGATACCAATAACTAAAGATTATGCACTCACTTTCTCCAGTTTATACTTTCAAAACAAAAATAAGCAAATAAACAAAACAAAACAAACAAAAAAAAACACTTCCCCCCAGTCTTATCTTTATTTTAAGCCCTCCAAAATTACTACCAACTCTAATGATGAAGGTGTTCAGACTAATTGATTTTCTTTCCTCAATTATTGTATTAGCCAGGGCACTCTAGAGGGACAGAACTAATAGGAATATAGATATGAGTTTATTAAGTATTAACTCACATGATCACAAGGACCCACAAAAGACTGCCTGTAAGCTGAGGAGCAAGAAGAGCCAGCATGCTTCTCAAGAAAATAGAATAAGAAGATCCTGTAATCCCAGCACTGTGGGAGGCCGAGGCGGGTGGATCACGAGGTCAAGAGATCGAGACCATCCTGGTCAACATGGTGAAACCCCGTCTCTACTAAAAATACAAAAAATTAGCTGGGCATGGTGGCGTGTGCCTGTAATCCCAGCGACTCAGGAGGCTGGGGCAGGAGAATTGCCTGAACCCGGGAGGCGGAGGTTGCGGTGAGCCGAGATCGCACCATTGCACTCCAGCCTGGGTAACAAGAGCGAAACTCCGTCTCAAAAAAAAAAAAAAAAAAAAAGAAAAAAAGAAAATCAAAATCCACTTAATGGAGGTGAGAGAAAGAAATAAGAAACATCAAAGCAAAAATCAGTGACATGGAAAATAGAAAAGATATAGATAAAACAACTGAAGACAATAAATATGGGAAAAATCTGTTTAGAATGATAACTAACAACTTTTGCAGAATTATAGACCTTGAGCCCATGCCTACCAAAAACTGACACAGCCTCCTTAAGACTGAGAGCTCCCAATTAGTCAGGGCCAGACAAAAAGAGTGTTGTTCACATTTGGCTTGAGGCAAATATGAAACCGAATCCTTCTTACGCAAAATAATAGAAAAGGCAGAAGGGAGCTTTGGTGAATAAAGGCAAGCAAGGCTCAGAGTGTTTTTATTCCTCACACTTAACCATGAGAGATAAATAAACAAGAACAAAAGTCTGAACACTCTGATCTGCAGAGGTTTACTGCCTACTCCTCAGGCTATCATGAATATAATTTTGTTCACATTATAATTTTATGGGATTATTGAATGGTAAATATGGTAGCAACAGGGAAGGAAATAAGCCAAATTCACTATTTAGCGATAGGATTCTGAAGCTCAGCATGTACATTTATAATTAATTGCAAAACAGTTAAAATCATTGCCCTCTTCACTTGTTTTAGCATCATATTTTTTTAATGTTTTATTTTAAGGCATTTCTTAATTTAGTGCTGTAAGTGAACATCTTGGTTCAGCATTTAGAGTGGAATTATTTTTGATGTTTATTAGCAATGTAGAGCAAATAAATTTTATTAGATGCATGTTCTTGGTGATTAAATAAAATAGAAAATGCAAACTATGTAATTTTATACACCTAATGCATTTTTCCTCAATTTGTGTTTCACTTCGAAATTATAGTACTAAAAGAGACTGGACATAATTAACCATGTATGGTATATTAATATATGCCTTTAATAGGGATAACAGCTTTCCTAGAGTGGGATGATTACTTTTATAACCCAATTAAAATTTAGAAGTTAGTGCTCCTTCATTAGTTAGATTGCATTTTCTTTTAGAATCCAGAAGTTTCATATATTTTGCTTTAAAATATAGTACTATTTAAAAATAGAGGCATAGTACTAGTGATTTAATTCCAATGTAATCACATAAAATTGAACATTGTCCTTTACTTATTTTAACCCTTAAAAGGTGTATTATTTCTCTGCTCATCGTTTACTTTTTATAAGAGAGGGGAGAAATAGTTACATGACCAAAGGCTATGTCTATGTAAGAACAGGTTTATTCGGCCAAACTGAATGAACTAAAACTGTGTTTGTCAAAACTTGTTTTATTTACTAAGCGTGATGTAACTTGACAGGGAATCAAGGAACTGTGCCATTTTTCATGGGTCATGAATGTCAAAATTACTGATTTTGTTTTTCTGGATGATAATTAACCTTTAATGATCAACCAGTTCCATTTTATTTCTGAAGAGTTAATTTAAATGTGAATGTTTAAAAATACTTATTTTGGCTCATGAAAAAACTCATTAAACTGCATTGTTTCATAAAAAATTAAGAGGAATTAATGATTCAAGCCAAATATGGATTAAATGTTCATTGGAAGTATGGTGTCCAGTGTGTGATAGATAGATGTTTGTAAAAAATCATGGATCCTGGATTCTAAGAAACATGTAGTTGTATTACTATGTATTACATCTCTAATAATAATAATTACAAAAGAATACAAATTTGAAACATCAGCCTACACATATACTAACATGTAACCTAAGCCTACATAGTTGTGGAAGAAATAAAGATAACATTCACTTTGAAATGAGCTTTTTCTAAATTAGTTGAAAGAACTCAAATATTTTAACACTTTTAAACTTTTATAAGGCTCTCTTTTAAATATCTTTAAACACCGTAATACGAAAAAATGACATCTTTGTGGTAGGTTGTAGGATTTTAATCCCTGTAATTGGGAATTCAAATTTTAGAAGTGACTCTAAAGTACTCAATATACATATCCTCATCTAAATCTTCACTGGAAGATACATTAATCAGTTTTGTAATAATAACAATTTGTTTTGCTTTTGGGATGCCTGTCAGGTTTTAATTTTTACATCCATAAACTCAGCTTTTCAAAATTTTCTTTTTACAATTACTTATTATTCAATGTAACTTTTTAACCTACAAACAGCTGTCTTGAGACTGCCAAGGGCAATAAGCTGAGAATGTGCGTTTTCCTTTGTACTAGCATTACTCTCTAAAATATTACTGTGGATCACAGGATAAACTCTTCTGTGACATACCAAATTAGCTTTACAGAGAAGTCTCACTGGTGGCAGTCCATGAAATAAGAGTTCATTTAATAGACTTTTTAAAAATACACTCAATATTCACCTGGAGATACGTATTACTGACTCATAAATATTAGAATCCCCAATACAAAATGTCTCCTCAGCAAATACAAAAGATTACACCCAAAATACCAAAACATATGTTTTTTATCATCATGGTTGTTACTTTCTGATTTAGGTTCAGCCTTCTCTAGAGGCTATTAAAGAAAGCATACATTTTTGCTGACATTTTATCACAGCAATAAAATGAGATGGGAATCTATACTCAAAAGACCACTAAAATCAGTCAGCATGTTTACTGCAGAAAACAAGTTGCCAAACACTATAGGAAAATTCAGTAAAATATGACCAGATTTATGAATAAGGGTATTTTTGTACAACATTCTCAAGTTGCAGCATATTTTATAATATAGGTCTATAATATTCAAGAAAGATAACCTCAACAAATACTATTATTCTTCTAATATGCTTACATTAATATGTGATAAATTATCCCCAGAAAGTCAAGAGAAATTGAATTTATTTTTAAATATTTACATATCAAATCACACAAAATCCAACACATATAGATCAAGTTACTTGATTACAAGCTTCCTGTTTATACAATCACATGTTTTTATTGATAAGCCTCCTCATACCTGTCAATGTTAGTGTGGACTCTCTTATGATGCTTTTATAATTTCCTGGAAACAACAGTGCTTTTGATCCTATATAATTAAAACCACCCACAGTAGGGAAAAATACCACTTTGAAACACAGATTCATAAAAAAATAGTATATTGTGGACAAAGCTAAAATATATATGTAACAAGAGCATTGTACAAGTTTTAGCCAAGTGTGAATTATAAAATAAAACAAATTAAAGTGCTGTTACTGTAATTTATCATAAATTTACAAGTATTTTGAAGAACATAAATAATAAAGGCAATCTGAAAAGGAAAAATAATCTATTTTATCATTAATAGCCATGTTCGTACAGTGTATTCTTTATAGCAAATGTCAAACACAGTACTGTATAACCCAATAGGACAATTACCTGTGTCTTCAAGACCCCCTTACTGGCAGTCTAGGTAGTCAAACTGAAGCTTCATTTGTTAATTGAATGCCTACTATGACAAAACAGTAACCTAGATTAAAAGTAACTCATTTCCTTGTGATGATGGAAACAGATATGATGAGATTTTTAAAAATTTGGCCTGGTGTGGTGGCTCATGCCTGTAATCCCAGCAGTTTGAGAGGCCATGGCAGGTGGACCACCTGAGGTCAGGAGTTCAAGACCATCCTGGCCAACATGGTGAAACACCGTACCTACCTAATATACAAAAAAAATTAGCAAGGCATGTAGCACTAGCCTGTCGTCTCAGCTACCCAGGAGGCTGAGGCAGGAGAAACCCTGGAACCCGGGAGGCGGAGGCTGAAGTGAGCCGAGGTCATGCCTCTGCACTCAGTCTGGGCAACACAGCAAAACTCTGTCTCAGAAAAAAAAAAATGTGCACAAGCTAAGGTGTTTTTCTTGCTGTTGTTGCTTTGATTTTTGGCAAAAAAGAAAAAACAATTAGCTGTAGTAACCTGAGCACTGAAACAAATTATTTTGTGAATAGTACAGAACATGAGAACATGTTGAGAACCAATGTATCATGTCAAAAATGTAGAATTAGGTTCAGATGAAGAGGGGAGATGAAATGATTTTCAATTATATTAGGGACATGCATGGATGGATGTCTCAAGGGTAAATGTCTTACTTTATACTCAAATTCATACTTGGTTGGATCAAACATACCCCCTTAAACTCTGTTGTAATCTGGTTTGAATTTATTGATAATTATTTCTTTTTCTAATCTTTCTCTCTCTCTCTCTCACACACACACACACACACATGCACGCGCGCGCACACACACACACACACACACACACACACACACATACACACACACATTCAGGATCACCAAGAATACTCCTGGAGAAAAACCATGAAGGGGAACAAAGTATGAGATGAGAAAATCCTTTATTTTCTTACCTGGGAATGAGGCAGCCACTTTTTTGGAATGATATGGTTAGGTTTTGTGTCCCCAACCAAATCTCATCTTGAATTGTAATTCACATAATCCCCGTATGTCAAAGGAGAAACCAGGTGGAGGTAACTGGATCCTGGGGAAAGCTTTCACAATGCTGTTCTCATGAGAGCCAGCGAGTTCTCAGGAAATCTGATGGTTTCATAGGGTCTCTTTCCCCTTCGCTCAGCACTTCTTCCTAGCATCTTATGCAGAATGTGCCTTGCCCCCCCTTCCTCTTCTATCATGATTATAAGTTTCCTGAGGTCTTTCCCAGCCAAGCTGAACTGTGAGTCAATTACATCATTTTCCTTTATAAATTACCCAGTCTTGGACAGTTTTTATAGCAGTGTGAAATTCCTTAACATTAAAATTAAATATATTGTACAACTTTCATTCTTTCAGCATTTTATGATTTTCTACTCTGGAGTATGTGAGAAGACACTTTGAATTTTTTCTATAATGATTGAAATGAATATATTTCACTTAATCTTATTGTTTTCAGTTCTTAAGTATTTTAAAATATTTTCCTTAGATTTTATTTGTTTTCATTTAATAATTTTTGAAAAGAATCATAGATATTTTCAGTCTTTCCTCACATACATATTAGGGATATAAATATTCCTCTGAGCATGGTTTGAGAAACATCTCATAGGCTTGTAATATTACATCTTTAATTGTTATTCAGCTCAAACCATTCTCTATTTAAAATTTTTGTTTTTATTATATTTAAATTTAAGTTAAACACATATGTATGTGTGTGATTCCAATTTAATTGTACTGTGGTTAGGGAATATAATTTAGAATTTTCTTTTTTTAAGAACTATATTCTTTTTGTTAAAGTATACGTGGTAACACAAAAACTTTCACAAATCAGAAGTGCATAAAAATTGCTAGTATCCCAAAAGACTGGTACCATGATGACTTCCAGTAGTAACTCCAACTGAAAGTTAATTATTGGCTTCCATCAGCCTGAGTGTTCCTTTTACTGAACTTTAATGACTGGGAATATGCAATGGTACTCTTTTATGTCTGACTTCCCATGCTAAAATTTGTATTTATTAATTTTATCAAAATTGCTGTTCACAGTTTCTTCATTTCATTGCTTTATACTATTTTATGAATATAGTATATCTATAGGCATTTATTTTTTGGTACAGTATATTACTAATAATACTGCCTTAATATTCTTAAACACCTATATGGCACATTTAAGTATATATTTCTGTTGGGCATATATCAATGAGTGAAATAACTGTATCATAAGGCATAGAAATGATGTCAGCCTATAATATTATCTTATATAGTGTCTTTGCCAGAATTTAGACAAGAATATTCTAAGGCAATAGAACAATTGGAGATGTAACTTCATGACAGATTCTCTAGCACTGCAACCCATATATTTCAGAGAATCAAGAATTCTCTTAGAATAAAAGCTGAAGAACAAAGGGAATCACGTATGTCATCACAACTGGAGGCTATCTTCAGTGTGTTTCTATGAGGTAGCTATGGAGTGTATACTGTACCACAGAGGAAAGAATTCTAGCGATTTCATGAGTAACAGGACAGCTGCAAAGTTCATTAGCCAAGAATCGCTTAAGTTGGTGAATGTCTAGGCCAGGTGTTAAAGGAAACTCTGATGAGTTATTGCACCCAACACAGTCCCCGCTTAAACCACAAAGATTCAATTGCTTCTCCCATTTGTTATACTCCATCTGTGCTTAGCCTCACCAAGATTCCATTTGATCACAATTTTCAGAAAAAGTACAAGGGAAGGTTTAATGGGAAAAACACTAATTCCTGTTGCTTCACTTGGTACTGAATTCGTATCTGATCATCACAATCTCCACTTTCCACTCTCCATGCTTAAGTTTCTTCCCTTTCAGCTAACCTTTATGCTGAGCAAAAGTGGCTTGTCATATTGGTTGACTCAGGATTTCATATCTGAAATCTTCCTTGACATATTCTCCATTTTCTCATCAGGTTTATTTGTTGTACTTACTCATTTGCAGATAGGAACGGGCATGGGAATATCAAAAGTTGTCCTGAAGTGTTGCAATATATTTCTCTTTCTATAGTAAAACAAATGACCTAACTACCGGTAGTGATTAGGGCCAGTTATATTTGCCAATATTTGCCAATATTTGCCAATTCGAATGAACTCCTCAATTCCTGCTGGTCTAGTGGCATGAGTCACCCAAAGTCATCAGGCAACAGATACACCTTTAAGTTTTTCTGGTATAATTTTTGATCTTGCTATTCATTGTTTTGGACATATTTAAATATGATACAGCCATCTCCCTTTATTCATGTTACCTGCAGTCAACTATGGGCTGAGAAGATTAAATGAAAAATTTCAGAAATAAGCAATTTATAAGTTTTAAGTTCTGTGTAATTCTGAGTGGTGTGATGAAATCTTGTGCCGTGTTGCACCATCTCATTTGGGACATGAACTATCCTTTTGTCTAGAGCATCCGTACTACCTGCCTGTGAGTCATTTAGTAGCTGTCCTCGTTATCCAATTGATTTTTCTGTTATCCCATCACTTATGTTTAAGTAGCTTTTATATTACATACTCCAAAACACAGGAGTTGAGATGCTGGCAATTTGGAGAATACAAAAAGACATCATTAAGTGCATCCTTTGACAGATGAAAGTTCTCAAGTTAACAAAGATAAAATGCTAGTATATATAGGGTTTGGTACTACACTGTGGGTCTTGGATCATATCCACCATGGATAAGGGAGGAATACTAAGTTTATCTCGGTTTTACTCTTTTGATTTATTTTCATATTAATACTGAAATTTTAAAATTGCATGTTGTACTTTTCATATGAAAATTTTACTAGATATTTTTATTTTTATTTTCCTTAAGGAAGAATTAATTTATTCCTTGACAGAAGTTAAAGTAAGGGCAATTTACTTGTCTCAATAAACAACTCAGTTGTTTTGAGCTAGTGTTGTAGGGCTTACCTTTTTCTGGTTTTATGTTTTATTATAGGGCATAGTCCTTAATAAGTCTAAACTGAATGCATGATATTTTTTGCTGTCATTCTACTCATCTGGACAGCAGTCTAATTTTGCCTCCCCTGCAATGTAAGATTATTGAAAGCTCTTAGCTTTGTAGTCACTTAGTAATTGTTTTCTGATTGATTTTTCAGATCCTGTTCCCGTGAGTTTTAGAGTTTACCAATGGCCTAGAGTATTAAAGTACTCAAAATTATTAGGTCACTTCCTCAGCCACCCTTCTCCTCCAGGATTCCTGGCCTTCACATTCTAGGTGTGCTGTCACTTCTGAAACAAATTTTTACCTTCTCCCATAATAATATCTCAAACTCGAAGTTTCTGCTTTCTGCTAAGCCTTTTATGCCTTATCCTGAGATTTAGGCAAAACAATCCCCATCATAAAAGAGCAGTGTAATCTGGCCCCCTGCAATTTGTTTATGTTCTCTCTGTCATCTTGTTGCCTCAAGGTCTATTTGTTTAGAGCTCTTTGTTACTGAGGACCAGATGCTTTTGGCACTTCTTCAGTTTTATGAATGTGTTTTTCTGATTCATGTTACTCAATGGTAACCAGTTGTGCCATAGCACTTCGTAAGATTTCAATGCAATGAAATCCTTTGGAAATTAATGGGCCAGCGTATGAGTTTTTGGGGTGGGTATTTGAATAAACAATACCATATTCTATAATTACTATAATTAATTTTCACATAATTAAATCCTGGATTCTTCCTGCATATTGGCCTACTAGAATTAGACTTTATCTCACTAACCATAATTTTAACACTACAAATCATTTTAGAGTATATGATATGTAATTGGAAGAAGTTTCATTTAAACAGCAAACTCTAAGCTGCTATAATCTTATTTTTTTTTTTTTTGAGAAACAGAAAATAATCAAAAAGTAAAGCTTTTGCTTTACATTGCTATTATGGATAGAGTTATACACTCCTCAAAAATTAATTTAAGTCCCCCAAAGGATTATAAATCATTCTACTATAAAGACACATGCACAGCTATGCTTATTGAGGCACGATGTACAAGAGCAATGACTTGGAACCAGCCCAAATGCCCACCAATAATAGACTGGATAAGGAACATGTGGCACACATACACCATGGAATATTATGCAGCCATAAAAAAGAATGAGTTCATGTTCTTTGCAGGTACATGGATGAAACTGGAAGCCATGATTCTCAGCAAACTAACACAGGAACAGTAACCAAACACCGCTTGTTCTCACTCATAAGTGGGAGTTGAACAATGAGAACCCATGGACCAGGGAAGCAAACATCATACACCGGGGCCTGTCAGGAGGTGGGGGTCAAGGGGATGGATAGCATTAGGACAAACACCTAATTTGGCATTAGGTATTTGCTGCATTGGTGGCTGCAGCAAACCACTAGGGCCCATGTATACCTATATAACAAACCTGCATATGCTGCACATGTATCCCAGAACTAATCAGAACAGATTGGAGGGAGTTATTGAACAGAATTTCTCTGGCAGCCCACAGAAGGAACCAGTCCTGGCGATGCCTTGAATTTGAAATTCTAGCCTCCAGAACTGTGAGTCACACTGTGTTTAATCCACCCAGGTTACAATATTTTGTTACTAGGTGGCCCCAGAATTAATATAGTACATAATCACCTGGAAGCTGTAACCTCTATACCTAAACCCCAGAGAGACTATTACAAATCTCTGAACCTCTTCCCTTCAGGATTCATGAAAAGCAAGTCATTAATTGGTCTATGCCTTAACTTATAAGTACAGTTTTATTTTCAATAGTTTATAATCAAATACTGGAGTTTTTAGTTTACGTATTTAAAAAATGGAAACAAATATAAGAAGTACTAATAGAGCTAAAAATTTTTAAATGTTAAGGGGCTTTGAAGCAGTTTGTAGAAATAGAAATAACATATCAATAGAAATATATAAACATGATATAAATATATTAATTATAGCTAAAAGTAAGATTAGTAGACTATCCTTCTTTATCCACTAAAAAGTAAAAGCGCTATTCTTTATATGAATACATAACTACATATTCTTTTAATTATTTTAACTTTTTTTAGTTTCTTAGAGTATTAAAAATATTTATGTATTAACCAGCCTCTATAGTCTTATGTATGGATATATTTAACCAGGTTTTATTAAGCCAGACTTCATATAATATAATTTATTTTATTCTGATACTATTTTAGCTTTGTTTGTTACATATGAATATTTGATCCATCTATGCATTTTATTGTAACGTGAAGAACTATATAGTTTTCTGAAAATTTTTACATATGCTATAGCTACTATCTCAGAGTACTCTACATTTGCGATTTCTCAATGGAGGGGTCAATATTTTCCTACTACAGGTGAGGAAAAAGACTCAGTATCATCAAATAAATTTCTATGTTAATGCAGATTTTATGGCAGATATTAGATTCAAATGCAGTACTAGATGGCTCCAAATTACACAAAAATCTCAAGTTTGGTCAGTGGAAAGAATTAGAGTTAAATATCTCCTTAGCTTTTCAAGAAACCATACGATTTTGCAAGCCATCAGATTATCAGTTACTTTGGCATTAAGTTATGTTTCCAGTTATGCATATGTAACACCTGAAGTTCTTGACATTAGGAGTTAAATTATAGGTGTTATAAATAATGTGAAACAACCCTTTTTCTTTTTCCAATTAAATTTGAATATATAATAAGTATTTCAAGTACCAGAGATTTTAAGAATTGATTAAATATATCTCCCTATTAGAAGAAACCACTATAACCATTCATTATATCCCTCTTTTCTTTGAACATGTCTAGATGGTCAAGATGATTTAGCTAGAGGAAAAACAATTAATAACTTTTTTAGGCAAAATAAAAAACAAACCAAAAATCCCCACAGCATTGTGATGATGCCCCAGAGTCTTGAAAGATATGAGGATTTATAAAGAATTTAGGGCAGGCAGGAATGGCAGATATGGGAGTCAGATGCAAGGGTCATTTCATGAAAAGCTCAAAGAACTGCAGAAGCCATAGCATTGAACTTTATGTAGGCCATGCACAGTGCTAACCACAGTGGGAGTATATTTTGTCATTATAGACTGAAAGAATAAGTCATAATTTACTTAGCTGATGCTACATTACTGGATCATTACAAGGTCTTTAATTTTCAGCTATTGGAAAGCACTTGATCTTCCGAAATTTTGTTAAATCTGTTGGAAGTTTAAACACTGAATAATATTCTAATTTTTTCTCATTAATTGTGTCCCCAGTGTAAATATGTAGTTTATAAGACTCTCAAAATTACAGTATTTCATGTGTCTCTGCAATTATATGATAGTTTCCAATTTATATTATATATAAATGTTATAAATGATAGTTTCACATTTATATTATGTAAATATATATATAGCTTATCTTTTAAAGGTGATTTTCATATATAATAATAAATACAGTTAAATTCCTTTTTTTTTTTTTTTTTTTTTTTTTTTTTTGAGGCGGAGTCACTCTGTAGCCTGGGCTGGAGTGCAGTGGCTCTCTTGGCTCACTGCAACCTCCTCCTCCAGGGTTCAAGTGATTCTCCTGCCCCAGGCTCCTGAGTAGCTGGGATTATAGGCGCACACCACCACACCTTTGTATTTTTAGTAGAGATGGAGTTTCGTCATGTTGGTCAGGCTTGTCTCGAGCTTCTGACCACATGATCCGCCCGCCTCGGCTTCCTAAAGTGCTGGGATCAGAGGCGTGAGCCACTGTGCCTGGCGGAATAAAGTTACATTTCTGTTAGAAAATGGTTTTACTTTACAATTTTAACCAAAATTAAATAAATAATCTTGTTTATAAATTCTATATTACAATTAGATTTTCAAAATGTGTTTGGGACATGAAGTATTTATTTTTACTTTTGGGACTTGTTGGTTTATCACATTTTCCCACTCATGTAGTGTTACTCTTTCTGTATTTTCATTAGATTTCTTCCCATTGAAATCACATTAATTGGCCCTATATCACATACATAAAAATATTATTTTAATTGTTTTAGTGTCTTAGCATATTAAAATATATTTATACATTAACCATCCTTCTATAATCTCATGTATGGATGTTACATTTAAGTGGGCTTACTTAACCCAGACTTAATGTAATATAATTTATTTTATTCCAGTACCATTATACCTTTGTTACCTATGTACAAATATTTGATCCATCTATTCATTTTATTGTAACATGTGAAGAAGTCCATATTTCTTTCAAAATTTTTACATATGCAATAGCTACTATGTTAGAGTACTTACCTATAATGCCTTTGACTCCTAGTAATTGATATCTCATTGTCTTCATTATCACAAAGTATTCAAGAGTAGGTCTCTTGAAATAAATTTCTGGTCAAATGTCTGCCCAATAGACAATTCATTTTTTTCCTTAATCACATTTTCTTGTTTATAAAATTTTAGCTAGACAATGTACAGTGCATGAAATAATAACTACATTAATCAACAAAGCAGTGTATTAATTAATTTTCATGCTGTTGATAAAGACATACCCAAGAGTGGGTAATTTATAAAGAAAAAGAGGCTTCATAGTCTCACAGTTTTACATGGGTGGGGAGGCGGAATCATGGTGGAAGAGGAAAGGCACATCTTACATGGTGGCATAAAAGAGAGAATGAGAGCCAAGAAAAAGGAGAAACTCATTATAAAATCATCAGGTCTCATTAGACTTATTCACTTCCACAAGAACAGCATGAGGGAAATTGGCTGCGTGATTCAGTTATCTCCCGCCAGGTCCCTCCCACAACACATGGGATTTATGGGAGCTACCACTGAAGATGAGATTTGGTTAGGGACATAGTCAAACCGTATCAAGCAGTATTAGCAGAATGAGAGATTAAAGAAGTACACACAGCATGAAGAAAGCACCCTGCAGCACATAAACATCTGTGTGTATGTGTTTTTGTGTTTATCATCTCTTCTAAAATGTATAGTCTTTGAGTGGCGAAATGTCTTTTTCAATGTTGTAGCTTGAGCATATAGGATAATGCTTGGTATGTAATATGAACTTAGTAAATATTTATTGAATAAAATAATGATAAAATATTTAAATAAATGTATGAACATTACAAATAACAGAGAGTGAAGGAGAGATTACATGAAGATGCTGTGTAATTCTAATAATAATATAAATATCAGTAATTGAATACCTTTTAAGTACCATGACCTACAGTTTCCATTTTACCTACTGAGTTCCTTCAAAGTCAAATGCATATGCCATTCATTTTAAATAATGTATACATATAATTGATAGCTTTTATGTATTTATCACATTAATATTTATTATTATCCCCAATGCACAGCTGCTAAAACTACTACTTGAAAACATAGCTTGTTAAGGTTAAATGATCAGTACTTAGTATAACCATAATATTACGTTTATATTTCAAATCCTCTATAGCCAATTTTCACTGAATATCTCAATATGCAATTTAAATTGTTGATCAAAACCCAACTTATCCTACTAGTCTACTTCCTATGAGAAAAGAAAAAAAATGGCTATATAGTCATTGATGACACCTAAATCATCAGCAAACTAGTGATGTGTGATAAATAATTATGTGTGAGTGGATTATGAAGTCGAATTGGCTTTGGTTCCATTTCTTTTCTCACTGTGAACCAATTAAAGTATTATATACTTATTAATTTTTGCCACAGCTAAAAATCCCAAACTGAATGGATTCTAAAAACAAGGGATTATTATCCAATTTGGTTGGTTAGAAATATGATTCAGGTCTCACTGAGCTAAAATTAAAGCCTTGGTAGGGCTTGTATGGCATACATTCTCTCTTGTATGCCACCATGTAAGATGTGCCTTTCCTCTTCCACCATGATTGTGAGGTCACCCCAACCGTGTAAAACTGTGAGACCATGAAACCTCTTTTTCTTTATAAATTACCCATTCTTGGATATGTCTTTATTAGCAGCATGAAAATGAATTAATACATTGCTTTATTGATTAATGTAATTATTTCATATACTGTACATTGGCTAAAATTTTATAAACAAGAAAATGTGACTAAGGGAAAAATGAATTGTCTATTGGGCAGACATTTGACTAGAAATTTATTTCAAATTTATTATCTGGCGGCTAAAGAGAATAATGTTTCTTTGTCTTTTTCACTTTCTAGAGACAACTTGTATTCCTTGGTTCACTACTCCATCCCTTTATCTTTAAGGCCCTTAATGACAAGGTGATTCCATTTCTTTCTGTCATCTTTCTGATTCTCTGCAACTAGGAAAGATATTCATGTAACTCATAGTTTCACATAACTTTCTTTCCCTGCCCAGTCATAAAAGTTAATGTCTGCATGGACGTAATTGACAATATGGAGAAAAGGTGAATGACAAGCCTTTATTCATGGAAGTTAAGCAGTTAAATCCATTGCTTAGATTTGGAAAAACTTTTAAGCTGGCACTTAAGCCTGATAAAACATTTTGGTGTTTTATGAAAATATGGCTTTTTCTTGGTTAGAACTTACTATAAAAGGAGAATAATCATGATGAGATGGAACTAAAAAGATGTTATTGATTTGTGGCGTTCACTGCTAGAAATAATAAACAATATCTGTTCAAGGCTATGAAGTAGAGAAATTAGGAGAGCATCAATAGGGCTACAACAGCAACTCAAAGATTTATTTTATTTGTAGCAGTAGATGGGAAAGTACCCATTGCTAATTGCATAAGCAGTGTTTACTGGGGGCTCTTAGAATACTTGATGGCAGTTAGATACATACTTTTACATGTACTGGAATTCCCTTTTAGGAAAATGAGGTCAATTAGAATAATTTGTTACTTTCAAACATGGAGTATGCAATGCAATATTACACTGAAGGAGAATAAGTTAGATGCTTCCAAGTGTGCAGTGCTTTTTTTTTTTTTTTTTTTTAATGGGTCGAGGTTTAGCAAAGATATTCTGTACATTAAATATGCTTGGAAAATCCTGCCATAGTGACCAGGGTTATTGTTGAGTAAATGAAAATGGGGAGACTTATTTGTCACCTTTCAGTTATGAAACTCAAATGATGTCATGGAAATAGAGGATGAAGAGCAGACAGATTATCTGAATTATACAAATGACAAATACAGTGTTCCTTAGGTCCTCATGTAAAAGTAGTTATATGGTTTGGCTGTGTTCCCATCCAAATCTCATGTTGAATTGTAGCTCCCATAACTTCCATCTGTTGGGAGGGACCTGATGGGAGATGATTGAATCATGGGGGTGGTTTCTTCCATACTGTTCTTGCAGTAGTGAATAAGTCTCAAAAAAGCTGATGGCTTTATAAGGTATTCCCCTTTTGCTTGGCTCTCATTCTCTGTTGTCTGTTGTCATGTAAGCCTTGCCTTTCACCTTCTGCCATGATTGTGAGATTTCCCCAGCTATGTGGAGCTTCTTAGACTTGTTGAATGGCTCTGACCAAAATGCTGATAATGTTATGAACAATGAAATCCATGTCAAGGTGGTCTCAGATGGGTATAAGGAACTTGTTGGAAACTGGAGTAAAGGTGACTCTCGATATGTTTTAGCAAAGAGACTGGCAGCATTTTGCCCCTGTCCTAGAGATGTGTGAAACTTTGAACTTGAGGGAGATGATTTAGGGTATCTGAAAGAAGGAATTTCTTTCTTTTCTTTTCTTTTTTTTTTTTTTTTTTTTTTGATGGAATCTCATTCTGTCACCCAGGCTGGAATGCAGTGACCTGATCTTGGATCACTGCAACCTCTGCCTCCCAGGTTCTCCTGCCTCAGCCTCCTGAGTAGCTGTGATTACAGGCATGTGCCCTCGCATATTGAGGTTGGGTTTTTAATTCAAAAATAAACATAAAGTCTCTTTTTAAATTTCCTTGAAATGCAGAATTTAATTAAAAATATACAAACCTTTAAAATTTTTCTTTAATTTATAGAATGTGTTTATGTTAGAAAATGGGATTTGTTAACGTGTTATACATTAATTAACCCCATTCATCATGATATAAATTGTTTCAGCTGTTCCCTAAAAAGAAACTCATATTTGATGTTTATTTTCTTTTATTTTTTTTTCTTTCCAATGGTACTAAAAACAGAAAACTTACATAGTAACTTTACCAGTTTTAAATTCAAACGGAATACGAATTCTGATTACTTCAGCAGGAATGATCAATTATAATTAATTAAATGAGAAAAATCAATGAATGATGGCTATTAGTAAGCCAGTATCATTTTCAGTATCTATTCTGAATTTTATTCTTGTCCCAACTGATAGGGTTTTAGAAGTAAGGCCTTAGTGACTCTATAGATCCTCAACTCTAATGACTTTATTTTTCTTAGTAGGAAGAATATGGCTTCTAAAGAAATATGATTTATACTTTAATTGTAAATTTCGCTTGCTCTGTTTATAGCACTTTATTTTAGGTCGGGATAGTTCTCTATTCCATGACCTATTACCATTTACTTTGTATTGCTGGCAAACAGTTTCCTATTTATAACAAAAAACTATTTACTCCCTAGGGAGTGCTGACTCTCAGTTAAATTAACCACCACTAAAGCAATTACCATTTAAAAGAACCAAATCCCTTTTGAACAATTCCAATTATATTTGGAATAGAACACCACAGGTTTTTAAACAATTATATACAACATTGCCATGTATCCACAGTCTCCAAAAAATTAATTGACTAATAAATTAGGTGATTATTCATTTATAATATGTGATAATGCTTCTTTTTACTTTTAGGAAACCATGACTTCTTAACAAAGACTCCTTAATGCCAGATGGACATCTGGGAATCCCTTTATCTTATTTAAGTCAACTCATTCTGTAGTATTTAAGTCTCTTTCCTTAATACTCAAAAGCTTACTTCTTAACCCTGGTACCCTAGTTTATTTTTGTCTGACTCCCTTGGTGCCTTAGCCATTGTAAAATTTGAGGTCCTCAGTTTATTAATTCAGCCATGCTCTCCACAGTATCTTTTTCCTTTGCTTTCTATCTCTTCATTACTCCGGCATAATGCTTGACTCAATGCACTAGTATTTTGAGATATAATTCACAGCCGTGCAATATACCAATGTGATTATCTCTTCCATATTTTCTTTTTCATGACTTTATTTCTAATTTTCCTAAGGTATATCCATACTTTTCCATTGAGGGGATAGCAATGGAGGCATTAACATAGGTACCTCAGGACAAAATAGAACAAAATATTAATATTTGAATCTAATATTTAATATACATTTATAAAACTGCAGTAGAAAAAATTTGTTTAAAAATTAGGCCTATCTCCAGAGAAAAGTTGTAAATATTTTATTCTCCTTCTTTTGAAACATATGATTAAATAATCCACGTTGTTCAGCTATACTAAAAGTCAGAAGTTGGGAAATCAAGAAACTCAATACTGTCTGCTGTTCTACAGAATGGTAAAAAGAAAATATCTGGAAAGAGAGTGACGGCATATATCAAGGTTTATGTTTTCTTCCTTCAAAGCCCTGACCACCAATGATTTCCAGAAAGGATAAAGTTTTGCAGACAAGTGGGTAGAAAGATTATGGTAGAGAAGTAGCCCACTGTGGACCCCAGGGTTCAGCCATGCTCTGGGATTACAAGAAATAGACAGAGATTCATAAAATGTAGTGTCCCTAGCACTTGAGGGACCCTGAGGAGCAGTAAGCCCTGCCCATCTTGAGGCATGGAAATAAAGAAAATTAAAGTTGTTTGCAAACCTGCTTACCACACAGAAATGGTATCACTCAGGAAACATATGGAAGGAATATTGCAGTTGATTATCCCCTCATCTTCTTTTGCATGGAGAGAGAGAATAAGGAAAGACAAGAGGTCCAGAAATCCATCAAAGGGGTTATCCTAAATGTCCTAATTTTCTGCCCAGAGTAATAGTACAAAGCAATTATATAAGACTTACAGTGCCTTTCTTCTGCAGTTTCTTTATTTTCCCATGTCATTTTCTAAAATAAAAGTTTGAATTCCCCTTCTTTGAGCTGTCTTGTTTTCTCAGTGTTTCATGGTATTACCACTGCCCACATGAACATACAATATTATAAACAATGATTATATGATCTAAATGGCAATAAAGCTTTAAAAACTTAGTTTTCTAAAATGCAGTTGAATTTTATTTGTTTACCAAAAAGAATGCTTATAACCCATTTCTCATATTAAATATGTTTGGGACTTGTGGAAAATCATGTGTTGTAATTACTCAAAAATATGTAGCAAAATACACATTAGGATTTAGTTGACTATGTCTATTATGTTATCAACCTTTATAATGTTAAATAAGCTCATCCATTCTTAGAAAACCATACAAAAATTTATAGCTTCATTTCTTAATATAAGATGAATATCTTTGTAATAACAACTTAGGAGAAGAAATAGAAAACTCTACTCTGCCAAGCATCCCAGACAGCCTTCATGTGCCCATTCCAGTGTCTGCCCCCTTAGTCTCTCTGAAATAACAGCTATTCGAAATTAGTAATCACTTTCTTTGTTTCCACATTTTTTTGTCATCCAAATGTATGTCTCTTAACACTAGAGCTTAGTTTTCTGTAAAAAAAAATTGACCTATTTTTAAAGTCTCTTACAAGCTACAGATCTCTGTATTTTCTTTCTCCCTGGGAGGACAGTGGCTGTTTGATTTGTTTAGCCTCCCACTGTCTTGAATTTGCTGATTGTTCACTCATAGAGCAATTTGACATGTTCCTCTGCCCTCTATATAATCTTTAATCTGTCAGCTGGTCTCAGAAGGTTAGTAAGGTTACAGGTGGTATTTACTTTCTCCAGGAGACAAGTGTGTGTGTGTGTGTGTGTGTGTGTGTGTGTGTGTGTGTGTGTGTGTGTGTTGTTTTCTTTTAAAAGAAATATTAAAAGCTGTTGACACTGATCAGACAGATCCAGTTATTTATTTGGGTTGTAGAGTAATTAAAATAATGTGATTTTATTTATTAGTGGAAATAATCTTGTAAAGAAGCAATTTGGTTTCCCAGGGGTAAATTCGTGTAGAGAAATAGGTTTAATGTATGATTAATCCTTATTATTGTTCCTATTTTTGAAACAAATTATTTATTCTGGCTTCCGCAGAAGGAGACCAACTATTTTTTAATCACCTTAAAATCATGGATTTAAATGTACACATTTAAATCATGGATTTAAATTCATGATCATACTTACCCTTATTGAAGTGGACATTGTCTGTTTTTGTCTAGGAAGTCTACTATTCAATAGTAGATTTGGCACAAAACTACATTATCATTGGTAGCTTTCTTATTGTTTGCTGTTTTTAGATGCAAATAAAAAACTAATATTTTTCATTTTCTGACCATATGTAAAAGCAAATATTTCTCCAAGAAGCATCCATTACATAAGTAGATAATAGTATTACTCGATTACAATGTGGTCTGGGTGCCAAGGATGCTTGTTTACTCCAGACTTGGTCATTTAGGTCTATTTGGTATACAAGACAGAATAAAGGGATTATTGATAGATAGGTAGATTCATAGAGAGATGATAAATGAGACAAGACAGAATATGGATAAATCATACTGTTGATTCTAACTTAAAGATTCAGGACACATGCTTTTGACTTAATTCTTCCGTGTTGCATCTATAATATTATATCATGGATTTTTTCTTTTTACACATTGCCTCATTTATCTTTCACATTCCATCTGCAATTGTACCATATTACATGTCTATTATCTCCTTTTTCCACGTAAAGAATCCTGGTTTTCAAAAGCACAGAATATAAAGAAAATAAAATATAATTACTGATTTGCTTTTTTCCATATTACAGATGTAGTTTCAGATTAGTAATATTAAGCAACCACAACTAATTGTCACTGCTGAAAAAAAAAATCTTATTTTGAATATGTTGAAGTCCACTGCATTTATTTTCCTGTATTAAGGCCATTGGGTTCCTCTGGAATCTGAGTTCTATTGAGAGGATCTTGAACAATTGTTGAGACATAGCTCACTCTATGTCAAATTAATATATTCAACTGAATTTTACAGAATTAATTATCTGAACTCTCTAGTATTCTAAAGATAAAGAAAAATTGATATTTTAAAATACTTCATAAAAAATAAATTTTGACTTTGTTGGGAAAAAAGACAGTAAGACTGGGGGGTGTGGTTCACAGCTGTAATCCCAGGACTTTGGCAGCTGATGGGCCTCTCCTGAGGTCAGGAGTTCTAGACCAAGAGTGTCTATTTGTCAGTATGGAGAAACCCTGCCTCTACTAAAATTACAAAAATTAGTCGGACAAGGTGGTGGATGCCTGTACTCCCAGCTACTCAAGAGGCTGAGGCAGGAGAATTGCTGGAACTCAGGAGGCAGAGGTTGCACTGAGCCAAGATGGCACCACTGCACTCCAGCCTGGGCAACAGAGTGAGATATCATCTCAAAAAGAAAAAAAGACATTAATATATTAATAGATATATGTGTATATATATATCTGAGTATATATATATATATATATATATAAATGTAAAGTTTAATTTTTTAATGAAAGAATTATGTTATTAAGCATTAGCATGATAACAAATAGTAACGCCGGGTGGCCCTTATTCAATACACATACACACAAATTCAATGTAAATGGTATGCTACAGTTTTTACCTTAGAAAGAAAAAAGCACCCCTATTTGACTTTACCAGATATTGTAATATTTGTCGATTGGCATTTGGGTTGGTTCCAGGCCTTTGCTATTGTAAACAGTGCCACTATGAACATACATGTGCATGTGTCTTTATAGTAGAATGATTTATAATCCTTTGGGTATATACCCAGTAATGGATTGCTGGGTCAAATGGAATTTCTATTTCTAGGTCTTTGAGGAAATACCATACTGTCTTCTGCAATGGTTGAACTAGTTTACACCAACAGTGAAAATTTGTTCCTATTTCTCCACATCCTCTCCAGCATCTGTTGTCTCCAGATTTTTTAATGATCACCATTCTAACTGGCATGAGATGGTATCTCAATGTGGTTTTGATTTGCATTTATCCAATAATCAGTGATGATGAGCATTTTTACATATGTTTGTTGGCCTCATATAAGTCTTCTTTTGAAAAATGCCTGCCTAGGTTTTCTTCCAGGGTTTTTATGGTGTTGGGTCTTATGTTTAAGTCATTAATCCATTTGGAGTTAATTTGAGGGTAAGGTGTCAGGAAGGGGTCCAGTTTCTGCTTTCTGCACACTGCTAGCCAGTTTTCCCAACACCATTTATTAAACAGGCAATCCTTTCCCCATTGCTTGTTTTTGTCAGGTTTGTCAAAGATCAGATGGTTGTAGATGTGTGGTGTTGCCTCCAAGGCCTCTGTTCTGTTTCATTGGTCTATATCTCTGTTTTGGTACCAGTACCATGCTGTTTTGATTACTGTAGCCTTGTAGTATAGTTTGAAGTCAGGTAGTGTGATGCTGGTGGTCTTTGGAAATGCAACATTTGGGCAGGAAAACAAAAAATGCCTATCCTCACCTAGGACCATAGGGGTGGAGTCCTAGCCAGAGACCATGCCCTCCTCTACCCAGCACTTCCCTGCCTCCTTCCATATCAGTTAAAGAAACCTTGCCTTCCCCAGCACTTCCCTTCCACATCACAATTAGCACTGGATTCATTTAGAACTTGGCACCCACGTGTCCCAACTCTAAAAGATGCTGTGATAACACTCAGGTTCCCCAGTATCAGTGACTATTTATACTCTATTTCTAACAATCACTGAAAGGTTTGTGTTCTTAAATGGATTAAATGACTTAAGATCCTTTGGAGAAAAACTGGCAGAATCATTAGGAGATACATTTGACATTGTGTTGCAGGGTCCTTTCTTAAGAAGACTTGGTCTTCATCCAGTCATGCAGTTCCAAATCTGAACACTGCATAAACATCAGCACCTGGACAAGGGGCTGTGACATTTTATTAGAACGCCTTCCCTAGGCTCATGTTCGAGAATTCATTCTAGATTTCTTTTGTTTACATAAATTGAGCAATACCTTTTTTGGTTGCTCTTTTATTTTGCCCCTCAGAATAATGTTATAATAACCATCCCCATTGCTCTTGTTGATGGCACATACCCTACTGTTTGCAATTATTTGTAGCCTCGCATTACTTTAATGTGTCTGCCTTTTTCTTCATGGTTAAGTATTAACATGTGGCCTCTATTACTGCAGGATTTTATCATCACTATTCTCTTAAAATTCCAGTTCTGTAACAGTGTCTCTAACGAGCAGTCATGCCCTACAGAGGACAGCCAATGCTGGACTTTTAATTGAGTTATTTTAATTGAGCAATAAAAAATCAGACAAAACTACACTTTATGTTTGGAAAAATCACTGAGGGGGGATACTAAGAGAAAATTGAAAGGAAATATTCTTTAAGATGAAAAATTGCAAAATGTGCCCGATGTGTTTAAGAAATAGCAAAAAGGACAATGTTGCTGGTGGGAACAATTGAAGGAGTAGTAGTCATTGATGCTATATATATATATATATATATACACATATATATATGTACATAAATGTACGTATTTATGGAAATATATTTCTGTGCATATATATAGATATCTTTCTGAATCCAGATGCATTGTAAAATTAAATTTCTTACAATTGCTCAAGGTTCAACAAGGTCTATACAGATATAAGTATGTATACATTTATATAAATACATATGCACACATTTCTCATATAATGAATTTGTATTTTATGCATAATATTATATAGTATAAGAAATTAACATATTATAATATGTTATGTATTTGTTATATGTTATTATAAATGTATATGTTCATGGTATTATACATATTATGTAAAAATATATATACTATGAGAAAAAAAATATATGTAGACCTTATGACACCTTGAGAGAAATTGTAGGAACTTTGATTTTATATTACCTGAAGTGTAGAATAGTTCTAGAATTTTAATAAGATAATTAACATCACTCTTCGTAAAATACTCTGTCTCTTATTTTGAGATTATACTTTAGGTAGTGATGTGTGGAAGTATTAACTTTAATCATAAACCCAACACAGAAATAAATGAGAAATAATGGAGAATGTAACTTGGATGATAACACTGGAGTGGATGATTAATGGTCAATGCTTGATATATATAAAGATAATAGGAAGAATAGCTCTATCCCCAAGATATAAAGGCTGAGTAGTGATTTGATGAGACATAACAGTTGGATGCAATGTATAATTATGTTCTTTTTTTAATGGATCCTGAATTTAAAAACAAACCAAAAGCCACAAAGAGCAATTGGAACAATTGGAACAATTAGCAAAATTGAAATATGCACTGTATACTACATAACACCATTGTGTTAAGATTCAATTTTCTGAATGAGATATTTATTTATTTATTTATTTATTTATTTATTTATTTATTTGAGACAGAGTCTCGCTTTGTCACCAGGCATTAGGCTGGAGTTGCAGTCGCCGATTTCGGCTCACTGAAACCTTGACCTCCTGGGTTCAAGTAGTTCTTCTGCCTCAGCCTCCCGAGTAGCTGGGACTACAGGCATGCACCACCATGCCCAGGTACTTTTTGTATTTTAGTAAAGACGGGGTTTCACTATGTTGGCCAGGATGGTCTCGGTCTCTTCACCTCGTGATCAACCTACCTTGGCCTCCCAAAGTGCTGGGATTACAGCCATGAGCTACCGTTCCTGGCTTGAATGAGATATTTATTTCATGGTTATATAGGATGAATGCCCTTGTTCTCAGGAGATGTGCGATGGAGCGTTTCAGGATGAAGTACCAGTGCCTTTAATGAATTATTAAATGCTTCAGTGAAAAAAAAAATTTTAAATGGATAAGAAAATAAAAGGTCAGTACTATTTAGAAATAGAGAAAAATGGAGCAGATTCAATTCACTGTTAGATTAAATTTATGCTACAAGAGAAAACAGAGTATTCAAGAAAAATGATAATATTTTCTACTGAGCAATACAGAATAAAGTTTACATCAATAAGGTGGCAAAGGGTGTGAGAGGAGATAGGTTTTGAAGGAAGAGAAGTACTAGTGTAGTTTTGGAAAATTTAAGTTTAAGCTGCTGATTAAACACTGAATTAGCGACAATAAATATGCAGTAGTTTTTATTTTTAATTTTTTAGATTTAGGGTTTACATGTGCAGGTTTGATACGTGAATGCATTTTATAATGGTGACATTTAGACTGCTAGTATACCCATCACCAAGTTTGTGAACATGGTTCCCAATAGGTAATTTTTCAACCTGTATTCTCTTCTTATATTCTCTTGCCTTTTGGAGTCCTCAGCGTTTATTTTTTCCATCTTTATGTCCCTGTGTATCCATTGTTTAGATTCCCCATATTAAGTGAGAACATGCAGTATTCGATTTTCTGTTTTTGAATGACTTCACTTAGGATAATGGTCTCCTGCTCTATCCGTGTTGCTACCAAGGATATAATTTTTTAATGGCTGCATAATATTCTGTAGTGTATATTTACCACATTTTCTTTATTCAGTCAGCCATTGATGAATATGTAGGTTGATTCCATGTTTTTGCTTTTGTGAACAGTGTTGAGATAACATAAGGGTGCAGATGTCTCTTTTATATACTGATTTCTTTTGGTTAGATAGTCAGTAGTGGGATTGCTGGGTTGAATGGTTGTTATACATTTAGTTATCTTGGAAATCTCTGTGGTTATTTTTAGAAGTTTGTGGTGAAGGTAAGTGTTCACAATTACAAACATAGATTTGGATATCATTTACATAGTGCTGTTATTTTTCCAAAGGCTGAATAAAACCATAAACAGCTTAGTATAAAAAGAAAACACAAGGATAAGAGACTGTTTCCTGAGCTCTCATGGTAATTTCTTATCATAGAAATTAGGTAATAAAAGAAAATTTACACTCATTTACGATATCTTGAGGATAATATATTCAACTGTTACTTGTAAAAATTTTTATAAAGCCAATTCTCTTTTTCCCATTGTCATGCAGTAGATATGAAATAATGAATATTTCAAAATCAGTAGGGCATCCAGTAGATATTAGAAACTGAGAATAGATGTATGAACAAACAAATTAACACACCTATTTTCAGTTTCACTTGACACTATTTCTCTTACAGACAGAGATATTACATATAAAATGAAAATACTCTGAGTGAATCATGGCCCCAATTCCTACTGAGTATATGGAATGTTTGATATAACTAGTGTATTATTTCTGATTACTGTTTTGAAACTTGCCAATATTAGCAAGAAAAATAGTGCAAGTAATGGTTAAATGCAATGATTACATAGTAAAGTGTACAGATTATCCTATGTACAAAGTGTATCTGGTTACTAACTGTTCCCAATTAAAGATGCTAAGAAATATTTATTGAACACTCATTATAGGCTTATTTTTGACATTTTAATTTCAACGATGTCCAAGACATGTTTTCTACTTTTGAAAATCTTACAATCTAGGACAGAAAACACATATATCACTAACAATATCCATATACTAAATACAGTAATAAGAATATTCAACATGGACACATGTACACGAATGTTCATTGCAGCACTGTTTACAATAGCAAAGACCTGGAACCAACCCAAATGCCCATCGACGATAGACTGGATAGGGAAAATGTGGCACATATACACCATGGAATACTATGCAGCCATAAAAAACGATGAGTTTGGGTCCTTTGTGGGGACATGGATGAACCTGGAAACCATCATTCTCAGCAAACTGACAGAGGAGCAGAAGATCAAACACCGCATGTTCTCACTCATAGGCGGGTGTTGAACGATGAGAGCACATGGACACAGGGAGGGGAGCACTACACACTGGGGTCAGTTGGGGGGAAATAGGGGAGGGATGGTGGGGGGTGGGAAGCTGGGGAGAGATAGCAAGGGGAGAAATGCCAGATGTAGGTGATGGGGAGGAAGGCAGCAAATCACACTGCCACGTGTGTTCCTATGCAACAATTTTGCATGTTCTTCACATGTACCCCAAAACCTAAAATGCAATAAAATAAATAAATGGGGAAAAAAAAAAGAATATTCAACATACATCACTAACAATATCCATATACTAAATACATTAATAAGAATATTCAAAGTCCTATATAAGTACAAGTAGAACACTTTATTGATTAGAATCAATTGTATGTAATGTAAATGAAAAAGAAGGGTAAAACCTTGCCCCTGCTCATAGACCTTGTGAGTATAAATTTGTGAATAGCAACTTCATTTCTATAACTATTGTGTTTTAAATTGGATTGCTATACTTAGAGGAATGAATGCAAGCATTGAACAACCAGCTGAACACATGGGTAATGCTTTGATTTAACTTCTAAGATAAAGTCTCAGGGACCAGGGCACTGCTGGAGCTCTATAGAACAGCTATGTGTATACATACCACCAGTGGCTGAATGACCTAGAAGGGTTCATGTACAGTTTTCTTTGCAGGAGAAATCTCAGAGTGTTTTCAGAAAAGTTGTAACAACTATGCAACCCAGACCTACATCTTCCCTTTCTAGTAGATTCAAAGAAATCTCTATAATCAGTTCTTTGAAATTGAAAGTGAGCCCACTGTGAGAAAATTGACGAATGTTTGTTTACCTGCTGGGCGTAAAAATGGAAAAATATCAACCTAAGGAAGTATTTGTTTTGATCTTGTATTGTACTTGATGATTATGCAGTAACTGGAAATGGGCTATAAGGCAAGAAATCAGGAGGCAGCCACACACTCCGAAGTTCAGTGCTGGCCAACAGATATTCCTTTGCTGCCAAAAGATTTCTGCTCACCAGGAATCTGGGTGGTTCCAGCATATTTATGTACCCTGCAGTTGCAGCAGGTTTATAACTCTAATACTGTAGAATCTCCACATCTCTGTATCTCAGGGATACAAATAGAAACGTGCTAAAGGAGGATACCAATGGGTTTAATCCTTTTTAAACTACAGTTTAAGCCCAAGAATTGTTACAAAAATATTTTTGGGAGTGTGGCAAGGAGATTTCAGGCTGTGGCAGAGTAAGTCACATGGCTTAAAGTATTCCAGAAAGCTTCATGTTTATCATAAACCTCTTGGCATAAGTCATGAAAAAGTTAGATATTCTGTTTAAATATTGTATAACTCAGTTTTATTATATTGTTACATATTCAAACATAGAAGGGAAAGAGTCCTAAGGAGCCAAAAAAAACAAAAACTTGAACTTAGAAAAGCAGACTACTAATTCTAGGGCAAGAAAAGTTACAAGCTTGAGTATGTTACACGTGGGTTTTCAATATATATGGAAGTAATTTGAATGTCTCAAGCAATGAAAATAAATATAATTTAAAATAGAGGTTTCACATGGCACAGAGAAGTTGAGTCCATCAAAGCTGTAAAAAGTGCAAACAGAAGATAAAAGGAATGTACATGCATCTAAGAGAATTGTCCCATTCAACAGCCATGGGACAATGTACATGTGTCTAAGGGAATTGTCCCATTCATCAGCCGATCAAATACGACCACTTAGGAACAGGTCAGAAAATAAATTCCACATGGGCATAGAGGTTCGTTCATTGCTATGTCAGCAACACTTAAAATAGTATGTGGCTTACAGGTTGCTAACTACATATTTGCGGAATGTTTGAATTAATGAAGAAAGGTAGGATGAGTGTTTATAGAGAAATATAAAAAAAATTTTAACAACATTTTAAAAAATTTGACTATTTGAAAGTAAATTAAAAATAAATACCAAGTTGAGTCTTGGGACATGTTAGATGAGGTACTTAAAGTTTTTTGAGGCACTGCTAAACCTACATCACCATCTACCTGGGCAGAGATAGAATTCACAATGATTTTGGACCTATGTTTCCTTATCTTAGTGAAAACCATTCTATCCAACAGCCACTTTTCTAACAATGTCTCCTGTTCCTCTTAAAACTTACTACTGTGTATTTCATTCACTTAGAGTTTGGTTAACTAATTAGATAAACTATTATCATTATGCCAATATGACTGAATAATTATATAATAGCTCTCCCTGGCTTATATGTCCACAGATGATTAGATATACAGACAGATAGATAGATGATGAATGATAGATAGAAAAATAAATTGATGTAGATAGATAAATGATAGATATAAACATATAATATTTAGGAGTCTTCAAACTTGCAAAACTGAAATGAAGAATAAAGCCATCTCCAGCTATCTAGGAGGCTATTTAGGAATAGTTTTATTTAAAAAATTATTAAAATCTAGTTATTTTCACCTCATTTTTAAAAAATTGATATCCATAGACACTTAAAAAGTGATGCTACATTAATAGCGATAGTGTTGTAAAATTCAGGTTCTTTACAGATAATTTTTATTCTGCATAATGAGCCTAGAATCAAAGAGAAAACCCAGAGCTTAAAATGGATGTAATGTTCTAGATTATGGTAAGATTAAAATGTTCTTCCTATAATAGGCCATTGTGAATTCACACTGGAAATTTTGGCAGGAAATAATTCAATTATTATATATTATGGCCATTGGCCATTCATCTTTATCACTCTCATCATTCATTTTTATGATTACAGAATGTCATCAGGCTCTAGCTGGAGTTTTAAACTGTTCTGCAATGCCAAGGGAATGGTCTTACTTATTGCTGCAAAAGTGTCTTGAAAATGACTTATAGCTATATTTCCTCTCATTTCAGATTACAAAAATTCATTAATCTCCAAAGTTCTAAATTTTGCCATTTTTGTAAATAATTACTCATAGATCATCACTGATACAATATCATAGTTTGACAAGGACTTAGAAGTCATTGAAGTCTTTTTATGCTTATCCATTTAGTTGACGAATGAGAAAGATCAGTGCCGCAAAGATCAGCCATGTCAACAATGGCCCCAGAGTTGAGGGGATTTGTCTCAAATTAAAGCACCTACTTTCTAAATTTGGACCAGTATCTTATTCATTCTACTAGTTGTTTTCAAACTTCTCTGAGACCACAGGAAAAGGAAATTAGTGGGATCAGGAATCTGGAGCTTTTGAGCACTCTGGCCCTGGTTCCGCTGGACATGTTTTATTCTATCCCATATTTTGCCTTTATGATAAATTTTGCTAAGAAAAGTTTTCTCTTGCTAAAATCTTCAAAAACATATATACTTGTGATATGGCTTGGCTGTGTCCCCACCCACATCTCACTTGAACTGTAATTCCCATAATCCCCATGTGCTGTGGGAAGGGCCCAGTAGGAGGTAATTGAATAATGGGGGTGAGTTTTTCCTGTGCTTTTCTTGTGATAGTAAATAAGTCTCACGAAATCTGATGGCTTTATAAAGGGCAGTTCCCCTGCACACACAGTCTTGGCTGCTGCCACGTAAGATGTGCCTTTGCTCCTCTTTCACCTTCCACCATGATATTGAGGCCTTCTCAGCCATGTGGAAGAGTGAGCTCCTTAAACCTCTTTTTCTCTATAAATTACCCACTTTCGGGTATTTCTTCATAGCAGTGTGAAAATGGACTAATACAACTAGAAAACAAGTATTAACTAAAATGAAAAGAACTTAATATGATTCCTCCTTTTAAGACAGAAAACACACCCTCAAGATGGATGCATAGATGAAACTAAATAATATCCCTAAAAGTTGTGACAAAAAATGTTTTCTGTTAGCTATTAAAGTGACCTCTGAATAGTTGACTCTGAAATTCTGTTTTTCATCAGTAGAAGAGATCAGTAGATTATATCGCTTGGAAAAGATTTTATGAGAAAGCACATTGGAAATGTGTACCAGATGGTGGTGGGAGCCTAGATGAACATAAACCAAAAACACTGTAGTTGAACTTCCAATGCAAAGAAGAAAAGAGCAGCTGGTAAGAAAACTCCAAGAACTATTTAAAAATTAAGCAAGGAATAAAGTATGAAACAAATGAAATCAAGAGTCTGTGAATATAAATAATTTAAGTGCCATGAGAAGAAACTTTTTTGTGTGTGATCCAGTGTTTCACTAGGGTTATGGATAACAGGAAATGCTTCACAATTCATACTTTTGCTTTACAGATGGTTTGGCTTCTGAGTCCACGTGTGAATAAATTCCAAAATCTCTAGACCATATTCCTACACCAAACACAAGCCTACTAGTTGTTCACATAGTCCCTCATCCTTACTTAGTGGCTAATGAAGAACTGCAAAATATATAGAAAGCATAATCTACTCCTAATGACTCGATACTCACCCCAAGAGTACCGGCTTGTTATTTTCACACCAGATGAAGCACAAGATTCTATCTCCTTTAGAAATTGTTGTTCTAATTCATGTTCACTTGCTTATGGGATTCTATAATATCATTCATTTGCCCAGTCTCTGAACGAGGATTCAGGAATCCTCAGGGCCATCAAATATTTTAATTATGATATTAAATCATATAACTTCAGATAATTTATCACTTATTTTTCTTAAAATAACTTACTTTTTCTGAGTATAAAATTACAATGGGCCAGGCGCGGTGGCTCACGCCTGTAATCCCAGCACTTTGGGAGGCCGAGGCGGGTGGATCACGAGGCCAAGAGATCGAGACCATCCTCGTCAACATGGTGAAACCCTGTCTCTACTAAAAATACAAAAAATCAGCTGGACATGGTGGTGTGTGCCTGTAATCCCAGCTACTCAGGAGGCTGAGGCAGGAGAATTGCCTGAACCCAGGACGCGGTGATTGCGGTGAGCCGAGATCGCGCCATCGCACCCCAGCCTGGGTAACAAGAGTGAAACTCTGTCTCAAAAAAAAAAAAAAAAAAAAAAATTACAATGAAGAATTCCACTTGCAGCAATGAGAAAGTCATTTGCACTAGATTGGTTACTGTAAAAATGTTAACTATTAAAACATACGAGAAAATTATTTTTAAAGATTGAAAGAGTTTCACTAGACTGTATTCTTTGGCAAAAGTAATTGCTTGACATGCACCCCATGGTTATTCCTCAATAGATATGGCATTCTCCTAGTTGGTCCTTTAGAGCTGAAAGCAGAAAGATAAACCCCAAGTGAACCACCATTTTGCTGAGTTTAGGAGGTTGCTGCAGCTGATGGAATTTTGGGGACAGAACATGTGTTATAAAGAAGAGGGAGCTGCACAAAGTGATAGGGGGAGATTCCAGACCCTCTAGCAGAATATAGAGGGGTTCCTGGTTAAATATTGAAGTATATCTGCATAGTTGGAGCTTCTAAAATGATACAGGCATGTTGAAATTTTCCTCAGCTGCATGAAAATGTTTCATTGTAAAGGGAACACAACAGCAGGGTTATCCACCATAGCTCTAGCACATCCACCTCACAAAGTGGTTGATAGGCAGTTGAGGCAATGCATTGCTGTTATGTTCTAGATATTTAAGGATAGTCTAAGGCAAATATACAAACAAACAAAAAAACCAAACAAGAATAAGCCACATAAATACACATTAAATGACTAAAGAAATTAGTTACAAATATATAGCAATGCATTAGAATTATGAGATAATATGGTTAAAGGGTGTTAAAATTTATTAAAGAGTGCATGGGATAAACAAAATAAATCAATTACAGATAACATAATTGGAAAGAGATACGTTTTCTACAACAACAAAACTCCAAAAGATTTTCAAATTTTTTAAAAACATGAGCTAGAGAGTTGAGTTTAAAGCTCTATATACTTTTCCAGACTGAGGAGGGCAGAATTGCAAAAATTCACTCAACATCGCACTCCATGCTGTACACCCCCTGTGCAATGTTCTACCCTTGAATATCATGTAATATGGCTGCATTACATGAGAAAATTAAAGAAATTTGCAAATCTAATTGAGTTCTCAAATAGTTGGCTTTTGGGTTTTATCAAAATCATCTCAGCCCCAAATCTCCTTAACCTGATAAGCAACTTGAGCAAAATCTCAGGATACAAAATCAGTGTGCAGAAACCGCAAGCATTCCTATACATCAATAACAGACAGACAGAGAACCAAATCATGAGCAAACTCCCATTTACAATTGCTACAAAGACAATAAAATACCTAGGAATAAAACTAACAAAGGATGTAAAGGACTTCTTCAAAGAGAACAACAAACCGCTCCTAAAGGAAATAAGAGAGGACACCAAGAGATGAAAAAACATTCCATACTCATGGTTAGGAAGAATCAATATCTTGAAAATGGCCATACTGCCCAAAGTAATCTATAGATTCAACGCTATCCCCATCAAGATACCACTGACCTTCACAGTACTGGGAAAAAACACTTTAAGCTTCATATGAAACCAAAAGAGAGCCCACATAGCCAAGATAATTCTAAGCAAAAAGAACAAAGCTGGAGGCATCACACTACCTGACTTCAAACTATACTGCAAGGCTACAGTAATCAAAACAGCATGGTACTGGTACCTAAACAAGAGATATAGACCATGGGAACAGGACAGAGGCCTCGGAAGCAATGTCACACATATACAACCAACTGATTTGTCAGGTTTTGACAAACCTGACAAAAGCAATTGGGAAAGGATTCCCTGTTTAATAAATGATGTTGGGAAAACTGGCTAGCCATGTGCAGAAAGCTAAAACTGGACCCCTTCCTTATACCTTACACTACAATTAACTCCAGAGGGATTAAAGATTTAAACATAAGACTTAACACCATAAAAATCCTAGAAGAAAACATAGGCAATACTATTCAGGACATAAGCGTAGGCAAGGACTTCATGACTAAAACACCAAAAGTAATGGCAACAAAAGCCAAAATAGACAAATCGGATCTCATTAAACTTAAGAGTTTCTGCACAGCAAAAGAAATAATTATTAGAGTGAGCCAGCAACCAACAGAATGGGAAAATTTTTGCAGTTTACCCATCTAACAAAGGGCTAATATGCAGAATCTACAAAAAAATAAAGCAGATTTACAAGAAAAAACCAAACAACCCCATCCAAAAGTGGGTGAAGGATATGAACAAACACTTTTTAAAAGAAGACATTTATGTGACCAACAAACATATAAAAAAATTCTCATCATCACTGGTCATTAGAGAAATGCAAATCAAAACCACATTGAGATATCAAATCATGTCAGTTAGAATGGCAATCATTAAAACATCTGGAGACAATAGATGCTGGAGAGGATATGGAGAAATAGAAATACTTTTACACTGTTGGTGGGAGTGTAAGTTTGTTCAACCATTGTGGAAGACAAGGTGACAATTTCTCTAGGATCTAGAAATAGAAATACCATTTGACCAAGCAATCCTATTACTGGGTATATACCCAAATGATTATAAATCATTTTATTATAAAGGCACATGCACATGTATGTTCATTGTGGCACTGTTTACAATAGCAAAGACCTGAAATCAACCCAAATGCCCATCAATGATAGATTATACAAAGAAAATGTGGCACATATACACTATGGAATACTATGCACCCATAAAAAATGATGAGTTCCTGTCCTTTGTAGGGACATGGATGAATCGGGAAACCATCATTCTCAGCAAACTGACACAAGGACAAACAAACACCACATGTTCTCACTCATAGGTAGGTATTGAACAATGAGAATGCATGGACACAGGGAGGGAAATATCACACACAGAGGGGGGCGGGGGTGGGGATGTTAGGGAGGGATAACACTGGGAGAAATGCCTGAAGTAGATGATGGCTTGATGGAGACAGCAAATCATCATGGCATGTGTGCATCTACATAACAATCCTACAAGATCTACACATGTAACTCAGAACTTAAAATACGATAAAAAAATGGATGATTATTTGGGGTGAGCCAAACCCAGTGAAAAGACAGGGGAAGATACAGATCATCAAAGAAGAAGCATATTCTCTTTTGTTGCATTTTAGAGAAGGCCATGTGGGAAGAAACTGGGGATGGCCTCTAGCAGCTGAGTACTTCCGTTCTATACTTAAGTGACTACTGCTGAAAAATGATTTATCTTGAAAGAGGACAGAGAGACTCTGAGGAGATTGCAGATCTTGCTGACACATTGATTTCAGCCTGGTGAGATTGTGAGTTAACCCCTAGGCAGGTGCCTGGCCTTCTGTTAGTCAGACAGCTCTCCATGGAAAATGTTTCTCCACATGACATCTCAAGTATCCTGGTAATCCTCATATTCTAATATAGGGGCAGAACTGCACCAAGGATAAGCAAGGCACAATCTAGTCACCATTCAAGCAAAGTTCGTATGAGAAAACAGGAAACACGCCACCAGCTGCATGAACAGTACATTTCCCAGTTTAACATTTTAAATATATCCCCCACAGACTGTATTATTGGAACTTTTTAAAGTAAAGTGAGCTATCCAAACGAATTATGTTATAAAGTTCAATTTTGCTAATACTCGAACCTAGTCCTTTGTAGAAAGACATTCAAAAACTCAAGTTACACTAAAAAAAAAAAAAATTGCATGACAGATAGCAGAAAAACAATTTATACCTAAATGTGAAAAAAATTGTAACAAAGAATTTATAAGAAAGACAAGGTCTTTTGGGAAAATTGAAAAATCATAAATAGAGTCAAATAAGAATGTTTAAAAGACAAAGTAAATAAGCTATGATATGCCATTTTCACTGATAAGAATAGAAAAAATAACTACAACCTGAAAGTATATACTTTCACACATATACACTATAAGTATGTCAATCACAGCTGTTTCAAATACTGAAAAGTCAGAACAATTACTTAATACAGGTGATCACTATAGGAGAATCATTAAAAATTGGAATTAATACATTAATGGAAAAGACAAGCATGTATGTGTAGACAAATTAATAGAAAAAAAATTTCCCCAAACACTGTTACTTGGCAAAACAAATCATTATAAAGTAAATTGAATGTAATTCAAAAGAAAACATAAAAATGAAGCCTACTGTGAGTATAAATATTACAGAATTATGTAGAAAAATAAATAAAACAGCAAATTATTCATGGTTGTTAGATCTGAATGACGTCTGTTTTAATTCAGAATACTTTTGATACATGCTTGAATGGTTTTCAACAAAATGCATTCCTATGTTACTTGAATAAATTACAAAATTAAAATAATCTAGACTTACATAAATGTGAAAATGTGCTTTTCAGTCGTTTTGGAGATCAAATACTGTCAAGCTGATGTTTCTTTGCAAAAGTAAACAACAATAAATTCAAATGATGTCATATGGGCGAAATAAAGCAATGTGGTCTCACAAATGTCATTGTGAACATCTACAGTTTCTTGTAAGGACTGTGCTTATTCATTAGATATTTAAATAAATATGAAATAAATTATGCATATTGTAATTATTGAGCTTATTTGGAGTTTTATGCCAATATTTTCTATGTATTTATCTTACTGTATTATAAGTCCTCATATTGATTACAACTACTTGAAGCAGGCCAGCCTCTTTATATTGGAGCTCTGTTAGCATAAGATTTGATAGGAAAATAGTAATTATTAATTAACATACAAATAGAATATCAGAGAATGATATTTTATCAGAAAACACAGTACTCAGATGTCAGTTGTATTAAATCGGAAGACATAGTACTCAGATGTCAGTTGTCAAACCTGAGGGGCTGATAATCACAGTTGACTACAAACAAGGAAGAGAAGATGAAGTAAACATTGTGAACCAAAAACAAAAACAATGCACTTTAAGAATCCTCCTGGCCAAGAGCCTAGGGAATATTGGAATAGAAACCAAGACATAGGAAAACTGGGCAATATGATAAAAATTTCACTTTGATAATACAATCCTAAAATCTTAAAGTGAAGGCATAAACAAAGCGCCAGCAATCCATACCAACAGGAACAAGAAGGCCTATGTTGTCCATGTGGCCATTAACAGCAACAGAAGACAGAGTGATCACTCATTCCAGAGCAGAAGTTATTTGTTCTGGCCTGAAGTTGTGTTCCCTTCTGGGGAGACTCTCATAGACTGGTGGTTGTTTGCTGGAAGGTGGCTTGCAATAGATTTCTGTAATTTCTGGCCTTTTCATTTTTTTTATTATACTTTAAGTTCTGGGGTGCATGAGTAGATCATGCAGGTTTGTTACATAGTTATACACGTGCCATGGTGGTTTGCTGTATCCATCCCCCCGACATCCACATTAGGTATTTCTCCTAATGTTAGCCCTCCCCAATCCCCCCACCCACTGCAATCCCTCCCATAGCCCCCCACCCCCTGACAGGCCTGCTGTGTGATATTCCCCTCCTTGTGTCCATGTGTTCTCATTGTTCAACACCCACTTATGAGAGAGAACACGCAGTGTTTGGTTTTCTGTTCTTGTGTCAGTTTGCTGAGAATGATAGTTTCCAGCTTCATTCATGTCCGTGCAAAGGACATGAACTGACTGCATAGTATTCTATGGTTTATATGTGCCACATTTTCTTTATCCAGTCTATAACTGATGGGCATTTGGATTGGTTCTAAGTCTTTGCTATTGTAAACAGTGCCCCAATAAACATAGATGTGCATGTGTCTTTGTAATAGAATAATTTATAATCCTTTGAGCATATATCCGGTAAGGGGATGGCTGGGTCAAATGGGATTTCTAGTTCTAGATCCTTGAGGAATCGCCACACTGTCTTCCACAATGGTTGAAATAATTTACACTCCTACTAACAGTGTAAAAGTGTTCCTATTTCTCCGCAGCCTCTCCAGTATCTGCTGTCTCCTGGCCTTTTAATTTTTAAAGTTTTATTTTAGATTTGGGGGTACATGTGAAGATTTTTTACATAAGTAAACTAATGTCATGGGTTTTTTGTACTGTTGGGCACTGGGCTTAATACCTGAGTGATCACATTCCTGGCCTTTTAAAGTAGAAGAAGAAGCAGCTGGTGAGATTTCCTGAGAGTTTTGATCCTTGATCACTAGTGTTTTTTCTACAGCATTGCCTACCAGAGCTTGGTCCTGTAGGCTAGGTTCTAAATATGGTTTAAAAAAGAGTAAAAATAAATACCTACTCCTGTATTTCCACAAACATATACATATGCACACACACACACACACACACACACACACACACACCACTGCTAGTAGAGAGAGCAAAATAAAAGACAGAAAAAAATCATTAATAAATTACATTAGTTAATATACTTATTTCTATATACTGGGAATGCTTTCTCACTTGGTAACATTAAAATTATGAAGGTATTTCAAAACTTTAACTGCAAAACATTTTAGAAAATAATTTTCAGAATTCTCCAGTATTCTCCACATGTGGCAAACTTGTTAAATATATTGAGTAAATCATTGGTTCAAGAAATAATTGCTTATATTCTTTTGTTGTTGTAGTTTTCTCTTTTGTAAACCTATTAATCAGAATAAAATCACCTCATATCCAGTTCTTCTAATTTTCAGACTGAGACTATTTAGTGACATTCCATTGCAACATTGAAATGTACATTGAAATTTTAGCTTTTTCAAAAAGAAGGATATAACTATTTTCTCATCTATACGTATCCCTTAAGTAGGAGATACCTCATTTGACTAGCAAATCCTGAAGAAATACTGAAGGTAAAATGTTGTTTGTTAAATATGAAGAAAGTGAACCTGATAGGGAATGTCTTATCTCAAAACTCCAAAACTTTCAGTAATATTGACAGTGAAAGATATGAGCTAGACAGAATATATAACGGTTATCAACGAAAACACTTCAGACTGCAAGTTGTAGTTTCAGAGCAAGTTCAAATTGCTTTTCAAACTCTACATTGGTTTTTTTCTCTATGTGCCCTCAGCACCTCAAACTAGCTGAACATCTGATAAGAAACAGAAGCACTAAGCTGGCCTGTCCTGATTTTTGTGCACAATGTTTCATAAGAGAAAATAGGAACCAATCTTTTACACCCAGATTTGTTTTCCTTCTGCTGTGTAATCAATATCAGAAATTCAGCTAAGTAAACAAATGCCTTATTTTCTTTACATATTATTTACTTATATATTAAAATAATACTGCTTCATTTAAAAATGCTTCTCTGATCTTTATAAGAGATTAATGTTTTAACTAACTATGGATCAATTGAAGGCCAAAATATAAGCAAGTAAGGATTACAGCCACCTGTATTGAGGAGAATAAGAAAATGGGTAGTGCTGAATATTGCAAAGTGCAAATTGGAAGTCCACTCTGCATTATGTTGGTTAATGGTGCAACGTGGTGGCCCAGATAATATAGCAAGTCATCTAATGGTTTATTTTTATTAGCCTGGTGATATATTATTTTATTTTGTTCCTGCGTATTTATTGCTTTAATTATATTTTAACACTACGTTATTAAAATAAGTGTGCATTCCTGAACACACACCAGGCATTGGAGAAGGAAATCTCTATGTGAAAGGCTTTTCAATAGAAAGTGGAGGCTATTCCACCACTATTTTATCATTTAATCCAGAATACAGATAATCAATTCTTGAATAAATATGATAGTGATATTACTTAATTGATGCATTTTACTCCAATTAGTATAGCAAATAACTTTACATGAACTGAGAAGAAGCATTCTGAATCTTATAAATGTCCTTTATAGCTTTGAATGAAACTGTATTAGAATGAAGGAGCATCAACTGTGGTAGAATATATTTTGCATACAAACCCAGAAACACATGTATAGGCAAAAATAATGAATAGCTCACAGTAGTAAAAAGAATACTGTGTCTTCAAAATACTTAAGGGTGTACACAAAGGCAAATAAATGGCAAGGGAATAAGTTGTAGAAGTAAAGAAGAGCTGAATCACTCAGTCTTGTATACCATTTAAGTTGTGGGAACTTGATGATAAAGCAATAGAATATAGAGTGAATTATAATTCACTTAAGAATCATGGATGAATTTTCATTTCAAACAGTCAAAGTATCACAAGTAACACAATATTAATGTTGTCTCAAATATCTCCTCTAAACTTATTTAGTAACTGAAAATGAACTAAAAAAGTATTAACTAAGGAGTAGACTAACTGGACAATCGCTTACTACATGATCAAAAATTTTTTTTTAAATGACGCGTGAGGCCGATGAGATCTTGTGAAGGTGTTACACTAAAAAAAAAAAAAAAAAAAAAAAAAAAAAAAAAAAAAAAGTATCACTTAAAAAATATTGCAGCCCAAAATTTTAACAACCTAATCATGAGAAAACATTACAAAATCCAAAATTCAGGACAAGGAAGTTTGTGTTTTTCAAATATGTCACAGATATGAAAGACAAAGAAAGGCTAAGAACACTTTCAGGTTAAAGGAAAAAAAATCCTAAAGAGAATGACAACTAAATGTCATAAAGAATCCTAGACCTGCGGTGGCTCAAGCCTATAATCCCAGCACTTTGGGAGGCCGAGGCGGGTGGATCACGAGGTCAAGAGAGCAAGATCATCCTGGTCAACAAGGTGAAACCCCGTCTCTACTAAAAATACAAAAATTAGCTGGGCATGGTGGCGCGTGCCTGTAATCCCAGCTACTCGGGAGGCTGAGACAGGAGAACTGCTTGAACCCAGGAGACTGAGGTTGTGGTGAGCCAAGATCGCACCATTGCACTCCAGCCTGGGTAACAAGAGTGAAACTCTGTCTAAAAAAAAAAAAAAAAAAAAAAAAAGAATCCTAGACCTGAATGGGCATGTTGGAATCAATAATTGCTTTAAAGGACATTATTATTATGATAAAGCAAGTGACACATTTAAAATATAACTTTCAATGTTTAGATGCTATCATAGAATCAAATAAACATTTCCTGATTTTTAAAATTATACTGTTATAAAAGAAAATATGATTATTCACAGAAAATACACAGTGAGGCCTGAGGGGTAATGATGCATGATACATGCAGTCTATTCTAAAAGTTTTCATAACAAATAATATGGAAGGGAAAAGAGAAAGAGAATGATAAAGTAAAATCAGGCACAAATGTTAAAATCTTGGGGAAGACAGTACATGGGAAATTTTATAATTTCTTTGCAAAACCCCTTTAAATTTAAAATTATTTCATTATAAAATATTTTAAATATTCTGAACAAAAAACATGAGTTTTCTTCAAAGACTTAAAATATGATTTTATTTATTTATTGCTATTATTTATTATTTATTTATTTTTTGAGAGAGAGTCTTGCTCTGTTGCCCAGGCTGGATTGCAGTGGCTCAATCTTGGCTCACTGCAACCTCCACCTCCTGGGTTCAAGCGATTCTCCTGCCTCAGCCTCCCTAGTAGCTGGGATTACAGGCACCTGCCACCATGCTTGGCTAATTTTGGTGTTTTTTGTAGACACAGGGGTTTACCAGTTGGCCAGGCTTGTCTCAAACCCCTGACCTCAGGTGATCCCCCAACCTCAGCTTCCCAAACTGCTGAGATTATAGGTATGAGCCACCCTGCCCAGCCAAAATGTTATTATTTTAAAAGATTACCCTGAGTGCAGTGAGGAGGACAAATTAGAAGGGTTTTTATCTGATTACATATAGACCAATTGTGAAGGTGTAATAATTATTCAGGTGACTGATGACAGTGTCTTTTCATACTGCATTGAAAGCAGTGATGCATAGACGCAGAAAAAAGAACTTGGTGATATGCAAACAATAGAAAAAGGGGGAGCGGTGTAAAGAAGGTATTGTGTAGATGGTACAATCGATGCAGTAGAGATCCAAGAAGGAATTAGGTTAGCTTGAGATGGTAAGTGCCTGTAGAACTGTTACATGAGACTATCTACTAGGCACTTATCTACATTGATTTATAACTCTGGGGACAGATAATGATGAAATATAGTTTGAGGTTCATATTTTATTACCAGGAACATGCTTTATTCTCTGATAAACATTAGGGTTTTGGCATTTGTCAATGGAAAAGTGGAAAGCAAATAATTATGGAAGACACACAAAAGAAGAATTTCAGGAAGGAAGCAGTATTCAGATTTGTTATAAACAAAGCAAAAGTCAGGTAAGATCAATGCATTATATTGCTAGAATTGTTATAGGGAAGTATGACAGACTAGTTGCTTAAACAACAGGAACATCATCTCACAGTTCTGGAGGCTCAAAGTCCAAGATTAAGGTGTTGTCAAAAGGGTTGGGTCCTTTTGAGGGTAACAAAAGAAAGCTCAGTGTCAGGACTGTCTCCTGGGCCTACTGATATCCATCTTCTTCCTTGTCTCTTCACATCCTCCTCCATCTAGCGGTGTCTGGGTTCAATTGTTTTTCTTTTTATAAACACAAGTCATATTGGACTAGGCACCCAATCTACTCTAGTACAATCTCATCACAAATTATTACATCTGCAATTAACTTATTTACAAATAAAGTCACTTTGCAAACTACCAGAGATTAGAACATCAACATGTAAATTTGGGGGATACAATCCAACACAGAAAAATCAGAAATAAGAAATATTTTTTGGATTGACCAAGGAGGGTGATACGATTTGGCTTTCTCTGCCCATCCAAATCTCATGCTGAATTGTTATTCTGAGTGTTGGAGGTGAGGCCTGGTGGGAGGTGATTGAATCATGGGGGTGGTTTCTAATGGTTTAGCACTGTTTCCCTAGTGCTGCTTCAAAATATAGTTCTAATGAGATCCGGTTGTTTAAAAGTGTGTAACGTTTCCCTTTCCTCTCTCTCTCTCCTGCTCTATTCTACCATGTGGCTATTGTGCCTGCTTCCCCTTTGTTTTCTGCCATGACTGAATGTTTCCTGAAGCCTCCCCAGCCATGAATCTTATACAATCCATGAAACTGTAAGTAAATTAAACCTTTTTTCTTTATAAATTACCTAGTCTCCAGTAGTTCTTTATAGCAGTATGAGAATAGACTCATGTGGAAGATTGGTACTGGAGAAGTGGGGCATTGCTATAAAGATACCTGAAAATGTGGAAGCAACTTTGTAACTGGGTAATGAGCAGAGGTTGGAACAGTTTGGAGGATTCAGAGGAAGACAGAAAGATGAGGGAAAGTTTGCAACTTCTAGAGACCTGTTGAATGGCTGTGACCAAGCTGCTGATTACAATAGACAGTGAAGTCCAGGCTGAGGTGGTTTCATATGGAGATGAGGAACTTATTGGGAACTGGAGTAAAAGTTGCTCTTGCTATGCTTTAGCAAAGAGACTGGTGGCATTGCGTCCCTCATCTAAAGATCTGTGAAACTTTGAACTAGAGAGAGATAATTTAGGGTATCTGGCAGAAGAAATGTCTAAGCCACAAAGTTTTCAGCATGTTGCCTGGGTGCTTCTAAGAGCATACACTCATATGTGTTTGCAAAGAGAGTTTCTGAAACTGGAAATTATACTTAAAAGGAAAACAAACTTGGAAAATTTGCAGCCTGATCGTGTGGTAGAAAAGAAAGCCCTACTTTTAGCGGAGCAATTAAAGCTTGCTGCAGAAATTTGCAAAAGTCAAGAGGAGCTGAATGTTAACAGCCAAGACAAGGGGGAAATGCCTCCAAAGCATTTCAGAGAGTTTCCTGGCAGCCTCTCCAATCACAGGCCTAAAGAACTAGGATAGAAAAATGATTTTCTGGGGGCAGGCCCAGGGCACTACTGCTCTGTGCAGCCTCGCTACATGGCAGCTTGTATTCCAGCTACTCCATCTCTAGCCATAGCTTAGCCTGAGTCAAGGTACAGCTCAGGTTGTTGCCTGAGATGGTACATGATACAAGGCTTGGTGGCTTCCATGTGATATTGGGCTTGTGGGTGCACAGAAGGCAAGACTTGAGATTTGGAAAGGACTCTTCCTGGATTTCAGAGTTCATATGGGAATGCCTGAATGTCGAGGCAGCAGTCTGCTACAGAAGAAAAACCATAATGAAAATCCTATACCTGGGCAGTAAAAAGGGGAAATGTGAGATCGTAGCCCCCACACAGAGTCCCCACTAGGGCACTGCCTAGTGGGGCTGTGAAAAGAGGACCACCATACTCTAGACCCAAGATGGTAGATCCACTGACAGCTTGCACCATGTGCCTGGAAAACCCACAGGCACTCAGTTCCAGCCTGTGAAATCTGCCACGGTGGCTATACAGTACAGATCCACAGGGGCAGAGCTGCCCAAGGCATTGGGAGCCCACCGCTTGCATCCTTGTGGCCTGGATGTGAGACATGGAATCAAAGGAAATTATTCTGGAGCTTTAAAATTTAATGACTGCCTTGCTGCGTTTGGACTTGCATGGGGCCTGCGGCCACTTGAGTTTGGCCAATTTCTACCTTGTGGAATGGGAGCATTTACCCAATGCCTGTATCTGCATTTTATCTTGGAGTGACTCAGTTGCTTTTTATTTTATAGGCTCATAGGTGGAAGGGACTTGCCTTTCCTCAGATGAGACATTGGATTGTGGACTTTTGCGGTAATGCTGGGATGAGTTAAGACTTTGGGGGACAGTTTGGAAGTTGTGATTGTGTTTTGAAATGTGGTGAGCTGCAGAAGTATGACTTCTGTGGAACAGGCAGAAACCTAGGGAAACTTAATTTTTAAATTATGGAATGTGAAGGTAAAACAGAAGGTTTAATTCTTAAATTTCAAACTTTACTTAAATTCTGAAAAGAAGATTAAATTCTAAAAGAAGGCTTTAAGGTAAAAGTACAAAAAACAGAGATTGAAGGTATTAAAAGAAAATGAAATTTATAAGAAAATTGGAATCCATGAGCCCAAGGGACTCAGAGAAGTCCAGGATCCCCACTCCCATAGTAACAAGTGGATAGGGATAACAAATAATTTACATATCAGTAGGTATTTTAAATGGAAAATATGGAAAATTATTTTGCAAACAATTCACATGTAAATAACATTGCTGTGCTTGTAAATCATATTGATGTTATATTTTTATTACTATGAATAGCAATAAAAACATCTTGTATTATTAGGTACACTTTGTAATTCTTACTGGGAAATTACCAATTTAGAGAATGAGTTATTTTTCTGGAGCCTGAATAGCAAAATAAAATTTGATGTGATGTGTTGAATCGTGTCCAAAGCTGGATATCAATAAATGTTATGATAGATTTTGCCTTTGCATGGGATAATTCTGTTTTCTTATTTCTGACATGCATAAACTAACCCCACCTTTATTAGGTAATTACAATTCTATGTAAGTCAAAGAAGATTAAGAAGACTTGTAATTGTGCAATTCAAAAGTTAAACGTATCTCTAAATAGTACTTTTAAAATGTGTTTTTATTGTTTCATAATGAAAATAAAATGAATTATTAAAGAATTTAGTTATAAACTTTTCACAATAAAATGCTAGCTGTATTCATTCTGTATTTCCATTACAACATAAAGCTTTCTCTTGGATATGAATACCTCATACTTTTTAGTTGAGCATCAGAATGAGTTTTTCTAACCACAGATTTCTGGATACATACCTGATACACTGATGTTCACAAGAAATAGGTAAACATTAGTGATCCAGCCAAAGTATGTGATTAAATTCCTGTGGGAAAATATAACTTTTTTAAAAATTGAATTTGGTTAGCTGAAAAATGTCCAGCACAATTAAAATTGACATTTTATTTTACCGAGTATCATATGTTTTAATGAGCTTGACTCCTAAAATGGTTTTACCATTTCTTCCAGTTCTTTAATTCTGCCATTCATAGCTATCTAGAACACAAATCAAAAAACATGATCAAAACAAAACAATACTCTGCACATGTTACTCAGATCAGCTAAACAAATATAGCGAAGTAGTTGATTTGAGATTTGCAAAAGCTATTTAAGTTCTTTGAGATAGGTAAATTTTTAAATATATTTACTAAAAATATCATGTATGGAGAAGAGCCTATTTTCATTGATGCAAATATCTATTATTATTATTACTATTATTATATTTCAGTTTGGCATTCCTTGGCCTCCTTGCTGTCAACCATGAAACCAAATATTAAATGCAACCTATTATCCTAAATAGACAACCTAATATTATTACTATTATTATTACCATGATTATATCTTAGTTTAGCATCCTCTGATCTCCTTGCTGTCAACCACAGAAACCAAATATTAACTCAACCTATTACCCTAAATGGGCAACCTCATATCCCTAAATACAACCTAAATTACTCCTACCTGCTTTTGAAGAGTACATAATGTTGCTATGCTACCTAATATTTTACAAAAAAGTTGTGAAGATAATAATCACGATGAATGTTCATCTCACTCTCATCTACTTTCATTGGGACCTGGTGTTCTCCAATTCCTCACTCCTGTAATTTTTACATGTTTCTCAGCTATTCCTTTATTTTAAGCATTAAACTCAGGATTAATCTGGAAGAAAATATATCACTTCCCAAGCTCACATCTTCTCATAAAGAAATAGGTCTACCTCTCTTATTTGCCCTTTTAGACTTTGCAAGTCTCTACAGTTATGGCTTTAAGAATTACCAATGTCTCCTAATAATCACATCCTATATTCAAAACACTGACATTCCTCTAGTGTCCTGTGCCATTAACCACATTATTTAGCCCCTTCCATTTTATCCTTAGAACAGGGTTCAGATAACCTGGATTCTCCTTTCTGATTCTTGTACTATCTAATCATAAGTCCCAGGACATATCAGTTAGTGATTTTTGTCTTCAATTTTCTCAGTAGTGTACTGAAAGATAGGTTACATTTCTCATTCCTCTTGGGCAACAAAGTTACATAATGGAAAAATTACTGACATTGGAGCCACTCTGAAGTGGGTACAAATTCATTCAGAAAATTTATTACTCTGTGAACATGATGAATTTATACAATCACTCAGAAGCTGGTATTTTTCATTTATGGAAAAAGAATATCAATTCTTCAGTTTTTGCAGCATACGTTTTCTACAGTTATACTATGAGGCAAAAATAAAAGACCAGAAGTTTTATCATCTTAATCTTATATTCATCTAACCATATCTGGGCATTAGGCCTTTATTTTCAGCTGAGCACCTGATCACCCAGGATGTCCAGTGTAGTAGGCACATCGAAGTTTATCTATATCCCTTTGTCCTTTTTCTCCAGGTACAAAAAAGCTGTACACACTGCCCTCCTGGTGTAGGAAAGGGTCATGCGGCTAATTTGAACAAACAATGCAAATGCGGTCTACATGCATTACCCCCAGTTTGAAGAACTAAACTGCCATTGTGACAATCTCCAGCATTTTGTGTGGGTGTATACTGTCCAGAAAGGGCAGCACCAGATGGTATATGGTTGTGGCATGGGGCAATCTTTCTAATTTGATTTCTAAGTTGTCCTGTAGAACACAGTTGCTTGGAGAATGACTCAGCTTTCTGTGGACTTCCTATGAGAAACAGAGAGAAAGACTTGTGGTATTAAGGCAAGGTTGAAACTCACAAAAAAATGTTTCTATTTATTTTACTCTGTTAGCAGGATGCTGCCCCATTATTAGATACTAGAATTTAGAGAATCTCAGTGCCAAACTCCTACTGAAATGTAATTTGAAAATGTCTTAAAACTAGAGAAACAATTATATTTCAAATAAATAAAATGATTGTATTTCTCGAGAGAGTGTCATTTCCCATTATTCTCTTAGGCATCACATTCAGTTAAAAACAGAAATTTTCCATTCCTTAGCCAACTTCCCACTATGATCCCAGGAACTTTCTCAGTGTGCTGGCCCAGAAGCCAACTTCCCCCAAGTCCTAAGTGTGCTGTCTTCTTCTCTCTGTCGGTACAAAATGGTATTTTTAAGTAAACGACACTGAGTTTTTAACCACTTAGTTCTACTTTGGTTGTATACTCAAGGAGTCAATAAAAATTGTTTGAATTTCTATTTTAGTGGAAGTGTAAGCAATAAAGTAGCCAATTTGGATTTTCACAGAGTCAAAATTCTGTCTTCACTCTACTCACAAACATGTAAATAAAACTCCATGTTTCAACAAATTTACCTCTCTAAAAATAGTGACTTCTATTTATATGTGTGTGTATATATATACACATATACACACACATATACATATATATATACATATATATATATGTATGCATAAGTATCTCTACTACATACATTATTAGATATTTTAATATACATTATCTCACTTGATAGAAAATAATAATGGAAAAAAGTTGAATGAAATGAAATAAAAATAACTAACAATGTTTTCTGTAAAAGACAACATTGAGAATAATAAAGTTCTTATGAAACTAGCATGTTAAAGTAAACAAATCTATGATTAGAGACAAATCTGTGACCTGATGTCATCAAAGATTAAAGCGATAGACTTTGTTAACTTGCTTATTAGATCCCATGAACAGTGCTGCAATAAAAACACATTTAGAATGTCAGATGAACTGGTATATACATAATCGTTAATTCATAGCTGACTTTAGATACGTACAGGTAATATAATTAACAATAATTTCAGAATATTACATAATATTGAAAAGGAGAAACAACCTAATTGTGCATTAACACAAGAGAATAGAGAATCAAAAGCGGTATACCTAAAGACTGGAGCAGTATGAGTATATAAATGAAAAATTAAATTAATAAATATATATAAATATAACACCCATATATACATAATTCCATATAAATTTATTACAGTTATGAGTATAAATAGTATTATTTACTGTTTAACAATACTAAGAAAAAAGGCAAAGGGATGATATAATGAGAGAAAGGGAAAGCCATTGAGAGGTGTTGACAAAAGCCTTTAATGGCATGTGCAATGCTCCGTTTCTCAACCTTTTTAAATATTAAATACTTATAATGATAAAAAAGTTTATTTCTGGATTCTCTATTCTGTTCCATTGGTCTATGTGCCTAGTTTTACACTAGTATCCCACTGTTATTTTCATTCCAGTATCACACTGAAATTGAAATGAGAAAAAAGGTGAGTAGCTAAGAGAAATCTCTAATCAAGAAAACTAACAAAATTGATGTTTGACATGTTTGAAAATATGAAAAAATTAATGATACGGTTACGCTTTTTGTACCTACCCAAATCTCAGCTTGAATTGTAATCCCCATAATTCCCATGTGTCCAGAGAGAGAGCAGGGGGAGGTAATTGGCTCATGGGGTTGGTCATCCCATACTGTTCTCAGGCTGGTGAGTGAGTTCTCACAAGATCTGATGGTATAAAAGGGGTTCCTCCCACCTTCACTAGGCACTTCTCTTCCTGCTGTCCTGTGAAGAAGGTGTCTTGCTTTCCCTTTGCACAATCATCCAGGCCAGGTGGTGTGGGTTCGTAGTCCCAGCTATTCAGGAGACTGAGGTGGGAGGATCACTTGAGCCTGAGAGATTGAGGTTGTAATAAACTGAGATTCTGCCACTGCACTCCAGCGTGGGCAACAGAGAGATCTTGTCACAATAATAATAATACGTTAATAAATGCTAATTAAAAGATGAAATTATAGGAAAGAACAAACTTACCTGCACAGGTAAATATATTGTCAAATTCATAATACTCCAATACTGTAATATAGGTGCATAAGTCACATATCTCTAATACAAAGGTTAAAAGGCAAAACTGTTACAAATAACTACAGCTATAATAACTTCCCGAGATGTACAAGGCAAAATGTGTACAACATACAAAAGATATTGAATGTGTCATCAAAAACATAAAATAGGGGGTGATTTTAATAAAGTTTAGTTGTTACAGTCTAAAATAGACTGTTATGATCACCAAGAAAAAACCTATACTAGATACACAAAAGATGAAGAGAAGGGAATCCAAGCGTGTCACTAACACAAATCATCAAATCACAAAAGAAGACAGCAGGAGTGGAAAAAAGGAATTAGAGATCAAAAAAGACAACCAGGGAACATACAATAAAATGACAGGGGTAGGCCGGGCGCGGTGGCTCAAGCCTGTAATCCCAGCACTGTGGGAGGCCGAGGCGGGTGGATCACGAGGTCAAGAGATCGAGACCATCCTGGTCAACATGGTGAAACCCCGTCTCTACTAAAAATACAAAAAATTAGCTGGGCATGGTGGCGCGTGCCTGTAATCCCAGCGACTCGGAGGCTGGGGCAGGAGAATTGCCTGAACCCGGGAGGCGGAGGTTGCGGTGAGCCGAGATCGCGCCATTGCACTCCAGCCTGGGTAACAAGAGCGAAACTCCGTCTCAAAAAAAAAAAAAAAAAAAATGACAGGGGTAAGTCCTTAGCAATCAACAATTACTGTGAATACAAAACCATTAAATTCACTAATTAAAATACACAGAGTGGCCTAATAGGTAAAAGACCCAGCTGTATCCAGCCTGAAAATAATATATAAAAATCTAATCATGGATGTATTTTGTTTTCTGCAGATACTCCTACTGGACCAGCAATAACCAGAATGGCGAAAGTATCACACAGAAAGCTCTCAGTTAAAAATCACAAAAACAAAACATCATTTCAACATGAAAACAGACCACCCCCATACCACACTTCATGATTTAAGATTAGACTCAGCAACAGTATTGCAGTTTAATATGTTCTGCCCTTTGCTCTGTTAGTAACACACTATTCATTTTTTGTGTGTGTGTGGGAGCATGACAGCGGAAAAAATAACTTATTGCAAAGCCCTCATTTCTAAGAAGTCTGTTATCTCAATCTCATTGCTAACTTGTGATGAGAGCACTTATAACGTGGATATTAAGATCAACTCATTCCATTTAGTCCATAAAATGATGGCAAGTCATATTTCAAAAGAGCAGAATTTTGAAGTATTTCAGTAATGAAACAGAAATATCCATAAGCTAAACTACACATTTACCTCAGAAGTTAAACCTCATGTAAAACAGATGAACATACGCACATGTAAGTACATTAATGTTTTTCCTACTTTCATACTGTTAATTGCCCCATAAACATAATTTATATAATATAATGCAGTGTAGAGTTACTGGAAGTGGTTGAAGGAATGAAAGTGTTTAAAATTACCTTTAAGAACTCTGAACATGATAATGTACAGATCACATTCAAGGGAAATGTTCTGTAAGTTTTGACAATGTATGACATAAATCATGCTCTGTTATAAAAGCTATGCCATAAAAGATTAATATTGTTTAAAAAATGGTATTTGTAACTGTCCTGTTTAATGCTATTCAAAGTTACCTACAGTAAGATCTACACTTCTTACTAGGGCATTTAGAGGCAAATAAGTCCAGTGACCTACTCTAACTTGGTTCATTTCCTGAGTTGTTTAAATAGAGTTTCAGCAACACAGATCCTTCTTCATGACCTCAAAATTTAGTTTAGGCCTTTCTTCCATTGTATCAGACATACTGTTTAAGTTCCAAGAAAATACTTTTCCACCTCCTTCCCTTTGATTTTTCTCTCCTGATTCTTCAGAAGAAATTCTGGCCTCTAATTATATTGAATTTTTCTATAGAAACTTTCATTGCTCCACTATCCAGATCAGTCTCTTTAGTTTTTTTTTTTTTTTTTTTTTTTTTTTTTTTTTTTTTTTTTTTTTTTGGTACAGGCCTTATTTTAATTGATTTTTTTTTTTAAATTCGTTTCTTTGGAGTTTTATTTCTAGACAAGAATGTAAACTGCATGAAGGCAAGCATCATGTAAAAATAACTCATTCTTGATTTTTCAAATCCCAACATGATATCTGATATATTGTAGTAACTCTATATATCTTTTGATTTAATGAATAAATAAATGAATAAAAGTTAACATAAATGTACAACAATAATAATACTGTGGAGATAGCCTTAAAGATAGCCTTCCGTGATTCCCACTTTTTGGGATTCATGATGTTGCATATTTACCACCCTCTTTCAAGGCAGGCTGCACCTATTGAGTTACTTCTAATAAATACAATATGACAAGGATGATGGCATTTTACTTCCATGTTTAAGCTATGCACATATATAGTTTATATAAATACAGTATTTATATGTATAGTTATATTGTTTTGTATACACACACATATATATACACACAATATACAAAACAGTATATACATAGTCTGACACATAACAGTGTGTCAGCCCTGTGTATGTGTGTGTATGTGTGTGCGTGTGTGTGTGTATATATAGTGTGTACATATATACACATACACACATATGTATATATCACCCTGTATATGTATATATATATGTGTGTGTGTGTGTATACATACCCCTGTATGTGTGTATATACATAGACAAGACTGACACAGTCTTTTGCTATTTTGTTGAAGCAAATTGCCATGTTAAAACAAGCTGCTCATGTAACAGAAATAAAGTTGACCTATGTTCAGCAGACAAAAATATAAAAAAATAAAACTCGGATGTCCTCAGTCCGGCACCTCCTGAGTAAATAAATCCTGCCAACAGACAAGTGTGAATTTAGGGGTTCCTTCCTCCCTAACTGCATCTTCGGATGCAAATCCAGCCCTGGCCCACATCTTGATTGCAGACTTGAAACAGAAGGCACAGTGAAGACACAACTGTACTCATAACCTACAGAAACTCTGAGATAATAAAGGTGTGTTATTTTTAGTCTTTACATTTTTGGGTATTATTGTGTGCTGTTTTAAATAACAGATTTTGGCTGTGGGAGAGTCTACAAGGGAGCAAGTTTTACTCTTATGAGGAAGAAAACCTTATGGTAGAAAAGATATAGAAAGAAAAATAAAGATTGGAGATGATGAATCTGTGCAAAATAGGTTGGGTAATGTTTGCTTGTGATTATCCATTCCCCACGTTGTGCGGCTTTATATTTCCTGAACATAAAGATCAATAACATTTTCAAGTCAGTGACATTTAAATTCCTGCTTTCTTGAGCTAGTCTTAGTAGGTTATTTATTAAAATCATACTTAAAAATTACTAAAACAATGGGCATAATTATCCAAGTGAAAATACAGGCAATGTTTAAGTAAATAATTAAGGGAAAGAATATGAAACATGGGTACTTAGGATATGTGATCCTTGAGAGTTAAGATATAAGTTTGGAGAAATTCAGAAGCAGAAGATGTATTTAAAGGGAAAAAAGAAGCATGATATTGGACAAATAAAATTTAGAGTGATGAGGGAGTGGTACTTGGCGAGGAGACAAGGAAGTGAGTCTGATTATTAACTTACGGGATAAATAAAATCAATGCAGTGGTAATTTGCTTGATTAAGCATCATCTTCCACTTTAACGCTCTATGTATCTCAAATTAGCTATGTATTAGTTAGACTAATTTGCATGGATGGGAAGAAATCTCTAATTGACTCAGCTTAAAAATAAAGGAAAGAGAATTTTCTAAGGCATTTCACTTCGTATCAAACAATTTTACTAAAATGAAGCTGAGGGGCAGAAGTAGGCATCAGGAGCACTGTAACTCAGGGCTTGAATAATCAGAACTCTATCTCAGGCGCCTGTCTCTGATTTTCCTCTCATATTAGTTTGATTTTAACTGCAGGTATTCTCCATGGGGTGGGGAATGCATCTACCAACAAGATCATAATTTTGTATTTCATACCATTTGGCACTGTTATTAAGAATATTATTTACTCAAACTCAAGTCAAAACCCATGAAACACACGTTGACTCAGACTAACATTTATATGTCTGTCTGTGTGTGTGTATATATATGTGTGTGTGTGTGTGTGTGTGTGTGTGTGTGTGTGTATCATTTTTTAATTTGGGAGGGAGTATCACTCTGTCACCAGGCCGGAGTGTAGTGGTGTGATCTTGGCTCACCACAACCTTCGCCTCCTGGGTTCAAGTATTTTCTCCTGCCTCAGCCTCCTGAATAGCTGGGACTACAGGTCTGTGCCACCACACCTAGCTAATTTCTGTATTTTTAGTAGTGATGGGGTTTCACCATGTCAGCCAGGATGATCTTGATCCACTCACCTCAGCCTCCCAAAATGCTAGGATTATAGATGTGAGACACTGTGCCTGGACAGTTTATATATTGTGACCAGTCAGTCCCATTTATGAACACAACTCTGGTGATGGGCATGTGGACTGAGGACATGAGTGTTCATACAGAAAGGGGAGTTTTGTGATAGAAATAACACTAAAAGCATAGGCAATGAAAGGTAAAAAAAAGCAGATGAATTGGATTTTATCAAACTTTAAACTTTTATGTTTCAAAAAACATTATCAAGAAGGTGAAAATACAACCTATACAATGGAAGAAGATATCTGTAAATCATATTAGACTCATAGCTGTTAAGGGTCCAGTATTTAGTATATAAAAAACTCTTATAACTCAACAACAAAAATGCCAACAACCCAATGAAAATGTGGTCTAAGGACTAGAACCGATGTTTTTCCAGAGATGTACAAATAGTCAAGAAGCACATGCAAAGGTCATCAGTCAGAGAGAAATACAAATGCAAATCAAAACATTCATGAGATACCTCTACACAATGGGCTAGCAATAATAATAATTATTATTATTAGAAAAAAATAACTAGTGTTGGCAGGAATGTGAGAAATTGGAATCCTGACATTTTGCTGATTAGAATATAAAGTTGTTCAGTATCTATGGAAAACAGTTTAGCAGTTTCTTTAAAAATCAGATATAGAACTGTCATGTGACTTATTAATTGTACTACTAAATACACTCACGAATTAATTAAAGTAAGTATTCAAACAAATATTTGTACATCAAAATTCATAGCAGCACCAATTACAATAGCCTTCATCCCAATGCAAGTGTTTATATACTTTATATTTTAGGTGTGTGCTTGGAGGTTTTTAAAGAAAAGATTCTAGACAAGAATAAAATTTTAAAACTGATATGCTAATTCAGTAATTCAGACCACATCTGACACATTTTTTCTGTATATTTTCAAAGCTGTAATAATAATTTGGCTACCACTAAAAAGAATATTTTCTGCAACATGAAACACAGATGTTGAAGGCAATTATTACAACTCCTTTTCCAAACTATTTAGAGTTATATCATTATGATTATAATAAAATAATTACGTACAACTTCACATGTAAACGTTATTGTTAGCCAATGTTTGTGTGTCTGTATATGTGATGCTACATTACTTGATAATCTTACCTCGTATTCAGCAACAGTAGCATCATAATATAGTCTAAAACTAATATGGTCATTCGTTTTAAATAATATTTCTCTGTGTGTGTGTGTGTGTGTGTTTGTGTGTGTACACACAGAGTTATTTAATTTGGGGGGCCCAAGAATCAGCATTTTTAACAAATATATTCTCATTGAAGAGTCTGTCTCCATGCCAAAATCTTACGTGTGATTTTTTCAGGTCTGATGATAGGTATTTACAAACGATTTATCTCACATTATCTCACGAGTCTCCTGGGCAAAGCTGCCTTCCCATCCCACACTTGATGCACAGCCAGTGCCTGGTCATCTCTAAAGGGAATTTCAGTCCAGGACTCAGGCCACTTTGGTAGGCCATGCTCTTTGCATATCTGCATTCCTGGCCCAGGCATCTCCATTCCTACATCCATCAGAGGCTTCCTTATTTGGGGTCTGTGGCCAATAACTTCCCTGAGTGCCTCTACTAAGATCTTTTTATGAAATGGCGGGAAGGGACTTGAAAATACTTTTCTTCACTTCTACTCAGTACGCAGTACTTTTCCACACCAAACTCTTCTACGCTCTCCCTCTCGGATTCCAAGGTCCATAAAACAAAAGCCTTTCATTTTGAAGGTTTCCTTGGCAGCAAGACAATTCTCCTATTTATGTGGACATATCTGACACTCAATCACTTTGTAGGAGAAAGTAAACATTCAGGGGTCTGATCATTTCTCTTCTTGTTTATGTTATCACAGTGATTAAAGGCTCAGCTGTTACCCTCATTTGGTTTGTGGTTTCATTCAACTACTCTTGACACACGGCAGGTCAGATTCTCCTCAACTCAGCTCATAATCCTTATTCCATCAGTCATTCTCTTATATAATAGATGTGACACAGGACTTTAAACAATGCAGCAGGTTAGTGGAATCTGCTGGAGTATCTGCTATAACTGCATACTTTAATCACGACTTCACAAATATTTGTGAAGCTCTCCATGAGAGGGATGTGAGCAAACCTTCCAAGATATGCCTTTGCTTAGCTTCTTTCCTCTTCTCTGTCCTGCTTTACTCCCTTGAAAATTATTCTTGAGAGCAGTTCTTTCATAAATCATTTGCACAGAATTCTCACCTCACCTTCTGCTCCTGAGAAATTTGACACAAATTTATAAAGTAGTGGATAGGAAATATAAAGATAATTGTTTTGCAGCGTTTTCTTATTATCGATTTAAAAATGCAGAATAAATGGAAAAAACTCTGAAAAAGAAAGATTTAAAGAGAAAATAGGAATGATTCTTATTTAACCAATAAACATAGCATCGCTTCAGAAAGTAGATTTTCTCTAAAATATCTTCTTTCTCTATCTTCTCTAAAATGATTTTCTCTATTTTTCTCTAAAATGTCACCAGTCCAAAATGTTTTACACAAATATTTTATAAAACATATGAGTTGTGGCTGAGTGCGGTGCCTCACGCTTGTAATCCCAGCACTTTGGGAGGCCTAGGTGAGCAGATCACCTGAGGTCAGGAGGTCAAGACCAGCGTGGCCAACATGGTGAAACCCCGTCTCTACTAAAAATACAAAAATTAGTTTGGCTTGGTGGTGAGCACCTGTAATCCCAGGTACTCGGGAGGCTGAGGCAAGAGAATTGCTTGAACCTGGGAGGCGGAGGTTGCAGTAAGGGGATATCGCACCACTGAACTCCATCCTAAACAACAAAGTGAGACTCCATCTCAAAAATAAAAAAAATACGTATATGAGATATATTTTATGTGACTTAAATCAGAGGTCCCCAGCCCCGGGGCCATGGACCAGTACTGGTCTGAGGTCTGTTAAGAACTGGGCTGCGCAGCAGGAGGTGAGTGGCAGGCTAGCTCTGAAGCTTCATCTGTGTTTGCAGTCGCTCCCCATCACCTCCTGACACTCCCACTTGAGCTCCGCCTCTGCCTCCTGCCACATCGATGGTGGCATTAGATTCTCATATGAGTGTGTACCCTATCCTGAACTGCCCATGCAAAATATCTAGATTGTGCACTTCTTATGAGAATCTAATTTCTGATGATTTGCCACTGTCCCACATCACCCCCAAATAGGACCATCTCATTGCAGGAACACAGGGTCAGGGTTCCCACTGATTTTACATTACGGTGAGTTGCATAATTACTTCATTATATATTACAATGTAATGATAATAAGATGCACAATAAATGTAATATGTTTGAATCATCTCAAAACTGTCCCCCCAACACCGGTGGAAAAATTGTCTTCCACGAGACTGGTCTCTGATGCCGAAAAGGATGGGAGACTGACATAAACTATTAATTACATAAAAGCCAGTATCTCTTACAAATATTTTGAGGGAAAAAATAATCAGACTAGTGATATCAAAATAGGGTATCAGAAAACACAATAACAGACCAATTGTATTAGGTTGGTACAAAAGTAATTGCAGTTTGTGCCATTACTTACACTAGGCAAAGGAGAAGCCAAATTTTTTAAGTAAATACTATCAAGCATATATATCTCATTTTTTTCAAAAATAGGACACTTAAGAAAGCCAGGTAGTTTTTATTATGAGAATGTTACACTTACTCCATAGAAAATATATTACTGTATCTCACCAAATTAAAGAAGGAGAAATTTCTTGTCACATTGATATATGGATTTAATAAAGTTTTACATTGATTTAAAAGAAACAAAAATATTTTATTTAACTGGAAAGAACAAATTTCTTAAGGCTATTTGAAATTAACAATAATATATTTTGTAGATTGACAATTATAAACTTTCCCTTAAAGTAAAAAAAAAGACAAAGTTACTACCTATCAAAATTGTTATATAATATAGTTCAGGGAAAAAGAGGTTGAGTAATGTGAATATATTAAAAATGAGAAAAAATACTCCAAATAAGAAATTAAAATTATTTGCAAATAATTTTTGCCCAGAAAATCTAAGAGAAACAAGTGAAAAATATCATTAGAAGTAGTGAGGAAAATTAATAATATAACAAGATGAATAAAAAATAGTTAAAAAGATAAACCAGCATTGAAAAGTGTTATGAAAAAATCCACAAATATTAGGTAAAAAACATTAAATATTAATTCATAATAAGAAATATGGACAAGTAATATGACAAAAATTCAATTCACTAAACTCATCATAGGCTTGCATATTGGAAAGAAAATATCAAATTCTTTACATTCTATTTGCTTACTTATTTCTCCAGATGAAATTTTTAAAGGATTTAATCCCAAAATTAAATATACTGGGAATTTGACTGGAAGGTCACTACAGAAATGTTTTATTTGAAGAGGATTGATATCTTCAAATATCAATTCAAGACATTGATGAATGTCATGAATGAGTGTCATGAAATGTGTTCTCACTCATTCAGATTGTTTTATCTGTTTCATTTCCTAATTTATTCCTCAATAATTTTATGTCCCATAGTAAACTTGTATAAGATATGTAGCACTTAAAAAGAATGGCATAATTGACCAATAGATGTAATAGAAAGTCTAAACAGAGGTGTTTGTATTACATACAAAATTGAATGAATATTCATTCAATAACTATATTAAGCATATGACAATTATTTTTCTGCCTCTAAGTATATGAAATCCTATTATTTGCTCATATAAACTTACAGAAGAATTTCATAACATTGTACAGATGATATGCATATTGAAATTATTCACTATACCTAAAATATATATAATCCTCTATAATAGAGCATTCATTATAAAATATTCTTAAATAATCTAAATTATATAAAAATCATAATTTAAAAAGCATAAGAGAATAATTTTGACCGAAAGAGGGATTAGGAATAAAATTCCAAATGAGCTAGGAACCAAGGTATGATATTAAAGCTGCATTGTTGGCTGGTCATGGTGGCCCCTGCCTGTAATCCCAGCACTTTGGGAGAACCAGGCAGGAAGACTGATTGAGGTCAGGAGTTAGAGACCACCCTGGGCAACATAGTGAGACCCTGTCTCTAAATTAATAAAAATAAAATAAAATAATTTAAAAACCACATTGTCTTCTAGTGACTTAATATGACATATGTGTACTTATTTTTTGTGTGTGTGGTAGCACTTTCTTTCATTTTCAATTATGCCCTCTCATTAATGTTAAATTGTACTATTACCTATCTTAATAATTAAGACTGAAGTTACTCACCGTTATTGGAAATTAATATTAAATATCAAGCCACAGGTGTGGTTGGAAAAATATATACTGCTTTCAAACTCGTCAATAATATGTCTTATCTTTTCAGGTGTCCTAGTTTTAGTTTACACTTTTATTGTTGAATATGTGTCAACAAATAGTAAGAATATATTTAAATTTTCTAAAAAACAAAATACAAAGCATCACATTAAAATAGTTCTAAGAAATAACTACAATTTCGATTTGCTTCTTTTTTTTTCCTTAGGATAAAACAAAAAGGACAATTTGTATCTTGAATTGCCCTCAGAATAATCTTCATCTGAGATGTAAAAGGATTAAATGTTTAAAGAAAAACAAATAGTATTGTACAGCATAATTGATTTGATTTGCTAAACACTGAGAAAAACATTCATATACTTTAGTAGGTAATTCTTTTCTATTTGGAGCATATGAAATAATCAGTGGTGTAAGTATGAGAATTTTGATGGTCATCAAAAATCTGAGGAAATGTTTGATCTTCTTTTGTAGGGTAAATAACCATGCGTATTTTAAGAAACTGAGAAAAAGCTATGGAAGTTGTGTAAAATGGCTTATGAACTGGTCTTGTACATTAAATGGCACCCAGTTGCTTGCACTGCCCATTCCAAAGGCATTGAAGAGTTTCATTCCCGTCAGAAATAATAGAAGTTGTTATGGCCAGGAAAGAAAATGAAACCCCAGATGACTGAGTTGGCTGCAGAACAAAAGTTACAATCAGATCCTTTTTATTGTTTTCTTGGAAGAAATTGATACAAGTAACTAGCATGCCAGAAACTTCTAGAAAAAGTTGGATGTTTGGAGTGAAAATATATAAACGAGTGCAACTCATGATTATTTGAAGAGGAAAATAAACTCTTATAAAATTAGGATCTAGTCAAATCCATATTATACATATCATAGCCATATAATTTTTGTTCTTTATTCTTACTCTCCATAAAGTGTTTTAAGATATAGAAGTAATTGTTACATTACTTTTTATTTAATTACATATTATTTTTCACTAAGATACAAATATAATACTATTTTTATTGTCGTGGTATTTAAAATGTATTTTTTTGTTGTTTTGCTTTTTAATTTTCTCCTCTGGCAAAATTAAATACTTTGGGGAAAGAAGTAATTGTTCTCCATCTTTCCATTGTGCTTAGATATGGTGTTGGGCATGCATTTCTTTCCAGTTAATAGCATGAGAAAATGTTATGGCAGTGCCGACTTTTTATTTTGGCACCAAAATTACCTACCAGCAGAAAGCTATACTGTGTCCCCAAGTTAGAATTGACTTGAGGAATCGGAGGATGTTGGTATGAAGAGAAATTCTAATTAGTGAATGTAATTGAATGTGATTAATCTATATTAATTTCAGCATCCAGAATAAACTATTCTCTAATTAACTTCGATACATATAAATTAAACTTTATTACATCAATTGTAATTACTAAAGATATATATGTAAATAACTACACAGGAACAAATTGCAATGGAAACAAAGTTTTTGTTTTTATTTTTCAAAAATTTATTTTATGAATCTCGGAGAGTCAGGCCAACCCGTTAAGATTTGAAGAAAGTCCTCATATTGAAATTTTATTAATTGACATACAGTTGTATCTTGTCACTGGTATGCTAGTAAAATTTATCTGTCTTTCTGAGGAAACAAAACCTATCATTGTAATGTTTGCTGATTTTGTGATACAACTATTTCCACTGTTGGCAATTTCAAACTCCCAATGTGGAAGCACTGACAAAGGAGTTGGGAAATAATGACTATGGTGGTCTCTTGTAAGCCAACGCACGCCAGTAGCTCCAGCACACCCTATTACTGATGATTATTTTATTATAATGAAATGATAGCAACTGATTCAATTAGGGATTGGCTGCATAGAGTTGTTAAGTAAAAAATAACCGAAAAGTAGAATGAGAATAAATCTCTGATATCCCAAGTGTAATACAAATACATAGAAAATCAGAAACACAGTATCATTGTTAATTAATTCCAAATATCACTTAGAAAACAAAAGACCACTTGTTGACATTGATTCCCAAAGTATATACAGAAAATTGGAGCTCTGTGTACAATTATATGTCAAGTTGGATACAATAATTAAATAGTCCTCTGTATACAAATAAAACACATCATCAAAATTAACTGAATATTAGTTAGAAAAATAAATATATCAGCAGAGTTTGAATTCCCTCAGCAAGTGACAGAAATTATCTCTCAAAAATGGTCAATGCTTTTAAAATTATAAAAAAGAGGTTATTTTAGCAGTTGAGAGTTTCAAAATGTAGTAATGAATGACAGCCATGACCTTTCATCATCTGATCCTTTCCTTCCTGTCTAGACTCTCCCCTACCAGACTCCCCTAAAATCCCTCTAGCCATGTGCCCTCTTGGCTCTGCCGTGTAATCTCTTAGCTCTTCTTATAATGTGTCAAATTCTGCTCTCCCATGTACCTTCTTGGCTCTTCTTATAATGTGTTGATTTCCCTCCCATTTCAGCAACTTGAGCCTTCTTGCTGCTGTTACCAAAATGCCAGGAGTTCAGTGTAGATCCTGCTGTTCCCTGCACAGAAAGCCAAGGACTGAGAGGATTAGTGCCAAAAAACGAAGGCTTTAATCAGGTGCTGCAGCTGAGGAGATGAGAGATCAGCCTCAAACCCATCTTCCTGACTGAATAAAATTCGGGGTTTATATGGCCGGGAAGAAATGTAACTGTGTGAAAAAACAGGAACTGGGGAAGGATAGGAAAGCAATCATGATGAATGAGGAACCTGGCACCTCATGTATGTCTGAATGCAATCATCTGGTGAGTTTCAGGTTTTTTGATACTCTTTGAGAGGCCTGGGGATCCTTTCCTAGGGAAGGAATTCAGATAAAACAAATGTTAAGTTTCAAGCTTAAAGCTGAGAAGGTTCAATGTTTATGTTCATTCAACAGAACTGTCTATGGGATTATTGGGTGGGTTTAATAGTGTTCTGCTATCCACACTTCTACCATTGAGACACTATTCACCTTCTCTTACACTTCACCTATGTTAATGTACTCCAAAGCACTTATTTTCTGAAATTGTATTATTTACTTTTTTCTCAGATATTCATAATGTATCTAACATTAATACATTGTAAGTTCCATGAAAGCAAGTGAATTAGTTTTTTTATTTTTTTATTGTTGTGTAAGGAACTATTACAAACAGTGGCTTAAAACAATGAATATTTATTATCTCACAGTTTCCTTGAGTAAGGATTCTGGGCAGGGTTCTCTGCATATAGTTTCAACCAAGCTGAAATAAAAACACCAGCAAGAGCTATAATCTCATCAGAGTCTCAGCATTCAGTTCTAAGCTCACTGTGTGTTAGCAGAATGTATTTTCCTGTGTTCGTGAATGAACCAAACATGTGTTGGCCTTCTTGGTATAGCAAAGCAAAATACTGACATCCAAATTGCAGCAAAACAATCAGGCATTTATTGCAGGACACCAAGCAAAGAGAATCAGGCAGTTCATGTTTAAGATCCATACTCCTGGTTGGCTTACACACAAGGGTTTTTAAAGCCAGAAGAAATTTTCAGGAGTGAAGCTACATGCTAAATTAAGCTAAAATAAGCTACATGCTAAAAAATGGGTGATATATTGAAGCAGAAGCTTACAGGTCTTAGGCCAATTCAAAGATTTTCTGATTTGCAATTGGTTAAGGAAGAGAAGCTTTGTTTGAAAATTTGGGGTCAACAGAAAGGGAGTTAGTTCTGGCTTGTGTATGTGACTTCTTTCAGGAAGAACTTTAGAAAAAAGAGCAGCGATCAGAACTGTCTTCAGTTCCCACTTATCTGAGGTCTACCTGCCAACAGGTCTGTTTGTTGACGGCCCAGGTTTCTGAAAAACAACTCAAGGGCATGTGTTAAGATATTATCTTTAGTTTCTGTGAGGAACCTAACCTTACATGATTCTAACTTCCTTTTCTCTCTCTCTCTTTTTTTTTTTTCTTTGCAACAGAGTCTCACTCTTGTCACCCAGGCTGGAGTGCAATGGTGTGATCTCCGCTCACTGAAACGTCTACCTCCTGGGTTCAAGCAATTCTCCTGCCTCAGCCTCCCGAGTAGCTGGGATTGCAGGTGTCCACCACAACTCCCAGCTAATTTTTGTATTTTTAGTAGAGATGGGGTTTCACCATGTTGGCCAAGCTGGTCTCAAATTCCTGAACTCAGGTGATCCACCTGCCTCAGCCTTCAAAAGGGCTGGGATTACAGGCATTAGCCACTGTGCCCAGCCTCCTTCGCTATTTTTTAAGCTACTATTACCATCTTGCTTATAAAGTTGCTTATTTACTTCTCAGAGCTAATTAGATTCCTGGAATTTCCCTTGATGAAACTAAAGATTTTTCTTTATTTTCATGCTGGGGGGACTACATTCCCCTAAGAGAGGTTTTTACTTCATCTCACTTGCAGGTAAAGGACAGTGGTTCCAGCTTTCTCATTAGTTGTAAACTGGAGCCATACTCAGATCCTAGAGCCCACTCTCCATTCTATGCCACATGGCCTTTTCCAGATGTGGCACTTTGCTTCAAGGCCAGGTGGATACTCTCTGTCGTTTGCAAATACAAAATCTTATACAGTCATGCATTGCTTAACTTAATGATGAGGATATGGTCTGAGAAATGCATTGTTAGGTGACTTTATGATGCAAATATTGTAGAGTATACTTAAATCAATTTAGATGGTATAACATATTATGCACCTAGGCTATATGGTAGAACTTATTTCTTTTAAGTTACTGCATTGAATACTGCTACTATATTGAATACTGAAGACAGTTGCAACACAATGGTAAATATTTGTGTATCTAAACACAGAAAAAGTACAGTAACAATATGGTATTATAATCTTAAAAGACCACCATTGTATATGTGGTCAATGGCTGACCAAAATGTTGTTATGCTGTGCATGATTGTACAAGGTAATATAATCATCGAAGTGACCATCTGTAATATAATTAAAATGTATTTGCTTTGTGTTTGATTCCTGGCAAAGAGATCCTAAAACCTTGGAATTTCCTGAGTGATAACAGTATCTTTTGCATGTTAATGAGATGACTCTTTGGAATGGGGCTGGATGAGTTCAGGATGGGGTCTGGGGTCATCAATTCATCAATGTGAAAACCAACCCAGGTATTAGAAGGTTAGAAATTGTTTTCTTTTTGTTTTGTTTGTTTTGTTTTCTTCTCTCTCTTTTTTTTTCTTTTTGACAGATGGAGTCTCTCCGTTTTCCAGGTAGGAGTGCAATGGTACAAACATAGTTCACTGTAACTGTGAACTACTCAGCTCAAGTGCTCTTCCTACCTCAGCCTCCCAAGTAGCTGAGGCTACAGTAGTACATGCAGCTGATTTTTATATTCTTCTTTTTTTTATTTTTTAAGAGATGAGGTCTCACTATATTGCCAGACTGGACTCGAACCCCTAGTAAGCTCAAATAATATTTCTATCTCAGCTTCCTGAGTCCCCAGGATTACAGGCATGAGATAGGGCACTGAGATCGAGGGTTAGAATATCCCTAGTTACTGAATATGACAAAACAGCAACAAAAACAACAAAACTCCAAATGAAAATATTTGGGTAAGCACATGCAAGGTGGTAAACACATTTACCTGCTAGGAGTCTGACACACCCCAACAACCCTTAAAAGTGAGGCTTCTGTGCACTCAGGGCCCTTCTGGATGTCACCTTATGTATCGCATTATTAGTTTGTTCATTTGCATCCTTTAGAGTAAAACTGTAATCACAATTATAGTGCCTTTCTAAGTATTTTGAGTCAAACAAATTATCAAATCTGAGGCCATGTTTTGAAAACTCCCAACTTTGATGTAGGCCTGGAAGAAGTATGGGTTCTCTGGAGTTCGTAATTGCAGCAGTCATCTAAGCAGTTGAAGTCTTGTAGAACTGAGCTTTTAACTAGTAGGGTCTATGCTAACTCTGGGTGTTTAGTGGCAGAATTGAATTCCACTGTAGTATACCCAATTGGGGTCAACATTTGGAAAAGTGGGTGTTGTATGGGAAATTCAAGCACAATCTCATCAATTTTGTTATAAAAAATAACCAAATCAAAGGGGTGAACATTCTGTCATTTACAGATGTCACCCACAGCTTAAGGGAATTTCATTTTACAGAGCTTGTGCAACAGACTGAGGGGTAGCATAAAGAATGCCTTAGAATTTTTCCAACCACAGCAATGATGTCAGATACCTAATGTCTAAAATAATACTTGACATATGCAAATAGTCCAGTATTGATTTGCTTCTTGACAGTGAAGTTTTTGCATTAGGTTTATTGTTTATACAAGTTAAAAACTTATTTCAAAAGATTTAAAATATTGAAGTCATTTTAATGTTAAATAATATAGGTAGGCAACATCCTTTTTTTTTTTTTTGAGACAAAGTCTCACTCTGTCACTCAGGCTGGAATGCAGTGGTGCCATCACAGCTCACTGAACCTCCACCTCCTAAGTTCAGGCGATTCTACTGCCTCAGCCTCCAGAGTAGCTCCAATTATAGATGCCCACTACCATGACTGGCTAATTTTTATATTTTTAGTAGAGATGCAGTTTCACCATGTTGGCCAGGCTGTTCTCTAATTCCTGACCTCAAGTGATCTGTCTGCCTCAGCCTCCCAAAGTGCTGGGATTACATACATGAGCCACCATGCCTGGCCAATACCTACATTTAGATTAATGAAGTCTTTCCTCTATGTCACGTTTTACACACTGGTTCTACAAAGGTGACAAAAGAATAATCTAGCTATTTATAAAATAATTTTGAAATGTTATCATTGAAAAATTTTTTGTTTCTATAAGCTGTCACTTTGTAATCATAAGGACCAGAAGATATCATGTGTAAATTGTAAATGCCTATTTTCTGTATGTATTAGTTCATTCTCACACTGCCAATAAAGACATAGCAGAGACTAGGTAATTTATAAAGGAAATATTTAATTGACTCAGGGTACAGCATGGCTGGGGAGATCTCAGGAAACTTACAGTCGTGGCAGAATGGGAAGTAAACATATCCTTCTTCACATGGTGGTAGGAGAGAGAAGAATGAGTATCCAGTGAAGGGGTAAACCCCTTATAAAACCATCACATTTCATGAGAACTTACTATCATGAGAACAGGATGGGAGAAACAACTGCCCCTATGATTCAATTATTTCCATCTGGCCCCTCCTACAAAATGTGGGTATAATGGGAAGTACAGTTCAAGATAAGATTTCAGTCAGGACACAGTCAAACAATATAATTTGACCCCAGACCCTCCCAAATTTCATGTCCTCACATTTCAAAACAAATTATAACCGTCCAACACTCTCCCAACGTCCTAACTCAATCCAGCATTGACTCAAAGGTTCAAATCCAAAATTTCATCTGAGACAGAGCAAGTCCCTTCTGACTATGACCTTGCAAAATAAAAAGCAAGTTAGTTACCTCCTAGATACAATGCGGGTACAGCCATTGGGTAAATACACTCATTCTAAATGGAAGAAGTTGACCAAAACTAAGGAGCTACAGACCCCATAAAGTTCCGAAATCCAATAGGGCAGTCGTTAAGCCTTAAAGGTCAAAATAATTTTCTTTGACACCATGTTTCACATCCAGCGCATGCTGATGCAAGAGGTAGGCTCCCACAGCCTTGAGCTGTTCTGCTCCTGTGGCTTTGCACGGTCAAGCCCCTCTCCAGGATGCCTTCATAGCTGGCATTGAGTGTCAGTGGCTCTTTGAGGTTCATGGTGAGAACTGTCAGTGGATCTACCATTCTGGGATATAAAAGATGGTGGTCCTCTTCTCACAGCTCCACTAGGCAGTGCCTCACTGGGAAAACTGTGTGGGAGCTCCAACCTGACATTTCCCTCCCATACTGCCCTAGCAGAGGTTCGCCACAAGGACCTGGCCCCTGTAGCAAACGTTTGCCTGAACATCCGGGCATTTCCATATAGCTTTTGAAATCTAGTCCGAGGTTCCTAAATCTCAATTCTTGTCTTCTGCACACCCACAGGCTTAATAACGTGGAAGTAGCCAGGGATTGGGGCTTGCAGTCTCCGAAGCAACAGCCTGAGCTCTACCTTGGCCACTTTTAGCCTTGGTGGGAGCTGAAGCAGGGGGGATGCAGGGCACTATACACTGAGGCTGCATAGAGAAGGGGGCCCTGGGCCTGACCCCCAAAAAGATTATTCTCTCCTAGGTCTCTGGGCCTGTGATGGAGGGGTGGCCATGAAGATCCAATACATGCCCTGGAAATATTTTCCCCATTGTCTTGGTGGTTAATATTCGGCTCCTAGTTACTTATGCAGATTTCTGCACCAGGCTTGGATTTCTCCCCAGAAAAATGGGTTTTTCTTTTCTATCACATTGTCAGACTACAAATTTTTTAAACTCTTATGCTCTGCTTTCTCTTGAACACTTTGCTGCTTAGTAACTTCTTCCAGCAGATACCCTAAATCATCTCTTTCAAATTCAAAGTTCCACAGATTTCTGAGGTCTGGGCAGAATTCTGCCAGTTCATTTGCATGGCAAGAGTGAATTTTACTCCAGTTCCCAACAAGTTTCTCATTTCCATCTGAGACCACCTCAGGCTGGATTTTATTGTCCATATCACTATCAGCATTTTGGTCAAAGCCATTCATCAAGTCTCTAGGAAATTCCAAAATTTCCCACATCTCTCTGTCTTCTGAGTCCTTCAAGTCCCTGGGAATTTCCATATTTCCCCACATTTTCCTTTCTTTTCCTGAGGCCTCTAAACTGTTCCACCCTCTGCCTATTACCCAGTTCCAGATTTACTTCCATATTTTTGGGTATCTTCATAGTAGCATCCCACTCTTGGTACCAATTTACTGTATTAGGTCATTCTCTTGGTGCTAATATAGGTATACTAGAGAAGGCAATTTATAAAGGAAAGATGTTTAATTGACTCACACTTCCACATGGTTAGGGAAGCCTCAAGAAACTTATAATCACGGTGCATAGGGAAGCGAACATGTCCTTCTTCACATGGTGGCAGGAGAGAGAAGAATGAGTACCCAGTGAAGGGAGAAGCCCCTTATAAAACCATCAGATCTCATGAGAACTAATTCACTATCATGAGAACAGGATAGGGAAAACTGCTCCCATGATTTAATTATTTCCACCTGGTTCCTCCCGTGACAAGTGGGTATAATAGGAAGTATAATTCAAGATGAGGTTTGTGTGAAGACACAGCCAAACCATATCACTATACTATGCAAATTCTCCTTTTCTAGTTACTGTTGCACTTCAAAGACCTCAGAGAGTCTAGCGGTTGGAGGGTTTGTGATTTTGTTTTCCTTTTTAAGGTAAATTAAACAGCTACTGAGATGGTATTTACCTGAAATGGAACAGCCTTTGCATGCAGTAAAGTCTCAACTTCAAGATTAACAAATAAATATAAATAAATTTAAAAAGCCCTCAGAGATGGATATTTATTAACTAAACATGTTCAATACGTTACATTCAATATATGGATATTTAACTATTAACTAAAGATGTTATTATGGGGGTAAATTCACATTATGTATTATGTGTGTAATACATAAACACATGCTATATATAATTTCCTTTTCACTGCCATTTTTTTCTTGTCAGGTAATCTTCTATGCTCTTTTTAAGACATCACAAGTTAATGATTGATAATTTGGGATCGACAATACTGCTGAGTGTTTTTCAGGATGTGAATCACCTTTAAACCTAGGGTATTGCTCTGAACATGTGGCTACTAACCCTGGGGCTTCACCATAACTCAAATTTTACTGAGCTTCAAACACTAGTTCCAGTGACAAATGGAACTAATTCTACAAACTGCTTCACACAAATAATGCTTCTGGATTGCTTGTTGTGTTCACTTGCAGAGCCAAAAGAACCATTTTTCTTCCAATCCTTACAGACAAAAATGCATTAGTCTTTCCACTTCTAATCCAAGCCATGCCATTTTTCCTCTTGTGAGTAAATGGTTTTGTGGAGTCTCTATTGGTTATTATAATCCCTTGCTTATGAAGGCTTCAGTGCTATTCACAACTTCTATATTCTTCTGTAACCTTCAATATAGCATTTTGTCTGTCTGTAAATAACAGTTAGATAGTTCAGGATAAAGATGTCTTAATCTTATCATTACATGACTTTATATAGCTATTTAAACATAATATAATATGGGCATAACTCTATATAAAAAATAAAATGTCAAGGACATTAAAAACATATATAATATGTAAATAAATATCATGATTTTTAAAAGAAAAATCATAGTACATGGTTTAAAAATGGATTACTATGCAATCTGACTGCTGCCTGTGTCCATACTCTTTAACAATTACAAATGTATACTCATTTGAAACCTTCACTTAGTACTGTATATATCAAACCCTACAGACTTTGGAAATTTACACCAATTAGCACCCTACAAAATAGTTATTTCTATTAATGTCATTTAACAGATGAAAAAGCTGATGTACTGAGTGACTTTAAACATAACCTATAACCTCACAAAATTTCTATTTCTCCATTTGGATAGAATATATATGTGTTTTAAAAAAATTCCATATATCTATGTTTTACATAATACTTTAAAATTTGTTGAAAGCAAGTTCTAATAAATTACAATGTGCATAATATTGCCTTGATCATGGTTCATGCTCAAAATAAGTAGTTGATTATTTAAGGAACTTAAGTGGAAAATGTATGGCTATTTTTTAAAGACTGTGAAGGGTTACAGATTTTTACCTTATCAGAAATCTAAGTAGGTATATTTTCAAAATCGTATGAATTACAGTAGAAGATACAAGACTCCTGGATCAGATACAAAGAAGAATTTATTATTATCAACAATCACCACAGCTAGAGTATTGGCATTTCAGCACCTGTTCTTGAGACCCAGTTTTCATAGGGTAATGTGAAGAGGGTTGGTTAACAACCTACACAAGCAGTAAGCGACATTATTGCAGAAAAATCCCAAATGTATATATGTCCATTATTTTTTTTTAAGTTAAAAAAGAGGTTTATTGTAAACAGCAATATCAATACTAAAAGCAATTTATATCTTACAGATATGTGCTCATGGATTAACTGGGAAAAAAGGGGCAAATTGTTAAAAACAAGGATCTAAGGATGTTTGTAAAGTCACTATTTTAAACAATCAGTGATATAATACTCATTCTATGCATTTTTACACTAAGGTGAAAATATGAATAGTGGATTTCCTAGTTACAACTTGGACCTCTAGTTTTTGCCAGGCTTAGTTAGGCTTCTGTGTTTTAGGGAGAAGGATGCCCACTTAGTGAGAAAACTAGAGGGCTTCTTCTCTAATCCTAAAATGCTAACTTTATGTATGCAAATCATATCGTTTCTTTCTTTCTTTCTTCCTTTTTTTTTTTTTTTCCATTTTTTTGAGACAGAGTCTCACACTGCCACCCAGGCTGGAGTGCAGTGGCGCGACCTCAGCTCACTGCAATCTCTGCCTCCCAGGTTCAAGCGATTCTCCTGCCTCAGCCTCCTGAGTAGCTGGGACTACAGGCGCATGCTACCCCACCAGGCTAATCTTTTGTATTTTTAGTTGAGATGAGGTTTCACCGTGTTAGCCAGGAGGGTCTCGAACTCCTGACCTAGTGATCTGCCCAACTCAGGCTCCCAAAGTGCTGGGATTACAGCCACCGCACCCAGCTTCTTTTTCTTTCTTTCTTTCTTTTTTCTTTTTCTTTTCTTTTTTTTTTTTTTTTTTTTTTTTTTTTGCGATGGAGTTTCCTTCTTGTTTCCCAGGCTGGAGTACAATGGCAAGATCTCGACTCATTGCAGCCTCCACCTCCTAGGTTCAAGCAATTCTCCTGCCTCAGCTTCTCAAGCAGCTGGGATTACAGGCACCGGCCACCTATCTGGCTAATTTTTGTATTATTTTTAACTGGGCAGTTAGAATGTTTATTTCTTCCAAGGCTGTTAGACAAACACTTTTGAAAACATAGTTTGGAGTAAGTTACAAATGTATACTCATTTGTGAGATAATGTATAAATGTAAGAAACCACCAAGAATTTTCTCCCCAGCATTCTTTTGAAAATTATTTACCCTATACTGCACTGATTTTGGTATTGTATATTTTTTAGATAGCCAAATATTTGTATTAGTTTTCAAAGTAGATGTCTCCTGGTCACTACCTACCTGTGAACCAGTCTCTACAGCAGTAGAAATACGAATGGTACATCTGTTCAAACAAGAGAGGTGACATAAAAAACTACACTGGGTAGCTATCTTGTGTGTGATCCTCCAGGTCCCGTGCTGGTTTTAAGGATAACCTTACCATCTTAATATAAAACCATGGACTTCCTAAAATTAGAGAACTTAAAGCGATGGAGATGAAGCTACATGTAAGAGACCCTGGATTATTAACTACTTGTAGCTTTAAGGAGGGGTGGTAGCTTTAATGAGGGGTTGACTAAACAATGATTAAAACTATTTTTTTTTAATCATTGTTTAGTCAAACAAGTTTCTTTGAATGAACAATGGTTTATTTTTATTGAAGTAAGTACAAAAGTTAAATATGTCATGCTTGTATATTAATCGTCTAGTATTTTATAACTTTTCTATTATAAGAAAATAGATCTTGCTCTTAGTTGTCTATGCATTCAAAGTCTGTGCAACTTCCTTTTTAAATACTGGACATACCTGGTGTGGTGGCTGATGACTGAAATCCCAGCACTTTGGGAGGCCAAGGCGGATGAATCATGAGATCAGAAATTCAAGACCATCCTGTCCAACATAGCGAAACCACATCTCACTAAAAATACAAAAAAATTAGCTGGTGTGCTGACAGTTAATGACTGTAATCCCAGCTACTCAGAAGGTTGAATTTGGGAGGCAGAGGTTGCAGTGAGCAGAGATCTATTTACCAATAAATAAATAAATAAATAAATAAATACCTCAGCATCTTCTGTCGGTTTATAAATGTCACTTTGTGTTAGCATTGCCTGTTCCTTTGCAGGAGCCCTTCTGCATTTGTACATTGCTTCACACTCAATACCAAATGGCATAGGCCTGATTGTATTATCAACTCATATATTAATATTTTATATCATATATAGTTAATATGATATATTAATAGCTAGAATTTCTTTTGTTTCTTTTTTCTTTGTCCTATATATTGAAGTGATTAAAAATATTAGTATTATGTTTCATCAACTTTATAAGAATTACTTATAAGTCTAGGCCTCAAAGTATCCTTTTCTGTATCACAGTTTCCATTTAAAAATGTCAAAGTTTCAGGACAAACGTCATGAAACAATACAATAAATATTCATAATAAATCAACAGCCAAATCTCATAAAAGCACAGAAACTTTACTATACATTTTTCCTCCGACTTACATAATTCATATTAATAATGACACCACCAAATATCATTGGAGAAGCTGAACTGGAACACAGAAAATACTTCCGTCAGTATAAAAATGCCCTTTGGATTTTCTGTTGCACCATTTTAATCTGTTCAGTTTATTAGGTTAGTCAGCAGCCTATAAAAAGAGATTGGGGTAAATTATCCCAGAAGGAGAGTGTCGCATCAGTTTGCAGCAATCCCACGTTCACTGATTATCCATGGTCACTATTATCTAATGTAGAACTGACTCAATCAAGTAAATTGGGTCATACTGAATACTGATATGCAGGGCTGGAAAACCATGAATGAAATTGCTAATGGGATTTCCCAATCACTGTCAATGTGTGCTATGGTAGAAATCAATAATTGATTTATTTTGTCCTCTTACCTTTTATAACCCTTAGTTATACATTACAGAATTCTGGTTTGATAAATCTTATTCTAGACTTAAATAACATACCTAAAATTTTAGTAAGATTTTAGAAGTTCTAATTTTCATTTCATATATAGAACATAAATTTAACAATTTCTCAAAATCATTAAGAATATTTTAGCACACCTTCATAATATTAATTCTAATAAATTATGTAATTATTTCTAATATCTAATTTATTCAAATGAAATGTCTACCCTAAATGTGATTAATAGGATCATGGTTCTATGATTATGTATTTCTGTAAAAGAAAAAATACGTTTTTCTTATTCCATATTTTGAAGAAATCCCACAATATAGTATTTGAAATTTAATTTGAAATAATCATTGGGGCATTGAAATTATATAGATAAAGCACAACCTCAAAAAGCTTATAATTTCTGAAGGGGATAAAGAGGGTCACATACAATTTATTTATTTTATAGATATTTTACCATTATTTTTTCATTAAAAAACAAACACAAACAAAACAAAAATGATGTGGTTACTTTACCATCCAATAAAGAAACATTAACTCTCACCTAACGTCTCAAACTACAAAATATTGGCATTAAATAATAAAATTATACACACTTATTTTTCTGCTTTATTAGTAGCAAACTTTTTGTTAAAAATCTTAAACAAAGCAATGTAAGCAAGTATATAAATATGTATGTTCTCCATGTAACAATTTGCCACTAAAATGTATCTTCTTAGTACAATATATGTTCAAAATTAAAATACTCTTTTCATTTCACCTTTTTAATCCATTTTCGACAATGAGTTATGTAAAGGTAACTTGAATGGCTAAACTGTGTCCCCCAACATTTATATGTTGAAGTCTTTACCTCTAGTATGTTAGAATGTGACTGTATTTAAAGACAGTGCCTTTAAAGAGGTAATTAAGTTATAATAGGGTCGTTAGAGTGGACCCTAATATAATAAGACTGGTTTCCATACAAGAGGAAGAGTAGGACACAGAGGCACATCAGAAGTGCACACAGAGAGAGGTTATCTGAACACACAGCAAAGTTTGCCCTCTACAAGCCAAGGAGAGAGGTCTCAGTTGAAACCAAATCTGTCACCATCTCGACCCTGGACTTTCTGCCTTTAGAACAATGACAAAATACATTTCTGTTGTGTAAGTCACACAATCTCGGATATTTTATTATGACATTTATCACAAATAAATACAGTAACTCTTCTTAAAGTGTCCTTCTCTTTCATATAATCACCTTTTCTATTAATATGTGTAGTAGACTGCTAGGACTGCCATAACAAAATACCTCAAACTAGGTGAATTAACAGAAATGCACGTTTTTATAGTTATTGATGCTGGAAGTCAAAGTTAAGATATCGGCAGGTTTACTTCCTCCTGAGGCGTCTCTCCTTGACTTGCAGAAAGCATCTGCTAGACGTGTTCTTATATGGTCTTTTGTTTGTGTGTGCATCTCTGGTGTCTCTTTCTCTTCCTGTAAAAATACTAGTAATATTGAATTAGGGCCTCACCCTTAGGACCTCATTTAAATTTAGTTACCTTGTTAAAGGCCATGTAGTCAAAATAGAGTCCCTTCAGTTCAGAGCTTCAACTTATGAATTTAGGAGATAGCACAATTGAATCCACAAAATATGCATATGAAATTGGCACTTTATATGTTTATTTTATTATAAGCATACATTTTTGCATTCAGGAAATGGGAGATGGTTAAAAATTTGCATAAAAATGTCTGATTATTACTATTTTTCCAAAAATCTTTTTACTGTATTATGAATAACCATTCTGTAGATAGATTTCATTCTACTGTCATTTCAAAATGCAGCACCAGCATGTTAACTCTCCTCAACATAATATCTGCCTTTTATAAAATTCAAAACCATTAATCTCATGGCTTTACTTATATGACAGATTATTTTGTAACTTCTCTCTCTGACAGTGCCTCCCACCCCCTATGAACATTTTTGTTTTTTAACTGTAAAAAAATTCACACATTAATTTTATTAAAAACTGCCTCCCATTTGAGTCTCATGAGCTGTGAAATATAGTTTGGATACAAGGAAGAAGATAAATAGCTTTCATTTTTAGCCTATAGAAAATAATTTGTTCTGCTCTTGGAACTAGTAAATCTAAAAAACACTCTGAGATAAATTCTCTGTTCTTTTAATAACAATGAGCATTTAAGTGGTTAGGTTAATTCCTTCAGACTCCATGTGATTTATCAGAACAAATCTTATTAAAAATGTAATGCTTCAGACAATGTTTGGTATTAGTCCTTCGTTTAGGATTCAACAGTGTGTCTAGGACAGGCATTTAAAATGAAAACAAAACTTAAAAATATTTTATAAATAATTGCTGAATCTTGAATATTTATTCTATTGTTATGTATATCTCTTTGTTCTTTAATTTTAAACTGAGAGAATATGTTTAATTACTTCATGGAAAGGTAGGTCTTGAAACTTTCTTCTTTATACCCTACAATTGGCTTGTTTAGCTTAAAATTGCTGTGAAAATTCAGATGTTGCCATGATAGTTGTGTATTAAAGGTAAAATGACTGACATCCTTGCATTATTAACATTAACTGTACTGATCTGATCATATTACCAATTTTTACACATATTTTTACTTGTCTATTTTACAACAATATGTTCAAATCATAGTTAATATAAAGACATAGTTAATATGACTATATTTAGTAAAGTATATTAATATAAATTTTAGTCATAAAGTTTTGAATTTTTAATGACTTTAGTCAATGCTTCCATCATCACTCAATCTGACCACTGCAAAACTGTATGAGAGCCACATACATATGTCAGTACTCAACTTTGCAGCTGGAACATATTTTTAAATAAATATCTGGTTATGTTGCTTTCTAATAGAAAACATACTTTTTACTCTTCTTAAAACAATAAAAGTGAACTTGATCTGCTTACCCTTCATCAGGCATTAGCCTTAAAACAATAAAAATGAAGTTGATCTGCTTACCCATCAGGTATTAGTAGCCCCTTTATTTTGACTAATTTCTCCCATTTGGAATGGGTGTATTTACCCAGTGTCTGTGCTGCAATTGTATCTAGGAAGTAACTAACTTGCTTTTGAGCTTATAGGCTCACAGGCAGAAGAGACTTGCCTTGTCTTAGAAGAAACTCTGAACTTGGACTTTTGGGTTAACATTGGTAATACTTTGTGGGGCTGTTGGAAGCAAATGACTGTTTTGAAATGTGAGGACATAAGATTTGGGAAGGGCCAGGTGCAGAATAATATGGTTTGGCTCTGTGCGTGTGTCCAACCAAATCTCACCTTGAATTGTAATAATCCCCATATGTCCAGGGTGGAATCAAGTGGAGATAATTGAATCATCAGGGCAGTTTCCCTCATGCTGTTCTCATCGTGATAGTGGGTGAGTTATCATGAGGACTGATGGTATTATAAGGGGCTTCCCCATTCACTTGTCACTAATTCTCTCTCCTCCCTTTATGCTTATGTTGGCATGTTTAATGGTGTCTCATAGGTCTAAACAGCTCTGTTTATTTTTATTCATTTTTTTTTTTTTATTTTTCAGAATGAGTAATCTTAATTGACTCATCTTTGAGCTCACTGATTATTTCTTTTGCCATGTGTACTATTTTGTAATTCCAGTATAGCGAATTTTTAAATTTTTGTTATTGCATCTTTCCATGCCATAATTTCAATTTTGTGTGCATTTACAATTTTTCTGTGTAAGTACTTTCTATTTAGTGAGATATTGTTTCTGTTTTTTTAATTTTTGGAGCATGGTTTTTCTTTATTCTATTAATGTAGCTATAATAGCTGACTTAAAAGCACTTTCTAGTAATTCCAGTGTCTGGGTTTCTTTGGAAACAATTTTTTAAATCTTTTTCTTTTTGATTCCATTCAATATGTTTGTCCAAATACAAGGGAAAAGTTTCTATTAAATATTTTTCTTTAGCTTGTTTCCTGCATGTAGGCATTACTTTCACGTTTTTTTTTTTTTTTTTTTCCTTCGCATGTCTTGTAGCTTTTGTTGAAAACTGAACATTGATAAAATATTTGTGCTTCTATGGGAAGCAGATTTCCTTCTTTTCCCCTAGGATTTTTTGCTACATATTGCTTCTGCTGCTGTTTATTCGGCGATTTTTCCTTTAATGTGAACTCCGTGTGCTATGTTGTTTGTGGCACTAAAGTATTTTCTTGATTAACTTCCTGGTTAGGTAATGAGTGAGCAGAAGTTTTCTCAAATGTCTTGAACCAGTACATTGTAGAGCCCTTTATGTATATCTTATTGCCCAAACTTTGCTTTTAGTCATTTGATTAAGCTTTTTATATGCTCATATTGCATATTTTCATCTCAGGAAGCTTCAAATTTAGACAGCTGCAACCTAATTATTTTTTACAAAATCCTGCTCCATAGTCTGTTCTCAATCTGCTATGAGGAAATACCCAAGACTTGGTAATTTATAAAGAAGAGGTTTAATTAACTCAGTTCCACATGTCTGGGGAGGCCACAGGAAACTTAAAATTATCGTAGAGGCACTTCTTTGGAGAAGTGTCTGTTCATATCCTTTGCCCACTTTTTGATGGTGTTGTTTGTTTTTGTCTTGAAGATTTGTTTAAGCTCTTTGCAGATTCTGGATATCAGCCCTTTATCAGATGGATAGATTGCAACAGTTTTCTCCCATTCTGTAGGTTGCCTGTTCACTTTGATGACAGTTTCTTTTCTAGTGCAGAAGCTCTTTAGTTTAATGAGAACCCATTTGCCTATTTTGACTTCTGTTGCCATTGTTTTTGGTGTTACAGTCATGATGTCTTTGCCCATGCCTAAGTCTTGAATGATATTGCCTAGGTTTTGTTCTAGGGTTTTTTATGGGTTTAGGTTTTACATTTAAGTCTTTATTTCATCTGGAATTAATTTTTGTGTAAAGTGTAAGGAAGGGATCCAGTTTCAGCTTTCTGCATATGGCTAGCGTTTTCCCAATGCCATTTATTGAATAGGGAATCCTTTCCCCATTACTTGTTTTTGTCAGGTTTGTCAAAGATCAGATGAATGTAGATGTGTGGTGTTATTTCGGAGGTCTCTGTTCTGTTCCATTGGTCTATATAACTATTTTGGTACCAGAACCATGCTGTGTTACTATAACCTTGCAGTGTAGTTTGAAGTCAGATAGCCTGATGCCTCCATCTTTCTTCTTTTGGCTTAGGATTGTCTTGGCTACATGGGTTATTTTTTCATTCCATAAGAAATTTAAAGTAGTTTTGTCCAATTCTGTGAAGAAAGCCAATGGTAGCTTGATGGGGATAGCATTGAATCTATAAATTACTTTTGACAGTATGACTATTTTCACGATATTGATTTTTCCTATCCCCGAGCAAGAAATGTTTTTCCATTTGTTTGTGTCTTCTCTTATTTCCTTGAGCAATATTTTGTAGTTTTCCTTTAAGAGGTCCTTCACATCCCTTGTAAGTTGTATTCATAGGCATTTTATTATTTTTGTAGCATTTGTGAATGGGAGTTCACTCCTGATTTGGCTCTTTGTTTGTTTCTTATTGGTGTATAGGAATGCTTGTTATTTTGCACATTGATTTTGTAACCTGAGACTTTGCTGAAGTTGCTTATCAGCTTAAGGAAACTTTGGACTGAGACAATGGGGTTTTCTACATATACAATTATGTCATCTGCAAAGAGAGACAATTGGCTTCCTCTTTTCCTAAATGAATACCTTTATTTCTTTCTCTTGCCTGACTGCCCTAGCCAGAGCTTCCAATACTATGTTGAATAGGAGTGGTGAGAGGGCATCCTTGTCTTGTGCTGGTTTTCAAAGGAAATGCTTCCAGTTTTTGCCCATTCAGTATGATATTGACTGTGGTTTTGTCATAAATTACTCATATTATTTTGAGATACATTCCATCAATACCTAGTTTACTGAGAGTTTTTAGCATGAAGGGTTGTTTAATTTTACCAAAGTCCTTATTGCATCTATTATCATGTGTTTTTTTGTCATTGGTTATGTTTATGCGATGGAGTACATTTATTGATTTGTGTATGTTGAACCAGCCTTGGATCCTGGGGATGAAGCCAACTTGATTGTGATGAATAGTCTTTTTGATGTGCTTTTTGATTCGTTTCATTTTTATTTTTAATGCTTCTTTATCAGTGAGATACCTGACTTTCAAGTAGATGTCTAGGTTTCCTCTTGACTACCAAGTAACTCCTTAGAGAATATCTTCAATGGTTAGAGGATAAAAGGTGTAGGCTATGACCAAGAAATATTCTGGGTTTTCTACCTAAGCTCAAAAGAGAACATCTGTCCTTTATCTGTACCAAACATTGGACACATGCTAAAAAATTGCCTAAAGAAAAGATTTATCAGCTTCAAAAATGTTTTAAAACCTGTAATAATATAAAGTACTTTAATATGAAGAATTTAGAATGGGATAAAATATAGAAGGCATTTTTTTTCAATTTCCTGAGTCAGGAAAGCATAATATGAGTATGTATCCTTATTTTTATTATCTAAATATAGCTAATGTTGTCTGCTTTTGTTTGTTTGTATTTAGATTCTTTCCCAGACTAGATATGTTTCCTCTTAGTTTTAAGGAGCCCTCATGTGCATACATCTCTAGATCTGCAAGAACAGAACTTTAGTGTTTAAATTATTTATAGGAATCCTAATCTCAGATCCACCTTTCCTGTTTGTGCCTTTAGGAATAAAACAAATAAACTTTTCACTTATGAAATACAGAGGAGTCTAGTTTTCTTCATATCCTGAATATAATGGACAATATGGGCTGAAGAGTTTGCCAGAGACAACAACTGGAAGAAACATGTTTGGTCTTGGGATTAACATGTATAATCATTACAGAGCACTCCAAATTATCCATTAAATCAAAATCATTTTGATATCATCCTTACCCAAATGGAATATTGGGAGTGCTCAATCTCAGCACTAATTTTTTGAGGAGTTTTGTTGACTAACCTGATCATCCATTGCCTTGTTCCCTTACTGGAATGGATAAAAAGCTATAAAGCATCATTTGCCTAGGAAATCTCTGGAAATGAATTAGATCTATTGCTTCTAGAAAAAAATTATGTTAATCTAAAGCAAAATGTGCTTTTTAATGGAGATGATTCAAAGAGAAATTAAGATGATTAATTCAAAGCAAGAACATGTCTGATGGCTGTTTGAACTACTGGCTGAATGCAGTGAAAACCTTCTTGATAATCATTAAGCGATAGAAGCCACAAGGACTGTATCAGGTCACGGAAATATTAATGATGGCATCAGAATCTACAAGGATACTTACTATTCTTTGTTCATCCCAGTATCTGGCTTAGTCTTATCAAGATTTTGTACCAATGTTCTTTTAGAGTATCTACTTAAACACTTATAAAATGGAGAGAATCATCACTAGCAACTAGAATTTAGATACTTTTATTTGATAATTTAACTAAAAGGATTGAAGAATCACTTTATCCTAAACTTTGTACTGATAAATTGGAATGATTTTCAAATCAAGTACCAGGAAACTGAGATGACATAAATTTTTTCTAGAAAGTGAAAGGTAATGCTGAGTCTAAAAATTTCTACTCCCATTCTGAACTTATATGCCAGCCACAGTTGCCAGTTTTTTCTAGGTCAGGTCAGAAAGTTTTACTCTCAGTGACTTCAGAACAGAAGGCTTCTTATAATTCATCACATAGGCAATATATGTTATCATTGTTTCATCTGATCATATCATACATCAGCTAAAACAGTAGGCAATATTATATACTGAATGATTTAAATGATAGTCATTTTTTATGTTTCATGATTATGTTTTTTATGTTGAATGGTTTATTTCCGTATGATAATAATTTTCCTAGTTAGAAACAATGTCTTCAACTTTTATTTTTAAAATTCAAATTTTCCATTATATTCCAATTGAAAAGTCAAATAATTAATGCATAACCTTTATTTCATGTATATTTCTAAAGGAATATTAAGTATTGATACTTAGTGAACAACCAGGAGCTATGGTATTAACATGGCCACAACTAGGCTGTTGATATCCTGCATGTTAATTTATTTGTAAAGCAGTAATTAAAACCTGGTAGTACTGCCAAACATTTTTATTTTTTTTTCTTCCTTTGGTCATGGGGCAAGCTACATTCTTGAGTTTGGTGCTATGACTTCCCAAATGAGAGCTGGTTAAATAAAAACTTCTTTTAAATGAAAATTTTCTACTAAATATGCTGATGGAACAATGTAAGTAAAGCACATTCTCACAAAGAGAAATAGACACTGCTCCATAACTTGTAATGAGAACTGTGTGGGTGCTATAAATTGAATTTGGGCCATGGGAACTTTTGTCTGACATTAAAAATAATCTGAAATTAAACAGGAAAATAAAAATCTGCAATATACCTACAAAATCATGCATACCATAAATGTATACTATAAGCAAATACATTGTCTAAGCCAATATTGGCAATGATTTCAGCAGCACTTATTTCTGGGCAGCATTTGTAGGTCATTTGGCAATAACATTCTCTATAGATTTTCAGTGAGTTGCTCTTAGTAAATTGGATGTCAGTGATTTTACTTTGGAAAACTTCTTTAGATTTCAGTTATGCTTTAAACTATTAATTTATGACCCTAATTGCATAATTGGTGGTAGTCAAAGCAGAGTATTGCCAGGAAATGCTATTTCCAATAATACAGTTGAGAAGAAGTTCTGAAAAATTCTTCTCTTATGAAACATTATAGATTTGCTATTAAATAATGATTTACATCATTTTAAATATATGTCCTTGATGGAAACAAACTAAAGGGACTATTCAAAGCTAAAAATAAAACAGGCATAATCAAGGAAGCAAAGTGGCGTCTTATACTAATAAATGCCCTGAGAATCCAAAGACCTTAAAATTTTTAAGGCAGGCTTGAGAAGATAAGGCAGAGCCTTGGATAAACCCACAATGAGGAGTAGAGTCTAAACGTCTACATATATTCTGTCCAAAAAGTTTTACACATTCACTAAGATAAAGAACTAGGAAAAATCAAATTTACTTCTTAAAAGATAATAGCAAGGAAATGCCTCTGTTTGACCATTTTAGAGTGAAGTATTGGAAAAGACTCTCTCCAGAAACTCACAAGTATAATGACCTCCTCAGAGAATGCTGTGGTCACTAGTTACATCATTCCATACCCCCTAATAAAAGATGCATATTTCATTCTCTTCCATTTACTTTAATTTACAATTTAAACTTTCTCCAAATAAATTTATATTTCCATACGCTGTCACCATTAAATTCTGTCCAAATTTGAAAAAGCAATAAATATTATGGAAACATTTCCAAAAACTGGAAAAAAAAGCACTTCCTAACTTATTGTTGTATAAGGTCTCAATATCAAAATCTTATACAGAACAGAAAGTAAAGTAATAATCCAATTCTTTCAATGAACATAAAAGCAAAATCCTAAACAAAAATTTTTAGAAAATCAAATCCTACAACATATAGAGAATAAAACAATAGAGAAACAAACAAAAATATATTTTTTCTTTCTGTTATTTTGACCAAGATTCATGTAGGACTGCAATGGAAGACCAACTTTCCACTACATTATCAAAACAAAAAATGAGACCAAAAAAAAGTATGATCTTGATAAATGCAGAAAAAAATATAAATTTTTATATCTGTCCACTAATATACATCTTCTCAAACAAGAGGAGGGATACTCTATATTAACAAAGGCTATTTACAGACAAAGACACAAACAATGTGTGGAGTAAATGAAACAAATTAATTAAAAATATTGAATGCTTATCTTTTGAGATCATAGATTAAACAAAAATGACCGCTTTAACACTTTTGTTTGTTATTGTACTGAAACTCAAAACCCTTGCATTATATTAAGAAAATATAAGGTCATTTTAAGTGTTATATAAGAAGGAAATATTAACATTTTTATAGAAAAAATAAACTTTTATTTTTCAAAATAATTCAATTACCTGCACAGAATACCAAAGGTTTTCTGAAAAACAGCAATACAAATAAACAAGATATCCAAACTCAACACTTAGTTTAGGCCTGAAAGAAGAACTTCAATTACATTTTTATTATTTTAAGATACATTCCATTAAAACCTAGTTTATTGAGATTTTTTAGAATAAAGTGCTGTTGAATTTTGTCGAAGGCCTTCTCTGCCTCTATTGAGATAATAATGTGGTTTTGTCTTTGGTTATGTGATGGATTGCCTTTATAGATTTGCCTATGTTGAACCAGTCTTGCATCCCTGGAATGAAGCTGACTTGATCATGATGGATAAGCTTTTTGATATGCTGTTGGATTCAGTCTACCAGAATTTTACTGAATATTTTCACATCCATGTTCATAATGGATATTGACCCGCAATTTTCTTTTTTAGTTGTGTCTCTGCCAGGTTTTGGTATCAGGATGATGTCAGTCTCATAAAATGAGTTAGGGAATATTCCCTCTTTTTTATTGTTTGGAAAAGTTACAGAAGGAATGATACCAGCTCCTTTTTGTATTTTTGGTAGAATTTAGCCGTGAACTCTTCTGGCCCTGGACTTTTTTTAGTTGGTAAGCTTAATTGCTGCCTCAACTTCAGACCTTGTTATTAGTCTATTCAAGTATTCAAATTCTTCTTGGTTTAGTCTTGGGAGGATGTAAGTGTCCATGAATTTATCCATTTCTTCGACATTTACTGGTTAATGTGCCTAGAGGTGTTTGTAGTAGTCTCTGATGGTAGTTCAAGGCTACAGTAATCAAAACAGCATGGTACTGGTACCAAACACCATAAAAACCCTAGAAGAAAACCTAGGCAATACCATTCAGGACATAGGCATAGGCAAGGACTTCATGACTAAAACACCAAAAGCAATGGCAATAAAAATCAAAATAGACAAATGGGATCTAATTAAATTTAAGAGCTTCTGCACAGTAAAAGACGCTATCATCAGAGTGAACTGGCAACCAACAGAACGGGCAAAAATTTTTGCAACCTACCCATGTGACAAAGGGCTAATATTCAAAAACTATAAAGAACTTAAATGTACAAGATAAACAATACCATCAAAAAGTGGGCAAAGGATATGAACAGACACTTTCAAAATAAGGCATTTATACAGCCAACAAACATATGAAAAAATGCTCATCATCACTGGTCATTAGAGAAATGCAAATAAAAACCGCATTGAGATACCATCTCATGCCAGTTGGAAAGGCAATCATTAAAAAAATCAATAGACAACAGATGCTGGAGAGGATGTGGAGGAACAAAAACACTTTTACACTGTTGGTGGAGTGTAAATTGGTTTAACCATTGTGGAAGACAGTGTGGCAATTCCTCAAGGATCTAGAAATAGAAATATCATTTGACCCAGCAATCTCACTATTGGGAATATATCCAAAGGATTATAAATCGTTCTACTATAAAAACACATGCACATGTGTGTTTATTACAGTACTGTTTACAAGAGCAAAGACTTGGAGCCAACCCAAATGTCCATCACTGATAGACTGGATAAAGAAAATATGACACACATGGAATACTATGCAGCCATAAAAAAGGATGAGCTCATGTCCTTTGCAGGGACATGGATGAAACTGGAAACTATGATTCTCAGCAAACTGACACAAGAACAGAAAACCAAACACTGCACATTCTTACTCAGAAGTGTGTGTTGAACAATGAGAATGCATGGACACAGGGAGTGGAACATCACACACTGGGGCCTGTTGGGGGTTGGGGGGACTAGGGGAGGGATAGCAGGGAGTGGTGTGATTGGGGAGGGATAACATTAGAAGAAAACTTAATGTAGGTGACAGGGGGATGAATGCAGAAAACCACCGTGGCATGTGTATAACTATGTAGCAATCCTGCCTAATTTGCACATGTACACCAGAATTTAAAATATAATAATAATAATAGAATGGTGTACCCAGAAATAACTCCCAAACAAGGACAGGCAACTGAGGTTTTTGAAAGGTACAAAGCAATTCCTGGAGTAAGGATAGTACTTTTAACAAATAGTGCTATAGCCATTGGTTATTCATAAGGAAAATTAAAAAAAACCCGCCCCACATTAATATTAAATAAAAATCAGTAATAGATTTAAATATTAAATAGAAAATTTAACTATTAGACTTTTAGGATATAACATAAGAAAACACCTTTACAGCCTACACTTTATTAAAAGTTTTTATATATAACACCAGGAACATGATTAATTAATAAAAAAATGATAAATTGACTTCACCCAAATGAAAATTTGTGTGTGTGTGCATTATTTTTTATAGATAATGAAAAGACAAGTTACAGACTGGTGTAGGGTGCAGCCCTGCTGGTTCTAGATGATATTCTCTGCGGGTGCAGAGATGAGAGACTGCAGTAATAAAGACCCAATACACGGAAATCAAGAGAAAAAGAGTTGAGCTTAGGGGACCACTACCAACAGTATGCAGAGACCAGGCGAGTGCCTGGACACTCTGACGTTTATTGGGTACAAAACAGGGGGGCAGGGTAAGTAGGGTGAGTCTTCCACAGTTATTGATAGGGTCAAGCAAATCACGTGTCTAAGGAACAAGGGGCCCAGGACTTTCAAGTGGCAGAATCAGGGGGCAGCAAGATACATCAGCGCTTTTTGTTACACTTGTCAAGTAGGAACAAAGGCTTCAAGAATTATGGTACTTCTTGCTATCTCCAAAAGAGGAACCAGGCGCAGAAGTAGGGAGTGAAAGCAGACACTGATTGTAATCAGTATAGCACAGCACCACATAGAGACAATTAAACCCCTTGGTAGCTGTAGGTTGGGCTGACCTATATCAGTCCTCCCCAAGAGCATGGGGGAGTGGAGCACTCTCCATCTCACCCAAGGACGGGGATGCTCCCTTCCAGGGTCTACTGAGTAGCCGGTGCTTCCTCAAGGACTGGTGCTACTGCAGAGATTTTAGATGCCCTCCAGCAGTCCTTATGTGGGTATGATAGAGGGCTTGGTTTTGTCATTCAGCAGGTTGTCCTTGCTGATTGCCATGAGTCCATGTCCCACAGGTATTAATGCTCTTGCCTCATGGCCACATTCCATAGTGTCCCCTATCAATCCCTGAACACTGCAACCCGAAGTTCCTAGTCATGCATTAAGTGCAAAAAGGCTTTAATTAAGCCTTAATGTTCAATAAGATTACTATCTAATCACTCATGCTACTTATTCCTAACTATATTCTTCTTTCTATATTCTATTTATTAAACAGGAACTGGCCAAGGCTTCAGCCTCCTGCTTCAGCACTTAGGAGACTTTCCACCCACAACAGGGAGAAAGTATTTTTAAAGTACATATCTGAAAAAGGACTTATATCTGGAATATGTAAAGAACTCTCAAAATGCAACAGTATAAAATCTCAAAAGATACATAGAGACAATTCACTGAAAACCACATTTTTGTGATAAATAAGCACATCAAAAGATATCCAACATCGCTAGCCATTAGGGAAATGCAAATAAGACAACAAAGTGATGTTAGCACACACCTATTAGAACAGCAGAAAAACTAAAAAAAAAATTGAAGTGACAATACCAAATGTTGGTGAGGATACAAAGAAACTGAGTCTTTCATATATTGCTGGTAGAAATGTAATATGGAGCACCCACTTTTAGAAGTAGCTTAAAAAGTGGTTTGGAAATGTCATAAAAAACTAAACATATGCTTATCATATGATCCAGCAGTTGCACTCCTAGCCAGGGAGCTGAAAATATGTCTATGCAAATATTTCTTCACAAACATTTATAGAAGCTTTATTTATAATAGCCCCAAACCAGAGGCAACCAATGTGCTCCCTTATGGATGAGTGGTTAAATAAACTCGGTATATCCATATAATGTAATATGATTTAGCAACAAATGGGAGCAGACCGCTGATGCAATCAACAGCGTGAATGAATCTTGAGGCCCTCATGCTGACTGAAAACAGCTAATCTTAACAGATCACATAGCATGCAAAACTTCTTATGTAACAATAAAAAAGTGACCAAACTATAGAAAAGCAAAACAAATTTGTGGTTGCTGAAAGGAAGAGTTAGGGCCTGTGGGAAAATGGTGAACGGGACTGTAAATGAATAGTAGTAGCGGGACACGTGTGATGGGAATAACTCTACGGACTGTGATGATGTTTACACCAACCTACACATGTGATGCATGAGGCAGAGCTACACTCACACATTGTACCAATGTTCGCTGATAGTTATTGTTGATTTTGTTATTTTTGTATACTTGATATGCCATCTATACACTATTTTGTTTGACTTCCAAACTACAACATGGTTGAATAAACATTGTTGATACAATTTATAGAAATATAATTTAGGTTACTACTTTTACAATTCTATAGTTACCACAGCTGTTGGACCAAAGGCCTAGTAAAATAAAATAATAAGGTGAAGAAGTATACAATTATGATATAGGAAGGACCTCCTTACCTGGCAGGAGGTGGGCTGTTGATTGCTAACATGGTCTTCTATAAGTCTGTTGTAACTGTAAGGCTGCAACTCCTTCATTAATTGAGGATTCTTTGCTGTCTGAACTGATTCTATTCAAGTGTGGGCAGGTTTATATAAGAATGGCAGGCTGGGCACAGTGGCTGGCCGGGCTCAGTGGCTCACGCCTATGATCCCAGCACTTTGGGAGGCCAAAGCGGGCTGATCATGAGGTCAAGAGTTCAAGACCATCCTGGTCAACATGGTGAAACCCTGTCTCTACTAAAAAATACAAAAATTAGCTGGGAATAGTAGTGCACACCTGTAGTCCCATCTACTCAAGAGGCTGAGGCAGGAGAATCTCTTGAACCCAGGAGGCAGAGGTCACAGCAAGCTCACTGCAGCCTCCACCTCCCGGGTTCCAGCGATTCTCCTGCCTCAGCCTCCCTAGTAGTTGGGATTACAGGCGTCCACCAACATGCCTGGCTACTTTTTGTATTTTTAGTAGAGACTGGGTTTCACCATGTTGGTCAGGCTGGTCTCAAACTCCTGAATTCAGGTGATCCACCGCCTTGGCCTCCCAAAGTGCTGGGATTACAGGCTTGAGCCACCATGCCCGGCCAGCTTCTATAACTTTGTAGATAAAATGATAGCTGCTTTTTTGTGTCATAAACATGTCATGGTGCATTTTTAAATATAATATGTCAAAATGTTTATGGATGCAAATAATTTATTAATATAATTCTTATGCTCATTAAATATTATGGCTACTTTATACCTAGAATATTCTGGAATATTTCCCTGTAGATCATCAATCTGTGGTTTTGAGAATTATTTTTAAATGTTTTCAAAAACCTCTAAATCTGTAAAAGAATGATTTTCAAATTGAAAGGCGCATGAGGTAGCAGAAATATTGAGGAGGCGATGATCAGCAGTTTTAATTCGAAGTCTCTTTCAGTGATTGGCTATTTGACCTCAGGCAATTTACTTGTTTACACTGAGTGATCATTTTTCTAAATCAAGAACTGGTATTTGGAAATTATACCTAATTACCTTAAGAAGGATTTTTCACAATAAAAAGCCACACTGAAAATTTTAAAAAGAGAAATAATTAGCACAGGTTAAATCAATTGAAGGCCTGCTGTCACTTGTTTGATACTGAAAGAGCAGCACAAGATAAAAAAGTGCATATCAAAATACAAAGAAAAATTTGATATCCATCATTTTGAGTTATCTTTTTGAATTTGGTTAATTCAAAAGTAATAATTACAATGATATCTTGATTGTTTTGTAAATTTTACAATGAAGCTCAGCCTGCTCCCATATCAGTTGCTATTTATAGTGCAGGACAAAAGTGTGAAATATTATTTTGTAGGTAAAGAGAGGAGCACTTTACTGTGGCTCCATGATATTACATTCTTACTGCCGAAAGCCTTAATGGCAATTTGATGACGTTAAATTGATAAATTCTTAGCTATTAACTTGAATTGGCATTTGATCCTTTTATAAAAAGGAAATAAAGTATAACTTTAAAATCTTATTTTGTTTTGAAATCTAACACACTCATTGAAGTCTAACGCACTCACACAGCAGAACGAAATGGATTTATCAGTGACATGTACTATTCAGCTATGGAACAACCACCAACCATCATCTCAAGGTAAGCTTCACAGGTCATTGAAGGTAACCCTTAGAAAAGTTTAGTAAATAATATTAACTAGCTATCCCAAAATATGCTGTCATTTTTTGTTTCTTTCCTCTGCAATATATGACTCATTCATTATAACATTATCTTATCATGGCAATAATTTTTTATGCATGCCTCTTAGTCATATTCCTGAACTGTTTAAAATTAATACTTTTCTTTCTTGTCTATAGAATATTCAGTTGTTCATTGTTCATTTAAAATTTAATTTCATTTTTCTCCAGAACAATAGAAAACCTATTTTGGGAAAATAGATATTTCTTATTGCATTTGATTTGGCTTCATAATTAAAGAATATATTATAATCAAAGTGATTTCAAAGGCTAAGCAGGTATTATAGAAAGTGCTCTTGACAGCTTACTAGGAACAAATGTTCTCAATGAACTAAAGATGAAGAGGATGGATGGTCCCATAGCAGCACACTGATAATTTTTAACTGACTTTGTGAGTAATCTATTCTGAACCACACATAAAAGAAAAAAAATGAAGCTGTTTGTTCTGTATCTTTGTCATTCTTTGGTTAATGTTTTTTTACAGAGAGAAAATGCAGATCAAAGTTACATAGTTTTTTTTTTTTTTTTTTTTTTTTTTTTTTGTATTACAGCTGTATTGAAATTAATTTTTTAAATATCTTCACACACCTGTAAAACAGTAGAAAAATATTACAGTTAGATGGATAATGAGTAAATGACATCATTATAAATTATTTTAATAATGAACCAACACTGCCATCTATCTCTTCCCATACAAGTATATTACACAAAAAATTAATGTGGAATATAATGAGGAATGAGGATATACGCCTTTACGTCATTTTATATAGCTGAAATGTCACAAATTTAATAGGGTAATGTTACACTTCAGAATGTATTAAGTTATATACACACAAATTTATTGTATTAAATTGATTATACATATTATCTTTTAGGAGATAGCTTCCATTTATCAGAATTTATACCGTTTCTACAAAGGTTTATATCCTTTATATAGGTGTGAGTGTAGGGTCGACTAAGTCTTGGATGTCTGAGTCCTGAGTAGAAACTATGGATGTTGCATGTAAATGGTGTTTAGCTAAAAAATTGAATAAAACAATCTGCATATATGTAATTTATGCAACTATACTGAAAATTCCCATGCTTAGTTTTATGCAAAACTAACTGGAAGGAAAGAAAGTTAAAAAAATAATTTGCCTCATATTTTACTAATCAGAAACAAGTGACTGCATTTAAAATGAATCTGGTTTTCAGAGATCTAGTCTCTTCCAGGACCCATTCATAATTAGGTCATAGATGCAAGAAAATAATTGAATGACATTCTAAATATGTTAAAATAAACAACAACAAAAGCAATGGAAACATAAACCCAGAATTCTATACCAGCTAAATCTTTCTTTTTTTTTCCCATTTATTTACTTTATTGCATTTTAGGTTTTGGGGTACATGCGAAGAACATGCAAGATTATTGCATAGGTACACACGTGGCAGTGTGATTTGCTGCCTTCCTCCCCATCACCTACATCTGGCATCTCTCCCCTTGCTATCTCTCCCCAGCTCCCCACCCCCCACCATCCCTCCCCTATTTCCCCCTAACTGACCCCAGTGTGTAGTGCTCCCCCTCCCTGTGTCCATGTGTTCTCATTGTTCAACACCCGCCTATGAGTGAGAACATGTGGTGTTTGATCTTCTGCTCTTCTTGTCAGTTTGCTGAGAGTGATGGTTTCCAGGTTCATCCATGTCCCTACAAAGGACACAAACTCATTGTTTTTGATGGCTGCATAATATTCCATGGTGTATATGTGCCACATTTTCCCTATCCAGTCTATCGTCGATGGGCATTTGGGTTGGTTCCAGGTCTTTGCTATTGTAAACAGTGCTGCAATGAACATTCGTGTGCACGTGTCCTTATAGTAGAACAATTTGTAATCCTTTGGATATATACCCGGTAATGGGATTGCTGGGTCAAATGGAATTTCTATTTCTAGGTCCTTGAGGAATCGCCACACTGTCTTCCACAATGGTTGAACTAAATTACGCTCCCACCAACAGTGCAAAAGTGTTCCTATTTCTCCACATCCTCTCCAGCATCTGTTGTCTCCAGATTTTTTAATGATTGCCATTCTAACTGGCATGAGATGGTATCTCAATGTAGTTTTGATTTGCATTTCTCTGATGACCAGTGATGATGAGCATTTTTTCATGTTTGTTGGCCTCAGGTATGTCTTCTTTTGTAAAATGTCTGTTCATATCCTTTGCCCACTTTTGAATGGGCTTGTTAGTTTTTTTCTTGTAAATCTGTTTTAGTTCTTTGTAAATTCTGGATATCAGCCCTTTGTCAGATGGGTAAACTGCAAAATTTTTTCCCATTCTGTTGGTTGCCGATTCACTCTAATGACTGTTTCTTTTGCTGTGAAGAAGCTGTGGAGTTTGATTAGGTCCTATTTGTCTATTTTGGCTTTTGTTGTCAATGCTTTTGGTGTTTTGGTCATGCAGTCCTTGCCTACACCTATGTCCTGAATGGTTTTGCCTAGATTTTCTTCCAGGGTTTTTATGGTGTTAGGTCTTATGTTTAAGTCTTTCATCCATCTGGAGTTAATTTTAGTGTAAGGTGTCAGGAAGGGGTCCAGTTTCTGCTTTCTGCACATGGCTAGCCAGCTTTCCCAACACCATTTATTGAACAGGGAATCCTTTCCCCATTGCTTATTTTTGTCTGGTTTGTCAAAGATCAGATGGTTGTAGATATGTTGTGTTGCCTCTGAGACCTCTGTTCTGTTCCGTTGGTCTATATCTCTGTTTTGGTACCAGTACCATGCTGTTTTGATTACTGTAGCCTTGTAGTATAGTTTGAAGTCCGGTAGTGTGATGCCTCCCACTTTGTTCTTTTTGCTTAGAATTGACTTGGCTATTCAGGCTCTCTTTTGGTTCCATATGAAGTTTAAGGTGATTTTTTCCAGTACTGTGAAGAAGATCATTGGTAGCTTGATGGGGATAGCATTGAATCTGTAAATTACTTTGGGCAGTATGGCCATTTTCACGATATTGATTCTTCCTAACCATGAACATGGAATGTTTCTCCATCTGTTTGTGTCCTCTCTTATTTCATTGAGCAGTGGCTTGTAGTTCTCCTTGAAGAGGTCCTTTACGTTCCTTTTTAGTTGTATTCCTAGGTATTTTATTCTCTTTGTGGCAATTGTGAATGGAAGTTTGTTCTTGATTTGGCTCTCTTTACATCCGTTATTGGTGTATAGGAATGCATGTGATTTTTGCACATTGATTTTGTATCCTGAGACTTTGCTGAACTTGCTTATCAGTTTCAGGAGGTTTGGGGCTGAGACGATGGGATCTTCTAGATATACAATCCTGTCGTCTGCAAATAGAGACAATTTGACTTCCTCCTTTCCTATTTGAATGCCCTTTGTTTCTTTTTCTTGCCTGATTGCTCTGGCTAGAACTTCTAATACTATATTGAATAGGAGTGGTGAGAGAGGGCATCCTTGTCTGGTGCCACATTTCAAGGGAAATGCTTCCAGTTTTTGCCCATTCAGTATGATATTGGCTGTTTGTTTTTCATAAATAGCTTTTATTATTTTGAGATACGTTCCGTCAATATCTAGCTTATTGAGGGTTTTTAGCATAAAGGGCTGTTGAATTTTGTCAAAGGCCTTCTCTGCATCAATTGAGATAATCATGTGGTTTTTGTCTTTGGTTCTGTTCATGTGGTGAATTACGTTTATAGACTTGCACATGTTGAACCAGCCTTGCATCCCCGGGATGAAGCCTACTTGATCATGGTGAATAAGCTTTTTGATGTGCTGTTGCAATCGGCTTGTCAGTATTTTATTGAAGATTTTTGCATCTATGTTCATCATGGATATTGGCCTGAAGTTTTCTTTTCTTGTTGAGTCCCTGCTCGGTTTTGGAATCAGGATGATGTTGGTCTCATAAAATGATTCGGGAAGAATTCCCTCTTTTTGTATTGTTTGGAATAGTTTCAGAAGAAATGGTACCAGCTCCTCTTTGTATGTCTGGTAGAATTCAGCTGTGAACCCATCTGGACCTGGGCTTTTTTTGGGTGGTAAGCTCTTAATTGCTGCCTCAACTTCAGACCTTGTTATGGGTCTGTTCAGGGTTTCGGCTTCTTCTTGGTTTAGACTTGGGAGGAGGCAAGTGTCCCGGAATTTATCCATTTCTTTCAGGTTTACTAGTTTATGTGCATAGAATTGTTTGTAATAATCTCTGATGATGGTTTGAATTTCTGTGGAATCTGTCGTGATATCCCCTTTATCGTTTTTTATTGCATCAATTTGGTTATTCTCCCTTTTATTTTTTATTAATCTGGCTAGTGGTCTATTTTGTTGATCTTTTCAAAAAACCAGCTCCTGGATTTATTGATTTTTTGAAGGGTATTTTGTGTCTCTATCTCCTTCAGTTCTGCTCTGATCTTAGCTATTTCTTGTCTTCTGCTAGACTTTGAGTTTTTTTGACCTTGCTCCTCTAGCTCTTTCAGTTTTGACTATAGGGTGTCAATTTTTGATCTCTCCTTGCTTCTCATGTGGGCACTTATTGCTATGTATTTTCCTCTAGAGACTGCTTTAAATGTGTCCCAGAGATTCTGGTATGTTTTGTCTTCATTTTCATTGATTTCGAAGAAAATCTTTATTTCTGTCTTCATTTCATTGTTTATCCAGTCAACATTCAAGAGCAAGTTGTTCAGTTTCCATGAAGCTGTGCAGTTCTGGGTTAGTTTTTGAATTCTGAGCTCTAACTTGATTCAACTGTGGTCTGAGAGACTGTTTGTTATGATTTCCATTCTTTTGCATTTGCTGAGAAGTGATTTACTCCCAATTATGTGGTCAATTTTAGAGTAGGTGTGATGCGGTGCTGAGAAGAATATATATTCTGTGGATTTGGGGTGGAGAGTTCTGTAAATGTCTATTAGGTTTGCTTGGTCCAGGTCTGAGTTCAAGTCCTGGATATCCTTGTTAATTTTCTGTCTGGTTGATCTGTCTAATGTTGACAATGGGGTGTTAAAGTCTCCCACTATTATTGTGTGGGAGTCTAAGTCTCTTTGTAAGTCATTAAGAACTTGCCTTATGTATCTGGGTGCTCCTGTATTGGGTGCGTATACATTTAGGATCGTGAGCTCTTCTTGTTGCATTGTTCCTTTTACCATTATGTAATGACCTTCTTTGTCTCTTTTGATCTTTGTTGCTTTAAAGTCTAATTTATCAGAGATGAGAATTGCAACTCCTGCTTTTTTTTGCTCTCCATTTGCTTGGTAAATCTTCCTCCATCCCTTTATTTTGAGCCTTTGTGTATCTTTGCATGTGAGATGGGTTTCCTGGATACAGCACACCAATGGGTTTTGGCTTTTTATCCAATCTGCCAGTCTGTGTCTTTTGATTGGGGCATTTAGTCCATTTACATTTAGGGTTAATATTGTTATGTGCGAATTCGATACTGCCATTTTGGTGCTAGCTGGGTGTTTTGCCCATTAGTTGATGCAGATTCATCATTGTGTTGATGCTCTTTACCATTTTGTATGTTTTTGGAGTGGCTGGTACTGGTTGTTCCTTTATATGTGTAGAGTGTCTTTCAGGAGCTCTTGTAAAGCTGGCCTGGTGGTGGCGAAATCTCTAAGTACTTGCATGTTCACAAAGGATTTTATTTTTCCTTCACTTATGAAGCTTAGTTTGGCTGGATAGGAGATTCTGGGTTGAAAGTTCTTTTCTTTAAGGTTGTTGAATATTGGCCCCCACTCTCTTCTGGCTTGTAGGGTTTCTGCTGAGAGATCTGCTGTGAGTCTGATGGGCTTCCCTTTGTGGGTAACCCGACCTTTCTCTCTGGCTGCCCTTAGCATTTTCTCCTTAATTTCAACCCTGGTGAATCTGACGATTATCTGCCTTGGGGTTGCTCTTCTTGACGAATATCTTTGTGGTGTTCTCTGTATTTCCTGGACTCGATTGTTTTCCTGCCTTGGTAGGTTGGGGAAGTTTTCCTGGATAATATCCTGCAGAGTATTTTCCAGCTTGGATTCATTCTCTTCATCGCATTCAGGTACGCCTATCAAACGTAGATTAGGTCTTTTCACATAGTCCCACATTTCTTGGAGACTTTGTTCATTCCTTTTTACCCTTTTTTCTCCATTCTTGCCTTCCCATTTTATTTCATTGAGTTGATCTTTGACCTCTGAGATCCTTTCTTCTGCTTGGTCAATCAGCTGTTGATACTTGTGCATGCTTCACGAAGTTCTCGTGTTGCGTTTTTCAGCTCCATCAATTCTCTTATATTCCTTTCTATTTTGTCCATTCTCGTTAGCATTTCATCAAATCTTTTTTCAAAGTTCTTGGTTTCTTTGCATTGGGTTAGAATATGTTCTTTAAGTTCACAGAAGTGAATTTGAGACATTTTTGAAAACCATGGTGGCTCGCACCTATAATCCCAGCACTTTGGGAGGTGAAGACAGAAGGATCACTTGAAGTCAGGAGCTAGAGACCAGACTGGACAGCATTGGGAGACTTAATCTCTATAATTAATTTTTTAAAACAGTCAGGTGTGGTGATACACACCTGTGGTCCCAACTCTTGGAGATGCTTAGGATCACCTGAGCCAGGGAGGTCGAGGCTGCAGTGAGCCATGATTGTACCACTGCACTCCAGCCTGGGTAACAAAGTGAGACCTCATCTCCAAGACAAAATAAGAAGCAAAATGAAAAGAAATAATCAGAAGATTAATCTACAGGAAATACTAAGGAAGGAAAATGGTCTAGATTGAAATATCTTACAGCAATAAGTATGTACATCAGAAAGGAAAATTTTAACAAATGACTGGTTAAATTGTAACTATATCATGTAGGAATTTTTCCATTGGTGTTATTATGGTATAATTCATATCCAATAAATTTCACCACTTTTAGTTTATAGTTTCATAAGTTTTGGCAAATGAGCACAATCAGATAATTGCCACAATAATCAACATATACACCAATTCCATCATTGGAGAGATTTTCCCAAATGTCCTTTATGGCTGTAGCCAGCCTCTTCATTAACCCAGAAGTCACTGTTTCTGGCCCCAATAATTTTACAGAGACAATATAAATAAAATTGCATGCTATAAAGGATTTGGATATCACTTATGTCATCTGGCATAATGCATTTAAAATGCATTACAGTGTTGTGTACTTTTTGTTATTTAGTAGTATTCTATTGTAAGCAAATACCATTTTTTTTTAAATTTATCAGTTCAGGTACATTTGTTTTGCTTTCACTTTTGGTGTATTAAAAATAAAGCTGGTATAAATGTTCTCATATACGTTTCTGAGTAAACTTAGTAGTTTGTTTCACATGGAGAAGTATCCAGGAAGGGGTTATGGAGTCATATTGCAAGTGTATGCTTACTGCTCTTAAAAGACTCCCAAATTATTTTCCAAAATAACTGTAACAATTTGGATATTCAGCAAAAGCGTGTGATAGTTTCTTGACTTTGTGTTCTTATTAACATTTCACATTCTCATTTGTTTGTTTAGATATTTCATTACGTGTCTTTTTGATATTTTTGTCCAGTTTTTTATTTGCAATACCTTATGACAAATGATGTTGAATTTCTCTTGTGCTTATTTGCCATCTGTATATCTTACTTGATAGAGTACCTGTTTAGAACTTTTACCCATTTTTTAAGTGGGTTGTTTGTTTTTACATTGCTTGCAGTTTTTAGTTTTTGGTTTTTATTCTGTATTCAGATCTTTTATATAATTTGCAAATATTTCCTCCCAAAATGTAGCTTCCCTCTCCTTTCTCCTAACACTATATTTCAGATAACAGAAGTTTTAATTTTTATAAAAACCAATTTATCAATTATTTTGTCTTAAAATATATGTTTTTGGTATCATGTCTAAGAAATAATTGCTTACGCCAACATCCCAAAGATAATCTTGTATGCTTAATTCTATAACGTTTTAAGTTTAAAAACACTACCTTACATTAGATCTAAAATCGGTTTTACTTTTTTTATAGGAAGTGAGGTATAAATGAGGTATAAATGCGGTATAAATAGAGGTTGATTTTATAGACTAAAATATCTATTTAAATATACAATTATAAAAAAATTGTGTGTACACATAGTTTTATATAAAGGTATTAGCTATATATGTGTAGTAATGTGTTATATATAACTATGTATTATATGTAACAAATTATATAGATAACTATATAAATATATAAATATGTATAATCTGGTGGTCTTGATGGTGTCAGAAACCAAGCCTCCATCTATTTTTGAGTTTTGCCATTCCCACATGCTATTGCACACAAGGTTGATGATATGAAATCTCCTCATATTTTTTGAAGTACCTTATTCTGCAAATGTTCTGCTTATATGTATTGGCCCAAACTCTAGTCACATCACACCACCTTGAGGTGATAAGAAGTAGTAGGCTGAGAAGAAAATAATTTGCATATTTGCATGACTTAATACTTTCTATTTGTTGGCCCCCACACCTGACCCAGAAACCTTAACACAAGGTGTTGGGGAAAGGTTCAGAGAACCAGCCTTGTCTCCCATTCATCACTTAGAACTGAGTCATTTTTGCAACCAGTGTTAGTTCATTTATTATAGAACTTTGATAATAGAAGCAACTTATGGAAACTTCAACTTATGGAAGTTTCAATAAGTCAAAAGTTAAATAAGAGGCCAACTTGGGGAAATCATATTGCTATGAAAGAAGGGAGTATAGTTATTAAAGGAACAATAAAAAGCTAAGGAATATACAGAGTTTCAATAAGTCAAAATTTAAATAAGAGGCCAACAAACAAAATCACACAATATTTTTTCTGGTGTTGTTGCTTTTTTCATCCAGTTCTAGCAAATTTTCTTGCTTAATTTGCACATGATTTGTCTTTCAAAAAATCCCAGGGAACATTCTTACCATAACATAAAAAGGCCTGAGTAATAGTGTCCTTTTTCCTACCTAATCTTTGATCCACTAGTGGGGATGTCATTTAGACTTTGGATTATTTTTTGTTTTTGTAGCATGTTTGTATCAATATTTCTCTTAGATATAATAAATTATAACTCACTTTAGCAAGGATCTCCAAAATTAGAGTCATATTTTCCTCTCTTAATAATGTAAATAGTTTTTTTTTTTTAAAGACAAACATCAAAATTTTGTGGTGTTGAACACCCAGGTTTCCCTCATGTCATGCTGTTTTTTTCTGAGTATGGATTACCTGTTTAGATAAAGACACCTAGCCACTAAGCCAACATTCCAGCTTTAATGAGGGAGAAAAAGCGAAATATGACACATCTTTCTAAATAAGGGCCAGCATATAGTGACTTACATCTCCTCAGCCATTGCCTAATGCTAGCAGTATATCCACCCTAACTGTAATAACATTGGACTATACAGTCTTTTATAGCCTTTTGTGGACAACTATGAAACATGAGAAAAATCATATTGCTATGAAAGAAGGGAGTATAGTTATTAAAGGAACAATAAAAAGCTAAGGAATATACAGAGTTTCAATAATTCAATAGTTAAATAAGAGGCCAGCTTGGGGAATCAAAATGAATTTTAAATCCAATAGGCTGTACTGTCAGTCTTCACCATAGGAAGGACACCACTAAGAAACCACTGTTCACTTTTCATTGAAAATCATTTGCAAATTAAATTCAGAGGAAAGTGGTTACTTAAACATATAATTGACTCGTATTTTGGGAATCAGATTTGGCATTTAACTACATATGCACACAAACATAAAGTATGACACACAAAAAAAGAGTATGATAAAAATCTGAACTGAAATAAATGAACTGTTGCATCTATAATTGAGTTTGCCTAAGAAATCTTCCACTCACTCTTCTTCTGCAGCAAGGCCCTTTTTAATATCCTTCAACAGCTGATTGCCTGATTAATGTCCCATAAAATGCATAACTTGCTATTATGAATGACCTGAATTTTGGCAGGAAAAAGTATAGACAATATTATAAGTGAAACTCTAGCTATAAATTATCTTTTCCTAGCATTGAATGCAATTTTAGACTTGCAAAAACATTCATAACCAAAAAAAAAACCTTTCCTTTTTAATGTTTCTAAAAGATTTTTTCATAGTTTGAGCCTGGATTAGAATGTGCTGTTCATAATGGCCTCGGACAGATTATATTTGCTTGATAAAACAGGAATATAACAGAAATTGTTTCGCCTTTCACTTACTGAAACAAGTGCTTTACACATGGTAAACATTCTATAAGGATTAGTTATTGTATCTTACAGTATCTGTTAAACAGAATCAAGTTATTTTCTAAACGGACAGAATTAGCTCATACTTCCTACTTGACACGAATTGCTAACAAAATAATTCTAATGTGTATCTTGCCACAGTTGTAAAACTATTATTTATTTAAGCAAATTGAGCAAAAAAACTTAGCTTCTACTATGTAGATTTCAGTGTAATTAATATAGTCATTGAGCCACAATAGTGTCAAAAAAGACATTTCCTTTAATGAGAAGTAATATAGCTTCTCTGGATCCTGACTACCTCAGTTGGAATTCTGGTAAATTAGCCAGGCGTGGCAGTGTGCACCTGTAGTCACAGCTACTTGGGAGTGTGAGGCAGGAGAATCACTTGGACTCGGGAGGTGGAGGTTGCAATGGGCTGCACTCCAGCATGGGTGACAGCAAGACTCCGTCTCCCCAACAAATAAAAAAGAAAAAAGAAAAATCATTTCTCCATTCAATATGTAAACATTTCACCTTAAGTCTTCTTTCTCACTTGTGAAAACTGACATTCAGGTTTCTGTGACCTTGTCACAGAATATGTCACAATGATAGACACAGTTTTACTGCCAAATTGGTCAAAGATTTTTTTTTTTTTACAGATTCTTGCTCTGTTGCCCAAGCTGAAATGAATGCAGTGATGCCATTTCAGCTTCTATAACCTGTGCTTCCTGAGTTCAAGGTATTCTTGTGCTTCAGCCTCCCATGTAGCTGGGATTACAGGTGCACACCACCACGCCTGGCTAATTTTCTTGTATTTTTAGTAAAGAAGGGATTTCACCATGTTGGCCAGGCTGGTCTCAAACTCCTGGCCAAATGATTCACCCACCAGAGCCTCCCAAAGTGTGAGAATTACAGGTGTGAGCCACTGTGCTTGGCTTTAAAGAGTTTTTAAGAATGGTAGTAAAATATCTGTTGACATTTTTAAGAAGTGAAGCAATATTTTTTTCTATTATTCCCCTTAAGATTAGGAGTACATTCAAAAATCTTGTTGCCATATTACTACACTTAGCCAGATAATTATTTAATGATAATAACCATAATTTCTTAAAGAAAAAAGATTCTATTCTCTCCACTTTAGCTATCTCTGTATATTTTTAACAATGAATAACAAGTGTATTAAGCTTACCAGTTTCCCTATATGAAATAATAGAAAACATTTTTCTCCTAGTTATTCTACTTAACACATAAGATTAACTAGTGCAATACTGAGGAAATAGAAATCAAATACAACAATCGCATCACATGAAGCCAATTATACTCCATGAGATGTCAACATGATGATCAAAATTATGTTAATATATTATTATAGAATATTGTAACTAAAGAAATTTTAAGTGCATTGATTTTCTTTCATACAAGGACAAGATTAGGGAATTATCAATCACCAGTTTTTAGTTTTTGTATTATTTTCATGCTTACAATTTAAGACTCAACATTTCTCTGAGCTAAATGAAGTCAAAATATGACTAAACTCATTTATTTAAGCCACTTATATTAGACAGTTTTGTTGTGTGAACATATGTGTTAACTTTAGAATTCAGACATAAAAATAAAAAGTAAACAAGACACTTAAAAAATATATTTATTTATTCCTTTTAAATAGGTTACTACAAATATTTTTCTTTATTACTGAAATGTGAAAATGTCAATGTTCACAACTAAATGTCTCCTTATATCATCATAGATTTATTCCTATTGCACGAAGTGAAATTCAGGTTATTTTATATTTGTTGATTGATAAAGCCCTCAGGAAGTCTGCTTTACAAGACACTCTGTATTAAAACTCAAGTTGTCATAAAAACAGAAAGAGATTGATTATATTTCTGTGGTCAACTTGACTGTGATCCATAAACACAGAGGAATATAAGAAGGAAATTATTCCTGTGTTCTTTTGAATTTGCTTTAATTTACCACATTTTCCAATTAGAACAATGTAGCTCAATATTTTTGTTGATTGTCATATCTTCCAGAAATCTCAGAACACAATAATGCCCAAATTGAATGATTTATCAGATTTAAAATTTTGCTCTTTTTGGTTTCTATTATTTTTAGTGGTTGTCTTGCTTCTATTTTGTAGAGTTGTATCTTATTACTGTTTCAAATGTGTGTGCCACCAGAAACCCTTTTTGCAAAAATGAATATATTCTGAATAATAGATACATATATATAAATGCATTCAGACACACATATATACATATGCATGCACATTTGTGTATGTAGGTGTGCATATATATTAAAAGATTAGACAGATGATTAGATACATGTATTGATATTGACATTACAGATTAGATATAAGAAAACTTTTTCCTGCAAAGGATCATATGTATTTTATTTTATTATTCATTCATTTATTTGAGATAGGGTCTCTCTCAGTCTTTCTCCCAGGCTGGAGTGCCTTGTTGCTATCTTGGCTCACTGCAGCCTCCGCCTACAAGGCTTAAGTGATTCTCTCATCTCAAACTCCTGAGTACCTGTAATTATAGGTGCCTGCCTGGCTGTAATTACACACCCTGCTAATTTTTGTACTTTTTTAGTAGAGGTGAGATTTCACCATGTTGTTGAGTCTGGTCTGAAACTTCTAGCCTCAAATGATCTGCCAGTCTTGGTCTCCCAAAGTGTTGAAATCAGAGGTGTCAGCCACCACTCCCAGCCAGCTATTTGTATTTTAAATGGTTTGTGGGTTGTCACAGTTACACAGCTTTGCCACTGTAATAGGTAAGCAGTCAGGGATAATATGTAAACAAAAGAACATGGCTGAGTTTCAATACAGCTTTATTTATGAAAACAGGCAGCAAGCCAGATTTGGCCTACAGGATGTTGTTTGTAGACCCCGGATATAGATGATAGATTGAGTTACATAATGGATAGGGATATATAACAGATCCTGTGTACTCATATAATGCTGTACTTATTAATATACATTCATCTCTATTTTGATCTTTCTCATATTTTATGTTTGTCAAAACATAAAGTAACGATATATCCATATCCAGTGAATAGTGGTATGAATTCTCATTACTTACAGGAATTACATTAATCTCTGCAGAAAATTAAAACATGTCCTGTATAACTGGATGATATTTATATTTATTTGGTCCATTCATTTTTTTACTCTAAAGACTTTACTTTGAGACATAATGAAAAAATCTTACAGGTACACATGGAAAAGACTTGATCACCACTGAGTGAAAAGGATCTAACTGAAAAGACTGAATGCCAGTCAGCTAATGCTGAAGCTGAAATTCTGGGGGTATGACACGCTGCAGGGCTGAAGGAAGTGGATAATTAGTATTCTTCTCCTTCTTTCTCACCCTCTCATTCAACAGACTCCACACTAACCATTTTATAATCCTTCTTAAGGAAAACCATGTCTTCGTGGGCCTCAGAATACTCTCTCATTTCCATCTCTTCACCCATGGAGTAGTGAACAAAGGAACTTGGCATCCATCAGGTAAAACTTTTGGTCCAGGTGAGCCACACGTCAGCAATGGCTGTGATGTCCCTCAGTGTGATGTCAGCTCTGTGTACTTTGGACAGGTCTCCACTGGGCACCACAGTGGGAAGTTGGTAATTAATGCCAACCTTGAAGCCAGTGGGAAAGCAATCCACAAACTGGATGCTGCATTTGGTTTTGATGGTGGTAATGGCAGCACTGACGCCTTTGGGAAGCATGTCACCAGGGTACAAAAGGCAGCAAGTTATGTATTTACCATGGCGTGGGTCACTTCTTTTTCTCTGGCTAGTTGGCTCAAAACAAGCATGGGTGACCTCTACTATAGAAAACTGTTCATGGAAGGCTTTGTCAGCAGAGATGACAGGGGCACAAGTAGCCAGAGGGAAGTGGATGTACGTACATGACATTAGATTGGACTGGAATTCTGTCAGATCAATATTCAGGGCTCCATCAAATCTGAGGGAAGCAGTGATAGAAGACACAATCTGACTAATAAGGTAGTTAAGGTTAGTGTAGGTTAGGTACTCAGTATTGAGCTTTCTATGGCAGATATCATAGACGGCCTCATTGTCTACTGTGAAAGCACATTAGTGCTACAGAGTGGTGTGGGTGGTGAGGATGGAGTCATACAGCTCAACTACAGCTGCAGAAAGCTGGAAGGCGAGGGGTTTCTTAGTAAATGGAGAGCTGCAGCTTGGACTTCTTGTTATAATCAACAGAGAGATGTCCCATCAGCAGGGTGTTGAACCCAGAACCAGTTTGCTCATCAAAGTGGAAAACTAAGAAGCCCTGAAGACCTGCGCACTGGTAAACCAACTTGTGAACTCAGTCCAAGATAAGGTCAATGATCTCCTTGCCGATGATGTAGTGCCCCCAGGCATAGCTATTGTCAGCACCTTCCTTGCCTGTGATGAGCTTCTCAGGGTGGAAGAAGGGCCTAGTAGGTATCAGTATAAACTGTGTTAATAACTGTGGGTTTCAGGTCTACAAACACTGCCCTGGGCACATACTTTTTAGAGCCTGTCTCACTGAAGAAGGTGTTAAAGGAGTCATCTCCATCTCAAATTGTCTTTTCACTTGACATCTGGACGTGGGGCTGGATGCCATGTTCCTAGCAGTAGAGTTAGCAGCTGGCACTGCCAGTCTGGACACCAGGCTGGCCAATGTGAACAGAAGTACACTCGCACATAGTGGCTAAGAGTTAGGAGGCTAAGGTGACAGGAGCAGATATCGGGTCCAATGACCAACCCCAACAAGCTAAGAGTCAAGGTAAGTAATGCACTCAGTAATATTTATGGTTAAACATCCCCTTTAGAATTTGCACATAAAAATGTTCGGTGTAAAACTAATGTAAAGTTAAATAGGTCTAGCTGTAAAAGATTATTATTAACACAAAATGTTGAAGTTGTGAAATGCATATGGAAAATAAAACTAAAGTTGGAAGTAATATAGCATTCTGGTGGTTTTGAAAGGGATCACAAGGAAATTTGGTCTCAACTGTCACAAGACTTGAACTATTACTTATTGCTAGCCTTTCAATTGCTCCAAGAAGCCGTTGACATATCATTTTACCTTTACATAATGGTGACAAAACTTGGATATTAAGCTTTGAAATGTCATCTTAACCTAATTACTTTATGGGTATCAGTAGTAGTGGACACATAATGTAAAATACTGTTTAAATGTAGCACAAAGATGACAATGAAAAGATGTTTCTCTTTCATAAATGCAATGAAAATATGTAAATTTTCATATATTTTCATTAAATTTATTACTAACTTTATTTCCAAACATTACTCTCTACCATACATTATAGCTTGCTAATGCCTATTTTTGCATCAGGATTTTATTTTTCTAATAAATTATTATTTCAACTCTGTCTCTGTATTTTTCGATAACCTTTTCTTTCTTAACATTGTCTCAATTTTAAAAGGTCAAACATTGGACTTATTTGATTTTTTATTATATCAGAATTTTTTGATGTCACTTTTAAAAGAAAAATATTTTGAGATCTAACTTGGGAAGCGCTTTCAAAACTCCTGCTTCAGAATAAAACATGGAATTATCATTTTAAACAATAAACACTATGAAATTATTTCTTTCTAGTGTAGCTAATTCTCAGCTTCTACAAGGAACCCTTGGGGTTACAGTGGGGAACCCCATTGTACACTATGAAGTAACAATCTTAGTGCTCCAGGGCGGTGTGGATGGTGGTGTGGAGTCATGAAGCTCAACTACAGCCCTGGAAACCTGGAGGGTGGGGGGCTCCTGGGTAAATTAGGAACTGCAGATTGGACTTCTTGTTATAATCAACAGAGAGACGGCCCATCAGCAGGGAGCTGAACCCAGAACCAGTTTGCTCATCAAAGTTATGGAAAACTAAGAAGGCCTTAAGACCTGTGCACTGGTCGGCCAGCTTGTGAACTCAGTCTGAGATGAGGTCAACGATCCCAATCTGGCAGATTTGTATTAACAATAATTTCAGATGGTTTTCTATTTTACTCTGTTAATTTAGAAATGTTTTCTAAGCAAAATGTATCACATACCTACTATTTTCAGTGACTGTATATATAACTGGCTTGGAAGTCACATTAATGAAAATTTTACCATGATCTCATCTGAGCTATTTATTTCCAAAAAAAAAAAAAAAAACACAATACACATGACAAATATTTCACAAACAGCATCACATACATGGGCATTTTTAGTTTTAAAAAGAACACAATTATATTGGCTAATATTACTTGAGCTCTTCCCATGTACTAGGCACTGTTCTAAAGTATTATTTAATTACATCTTTTCAGTTCAATAATGTAATTAAATCTTTTTTAATGAACCTACCTATTTTAATAAACTTAGCTATTTAGAGCAATCTGTTGAGAAACACTCAAGCCATATTTAAGTTCACCGGGCAATTAACTAGTAGTCATAAATGAGTGAAATCTTTTAAAATAAAGAATATGCTTTATTTTAAAAGCACCTAAAAATAGATGGGAAGACATTGAGGAGCAATTTTTAACTGACCTTTGATTGATGAATTGCTGAAAGCCTAGAAAATAAAAATAAAGTCAGCAAGGTTGACAGGAATGCATAAGTCACACTGATCTACCTGTTACACTTAGAATAGTTGACCCTGCAAAATAATAGATAAATAAAATCAATTTAACCAAAATGTATACTTTGACAAGATTAATAAAATGTTTAGTCTTCTAGTTGGACTGATCGGGACCAAGGAGAGAAGATATAAATCTTCAATACAGAAATAATACAAATTGGAGAATAGAGAAAATGTAAAACAAAATAACAAAACTCTTGTTAGTAATTGTAATTGGAGATGGTAGTATTAGTATTGTTATTCTGAGACAGTTGTATGTACAATAAGAAATCAAGCAAATGAGTAATTACAGGATATTCTCATTCTATCATTTCTTGTATTTTGAGAGCCAGAATTATCAAGGCATATAATTGCAACAAACAGGTAATATAGAAGGTGCCATGCAAAAATCTTATAATTTTGAATTGGAAATGAAGATGGAAATATCAGGATGGCCTCACAAGCATTTTTATCTGTGTAACTTTGTCATTATCTATTAATCCTAAATCCCCTAGAAAAGAACTAGAAAATATAATAAATTCAGATTGCAGTATTGTCCAATTTAAGAGAGAATGTGTTTTGTGGAGAAATCGATGTATTCACGCCTCTGGAAGAAAATGTACTATACTGAGTATAGGACATCTTGACAGAACAGATAGCAAGGAAGCTATCAATGGCCACTATAATCATGCCTGAAGAATTCAATAGCCAACCTTCTGAAATTTTTCACATCAGAGATAGAACAAATTGAACTTCAATATGGATAAGAGGCACAATGAATTAAAACGATGAGTTTGGGTCCTTTGTAGGGACATGGATGAACCTGGAAACCATCATTCTCAGCAAACTGACAGAAGAGCAGAAGATCAAACACCGCATGTTCTCTCTCATAGGCGGGTGTTGAACAATGAGAACTCATGGACACAGGGAGGGGAGCACTACACACTGGGGTCAGTTGGGGGAAAATAGGGGAGGGACGGTGGGGGGTGGGGAGCTGGGGAGAGATAGCAAGGGGAGAAATGCCAGATGTAGGTGATGGGGAGGAAGGCAGCAAATCACACTGCCACGTGTGTACCTATGCAACAATTTTGCATGTTCTTCACATGTACCCCAAAACCTAAAATGCAATAAAATAAATAAATGGGGGGAAAATAAATAAATTAATAAATTAAAAAAAAATCCATGAGTTCACATAAATGTGAAAACTAATAATGGATCAACTGCTGAAAACACAGTGATCCAAATCATTTTCTGAAAACTAATTAAATTATAGAAAGGATTGAGGTGATTTCTCCACCTTTCCTGTATGAACCATATCATTGGATAACCAAATAGTAGCTGAAAGGTACCATTCCTCTGCAAAATTATTCCATCTGAAGACTTAAAATAAAATGATAGAATTATGTTACAACCACTTTTTAACACCAAATGGAAGGTGGAATGAACAATTATCAGGCATTAAATCGCTGGGAGAGAAATAAAAATAAAAGCCAGAAGGCAGATACACTGAGCCTCCTGCTAAAAGAAATAATCTAAAGACTTTAATCATATTTTTCTGTACCATGATTTTATAATCGGGCTAATCCAGATTCATGAAAACTTTCCAAGCAAACATTACAGCTTCTTAAAAAAACAGAAATGGAAAAGAAAAGGTTGGAGATTTAGACACAGCAAAAATGGTGACTATATTCTGGTATCTCAGGATAAACATTTGCTTTACAAAACGTAAAGAAAGTCAAGGACTTATAAGTGTCAGAATACTTATAAGTAACAGGATAGTGGTTAACTATTGAGATAAAGAGACATTAGTAGTCGGGTCACAAAGGAAGTCTTCTGGAATGGGTGGAAAAGTTACATTTCTTAATCTACACAGGAGATACAAGTTAGGGCAACTTATAATAATACACTAAGCCAAATAAAGTTCACAAGTAGTCATTTGAATTATCACAAATTCAAAACAATCAATTTTAAAATAAAAGTTATTTCATTGTATTTTTTTGTTAATAATAGCATAGATTTCCTAACACTAAATGTAAAATTATTTACAATGTGATTGCTTCCATCCAAGAACTTCATCTTACTGCATTTATCATATTAGTTCATTTTCCAGAAACTGGGGCAGTAATCATATTCCCTAACGATATTTACATATATGCACAGATCTTAAAGAATACATGGCTTAAACAATTAAACAATCAAATGGATTCAGAAAAAAAAGAAAATAGCTTAAATTTAGTGTTCTTTCTTCTACTAAGATTTCAAAACGCTAAGAGAAAATGAAGACAGCTTCAACATAAATTCTGTGGTAATGATATGCCATTTTTGGCAGAGTAATTTGTATTGTTAATTAAGTCCCTAATATATGACTTTAATATGCAATTACCAACTGGTTAGGAAACAATCAATGAAAGCATTATCTACCAATTAGTGCTCTTTCTCATTAAATATTTAATTGCTCAATGGAACTAGACATCACATGTCCTTGTCCATGTAAGTTCAGAAAAATGAAAGATAAAGCAACATGTCTTAGTAAAATGTCATTGCTTGCATCCAAATTTCTTTCCTTTTATTTTTCAAATGATCTCTTTAACGCCTTTCATTAAATGGCTAACCTGTGGTATTTTTGTATCAGTTTTATTAGATACAATTAGGGAACATTTCCCAGAGAATTGTTACAGAAATATGAAACTTCTCATTACGCAGTCACCAATTTTCATGTGAAAATTGTGATTCCAAAACTATATTCCCTTTTCTAAGATAAATCTTTGTTCCCACAAATTACCAAAATCTCATTTCAATTACTTGCTAAAAACATTGAATGATATAACAACAGCTACTCTTTCCCATTTGAAAAAGAAGGGTAGGAGAATTAAAAATCATTTGTATGAAGATTTAATGAAGGTTAAAGGTGAGCAAGCTTTTTCTTTAACGAGGGAGTTAATATTTTTGTATTTGCTAACTTCCCATTCTGTCACGGCTATTCAACTCCACTACTGTGCAAAAGTTGGCATAAACATTATGTAAACATACTTGCAGGACTGTTTTCAATAAAATTGTATTTACTTATAGAAAACATATGGTTGGCTAGATTTAGTCTGAGGGCTTTCAATTATTTGCCTCTGGTATAGAAGTAAGACTCAACCCCTGTCTTTTATGTATTAACTTATTAATTCATTTAACAAATATTTATTCTGTATTCATTAAATATTCTACTGGTGATTGACTGGAAATAAACAGATAATGTGTCAAGTCAAGTGGCAATAAATGTTATGATGAAAATTAAAGCAATAAATTGGGGAGAAGTGGCTAAGGCATGGTTGGGAGGTGGGGGCATGCCATATGGTGGCCAGTGTAGATTTCACTGATAGATGACATACAGCAGAAATACCTGAAGGATAAAATGAGTGTGAAACATTATCTAAGGAAGATTATTAGAACCACATGCACAAAGGCCATGAATTAGCAACATACCTATTATGGTGGAGAAAAAGTGAGAAACGAATGTAGCTTAGAGCAGAAAGAGAAAGGTTGAGAGTATAATGTGAATCCAGCATAGCTGTGGCATTTGGGAACACATAAAACAGTCATTTTGTGGTATTCTAGTGACTCTTCATTTCCATCCTGACAAGATGGAAAACTAGAGCTTCAGAGTAACAGGGGGTGACATGAAGTGACTTGTATGTTTTAAGTGAATCACATTAGGTGCTTTGTTGAGAATAGAATGCAGAGAGGCTAACATGGAGTCAGCGGGAAGTCCTAGTAGGTATTGCAGCCATCTAGGTTAGAGGTCATGGCGATTTCAGAGCAGTACCTGCAAACATGGTGAAAAGTTGTGTGAGCCATGAATTAAAATAATGTGGTTTCCTAGGAATGGAATCCGAAATCAGTTACTATTAAACTTAAATCTGAAAAAAGTAACCACATTGTTATAGAAATTGTTTTTACACAAATAGGTTTTTTACCTTAAGATATTTTGACTAATTTGAATATATGTTAATGATAGCAAATAACAAAAATGATCAACATTCACAAAAATATAAGCATTATAGTTTAATACATTTTACTGGATTTAGGCTTGAACATATTCTGGCCACAATCTTTTCAGAATATAAGGGAAAGTGACAAGGGAAAAGTCTTATCTTGGCAACTGATTTCACAGAACAAAAATTAAAGAAATGTAACTGCAGTTTCTCCTACCAGATTTGAGCAGTGCTTTGACTTAATTATGGGAAAAATTCAAGCCTGATTAAGCATTCTTTAGATATTTTGCAAAATTGTTTAAATGGTTTAAATGATTATGTTAACATTTTTCTTGAATTGAGATCATCTTTTAAAATATATTAGAGACACTGAGTAACCTTTAACGATCAAGAATTAACTTGATTTTATTCAAACTGAGCCATTGCATAGGTTACTACCTGTGATAAATGGTAATGCATCAACTACTAACTTTGCTAAAAAGAAAGCCTACAATACTTGGAATATCTTAAATGAATAATAATTTAATACGTTAGCATTAGATCTGCACATATCTAGCGTTCATCTAAAGAAAGCAATAAAAGAAAAGTGTTGGAAAATTTACCTAAATCACAAGAGAGTTTCCCAAACCTACATATAAAATAGTTGTTTACTTAAAACATTTTTGGAAATAGAGATTGACATTTTTATATGCTAATGGGTAGATGGTTCTCGTTACTTTCTTTTAAAGAGATGTTATTTTATGTTTAATGGAACAATAGTTTTAAAATATTAATATCAACCTATAAAATGGCAATTTTAGTAGAAACTAAAGAATTATTATCTCTAAATATATTGATAGGATTAGGATTGTGTTAAAATATTCTATGTTCAGAATATGAGTTATAGGTTTATTAAAAATAAACATTAATCAACTACAGGCAATTAAATTACTTCCAGAAAGCTTTTGATAGTATATTATTCAACATCATTGAAAAATATTTGGAAAGAAAATAGCATTATGTATAATTATAAATCAATGAAATCAATTTCCTTACCATATATAATGAGACTTTTTGGTTTTCTATATACTTAGGTTTCTGAACTGGTGCTAAAGCACATTTTAAACAGCATATTTTAAGAGCTCAGGCCTCACAGAGCTTAGAGAAAGAGTCATAGCAGTAATAATGCAATATGAGAGAGTACATAACTAGGAAAAAACCACTCGTGTTTCTGAAGGAGACCCAAGAAAGAAGAGACTGATGCAGTTTAGAAGCTGTGTGCCACGTGTGTACCTATGCAACAATTTTGCATGTTCTTCACATGTACCCCAAAACCTAAAATGCAATAAAATAAATAAATGGGGGAAAAAAAAAAGAAGCTGTGTGAAAAATTGTATCAAGGAAATAGGACTTGTACTGCTCTTTAAAGGATGTGGAATATTGAAGCGGCTCTTTTAGTTTTAGGGAATTGCTGTAGACAAATTATAATTACTTAAATGCAACATGCATGAAATGCAGAGATCTACTCTGTTGGATTCAGGATTGTTCATAGTCCTTTCCGTCTTAGTTTCTGAGATGTTGGAAGGGGCCTTGGACAAACATGGAAGGGCCAGAAAATGCAAGTGTTGGGGTCTGATCAAAAGCAACTCTCATCTTCTGACAATTAGGAAGGCATAATGACATAATATTATTGTGAATCTTTGTTTTTTTATTTAGATGAATATCTCTACTTTAACAATGCAATTATTTTATTCACAACTTATAGTTTATGTGAATGATATAATCATAAAAATATTTAATAACAATGGTTCTAATTATATGTATTGTCTCTGTATCTACAAAATTTGGTAAAAGCTAATTTTCTAAGAAGACAGAGAGAGAGAAACAGAGAGAAGAAAGAAAGAGAACTAAGGGATTATTCTGAAATAACTGTAATGGTTAAACATAGCTAGTATTTTTTAGATTAAAATAAACTTGATTAATAATCATTAATTTCTGTGTCACTTTTTTTTTTTTTTTTTTGAGAAGGAGTTTCACTCTTGTTACCCAGGCTGGAGTGCAATGGCGCGATCTCGGCTCACCGCAACCTCCGCCTCCTGGGTTCAGGCAATTCTCCTGCCTCAGCCTCCTGAGTAGCTGGGATTACAGGCACGTGCCACCATGCCCAGCTAATTTTTTGTAGTTTTAGTAGAGACGGGGTTTCACCGTGTTGACCAGGATGGTCTCGATCTCTTGACCTCGTGATCCACCCGCCTCGGCCTCCCAAAGTGCTGGGATTACAGGCTTGAGCCACCGCGCCCGGCCCTGTGTCACATTTTTTAACCCTGAAGAATATCTTATTAATAGCTTAACTCTGACAAACTTTTCAGCTTAAAAACAGAAATTTAAAGGAAAGGCAAAACTTACAAAATACACATTTTTTTAAACGTAGGGGGAAAAAAAAAGGTAGGCTGTGGGAGGCTAAGCTGGGAAAATTCCTTGAGCCCATGAATTCCAGGCTGTAGTAAACCATGATCACAGCCTGTGTGAGAGAGTGAGACCCTGTCTCTAAATTTTTTTTTTAAAAAACGAGGTCAGGTGTGATCTGTTGAGTACAAGCCATTGATGCCTTACACTGATTTAGAAAATGAAATTAAACATATAATTCACATGGTAGTAAGAATAGTGCTCAATTCTGCAAAGATGTTTAGTACCTAACCTCCAGCAAAAGGGAATTTATAAGAGTGATTAATATAAAGATCCTGAGATGGGTGGAATATTCTGGACTCTCTGGATAGGGCCAATGTAATCACAAAAGCCTTTATGAGAGAAACTGGAAATCAGAAAAGGAGAGGCAAAGACAGAGCAGAGGCTTAAGTACACTGTTGCTGCCTAAAAAGGATCCTAAAGCTCAGGAGTAGGAGCTGTGCCACCCTCGAAAAAAGAAAAGAAAACAAATTTTTCGTTGAGTCTCCGGTGGGAGCATGACCCTGCTCACACCTTCATTTTAGCACCGTGAGATGGATTTCAGGCCTCCAGAACTGTAAGAGAATGATTAGTAGATAAATTTCTCTGCTTTACCTATGTAATTATTTTATTTGCAACTTATAGTTTATGTGAATGATATAAACATAAAAATACATAACATTGCTTCCGATTATATGTATTGTTTTTGTACATATCTTTGCAGAAGTGAGCACTATTTTTACTACCACTTGAATTATATGTTTAATTTTACTTACTAAATCAGTGTGAAAGGCTCAATGGCTTGTACTCAGCAGATCACACCTGACCTTGCCTTTTTTTTTTTTTATTTTTATTTTTTCAGAGTCAAGGTCTCACTCTCTCATGCAGGCTGTGATCATGGCTTACTAAAGCCTGGGATTGCTTTTCTAATTTTATGTATTGTTTGTGTTAAGCTACTAAATTTGTGACAATTTTCACAGCAGCAATAGAAAACCAATACACTGCTAATCAAATATTTAAGTTACATTTTGATGTGTTGTCCAAGCAGTAGCATTTGAAGGGAATGAAAAATGTGTTTTAAGTATAGCACACAGTAGAGCTCAGAAATGAATTGTAGAAATGTCTACTTTTTCTCAAAGGCTTCTAATCGAGAAAAGATTAAGAAGAAGTAAGATCAGATTGCTAACAAGTCCCAGAATGGTTAAAAAGGTCTCACTCAAACTGTTACCTACTCTTAGCTACTATACTCTCCTCGTTCTTTTTTCATCTAAACCTCTAAAGCGGGTTCTCCACATTCCTTATGTACAATTAAATGATTTTATTTGTATTTTAATTGACAGCCTTACAGTTTTAAATTGCAACTGGATTTCAATTAAGTTTGCGCAAGTAACAATAATCTCCATTTTCATATGATTTCTTATAAGATTTCCACTTTTACTTTTTTCCCAAATTAAAACCAGGTGAGAATTTTTGTTTGTTTTTTTGTTTTTTAGAAAAGGATTTATTTAAAGAGAGAGAGAAACAGGAGAAGGACAGAGAAAGAAACAGCTAACTCTAATCCAGGAGAGGAAAGGAGCTTCCACACTGAGTGAAAGGGAATAGAAAGATGAAGTTTAGGAGGGGAAGACAGGTTTCCACGGGAAAGTGTGGAAGGGGATGCCAGAGGGGAAATCCAGGAGAGAGAAAGTTGGCTTACATGAAGGGAGTGTTTGTGGAAGGGGACCCAAACATGGGGCCCTGAGAAATATTTTAAATTTTACTATTTTACGAGAAACATAGAAAGGGGGGTTATTTTTGAGCCTCTCAAGTTGCAGTAGGAAGATTTTCATGTAAGAGGTAGAGTATTAACATATTCTAACCATCAAAGTAAATACTTCACTGGCAATGCCAAAGAAGTCAGTTACTGAATGATTTTTATATGAAACATTTGATGCATTTATTATTATATTGAACATGATGACTTCAAAATGTGCTATACTGCCTGAGGGTTTTGTAGATGTTATAATTCACTTTAATTCTTTGTATTCCTATACTATGATCACAGACTTCGGAAGAAATAAGCCTTTATATCAAAACAGCTCCCAATATTATAGTTAACATGAGCTAAAATATAAGAACATAAACAGAGTGAGAACATGGCATAGCAATGCTGCTTGAATTTGTCATTTGCATTGATTTGTGGAGTTACTTGTATAAGGGTAGCAACAGTTTTAACAAAAACTAAACCAAAGCAGGAAGGTAAGAGTGTCAACAGCTTTCTGGCACACTTGAGTCAGGTTTTCATGCACAGCTTTAAATACGTTGTGCAATATTGTGAATAGTAGATGTAATGATACTTATTTATGAGAAAAGCACCCATTCTCCATGTAAATTATTAAACAACATAGGATTTAATAAACTTTTCAGATGGTTGGCACAAATGTTTTACTTTATCATATAGATTATAAAAATATTTTTAAATATCTGTTTTAAGATTCTGGAAATAAAAAGAGATATTGACTATTTCCTTGAGATGAAAATAATTAACTAATGGTGACTTTAATATTCATGTTGATAAAACTGATTACCCTCAATGTATCAGTCAAGTATCTGATGGTGATGATTACATCACAGATATAATAATTGCTGTTCTGACAATGGCAATACGATAGTATTTTAGTTACCATTTAGCATAATAATCACCATAATATTGTGGTCCGAACAACTGATAAATACACAGTTTTTTCATTAATTTATATTTTTATGGTAGTTATGCTGAAATACTTTTATTCAGGCTGGAGATGATGTTAGTAAAGAGACATTACAATGAACAAATGTATTTAATTTTCTTCCAGTACTGGCAATACAACTGGTAAGCTACACCGGATTCTGATTATCTTAAAAACCCAGAAAGCATGTTGCAGGACAAAGAAAATCTTTTTAGCTTGGTTTCCCTAGCATTAAGTTTCATAGTGAGGCCACAAAGCAACACCCAATATTTTGCTACTCCTCAGACATTTTAATGACTGGTGGTGAAATGACCAGGAAGCAGTTGGTGAGCACATGTCTGATTCTTTTTGAATTTGTTGTTGTTCCTGTTTTCTTTTCCTTTATTTTCATTTCATTGTGTTTATTGCATTAGTTCTATTTTCCCTCATAGCCCTCCTAGTTGAGCATGTCAGAAAGATTAAGAAAGACAGTTCATTTGTATCATTTGCTGTTTATATTCACAGCCACACATTGCATTGAACAGCATCCCATAGTTCACTTAAGAAGTCAGTATGAAATCAACCTGATTAAAGACTGCAGAGACAAATGAAAACAGAATAGGGGCAATTTTCATTATTTTACTATAATCCTATGTGTGATTTGTTTTCACTCTTGTTCACTAAGTGTCATGTGTACCAGAGGAAAATTATAAAGAAAACAAATAACTAATTATTAAGTAGGAAAAATGAGACAGAAAAAAAAAAATTCAGTCAACTACCGGTGTTCTCTTCAAACATATTCTACGTTGCAGCCATCTGATGTTGTCTAATTTATATTCGGTCACACATTCCTTTTGAATTCTGTAGGTTACTTATAATAACTGAATTTCCTGGGAGCATTTTAAATAAGGCTCTTCAAGTTTGAGCCCTTTACCCAGCAGGCTGATTTGACAGCAAGTGCCAATTACAGGTACTAGAGAAACAGATGGGAAGTATTTGCCTCAATAAATAAATAAATAAACCCTTTATTAATATGGTTTAAAATAGGAGAACAGTGATAACTTTGGAATTAGTTTGAATTGTGTGCACACTTAAAAAATATTCCTAATAGAGCAAAAAAATCAAAGGATGTAGAAAACACGTTTTGTTTTGTTTTTGTTTTTTGAGACAGAGTCTCACTCTGTTACCCAGGCTGGAGTGCCGTGGCACAATCTCGGCTCACTGCAACCTCCGCTTCCCAAGTTCAAGCCATTCTCTTGTCTCAGCCTCCTAAGCAGCTGGGACTGCAGGAGCATGCCAAAACGCCAAGCTAATTTTTGTATTTTTAGTGGAGACAGGGTTTCATTGTGTTGGCCAGGATGGTCTTGATCTCTTGACCTAGTGATCTGCCCACTTTATCTCCCAAAGTGCTAGGATTATGGGCATGAGCCACTGTGCTCAGCTGAAAAGAAGTTTTAACACATATGAAAAATCTACAAAAAAAGAAAAGTCTAAATTAAATAACAAAATAATTATAATATTTTTAAAGCATTTATATATTTTTAAAATTGATGTCTTTCATACAAATGCAGTATTATCAGCCACCTAATGAGTTTACAATCACTAGTACTGTTCCCATATAAGGTAAAAAAGTATGTAGAAAATATTTATCTGAAATCTATTCCCAGAGGGAAAATGCAAAAACATACATAAAATAGAAAATATAAGATCATTGATTTATGTGAGATAAGATACTTAAGCACCATATGTACTTCCTACCACTCTGTTCAGAGAATAGTAATACTATGTAATTATGTAATCACAACTTATAACAATGTAACTTGAATGGTAACTACACACTCCCGTGGATAAAAAATAATTTATATTACTGCTACATAACAGCCTTACATTTGTTATATTTCATAGTGTATGTTTAGAAAGCTAACATATTGAGACAATTTGTGTTGGCAGTAAAATATTTGAAAATTAGAAATATTGTTTGTACCAGATCTCTGATTTAAGTTAGAATAAATTTAGCATCTTTTGACAATACTGATGGGGTGTAGTTGGATACAAAATAGTCTAATCTCCATCTGAATGCACTTAATAGAGGACAAAATGCAATTGTGGGTTGTTCTTATTTAAGAAATAAATACTTGATGAATCAATTTATAATAACAATATAGATAGCAAATAGGTAGCAAAATGGTGCTAGTTTGAATTAGAAAAAAAAAGGGCTTGTCTAAAATACAAAACATGTTTCATAAAATTAAGATTTTTGTATTCAAGATGATTCAATTACTAATCAGGTTAACAAAACAATTACCTTAAATAGAAGAATTAAAAATAATATATTTTGAAGGATTATACAAAAATGTATGAGCAGTGAATAATTTTATGTGAATAACTAGAGGGACTAAAGAATACAAGAAAATAAATAATGAAGTAATAAATAAAAAATACTTTTTGGCCAGGTGCGGTGGCTTATGCCTATAATCCTAGCACTTTGGGAGGCCAAGGTGGGAGGATTGCTTAGAGTCCAGGATTTTGAGACCAGCCTGAGGAACGTAGAGAGACTCCAACTCTATAAAACATAAAATATTAGCTGGGTATTGTGGCAGGTGTCTATAGTCTCAGCTAGTTGGGAGGCTGAGGCAGGAGGATTGCTTGAGCCGGGGAGGTAGAGTCTACCGTGAGCTGTGAGTATAATTTTAAAGTATGTGATAAGTTTATAGACTGCAGTGCCAATTTGAATGTTTGGGCCATAATTGCACTTACTTGTGCTCATGGGGCTGTTTTCATGTCCAGAATTATATGCCAAACATACTTAGGGCTACTGGCCCGCATCCACTAGACACTGCTTTCCTAAAATAGCTGGTACAGGAAAGATATTTGCTAAAAGTCAGCAGTCAATCAGAAAACTAAGGATGCAAACAAACAACAGTCTCAGCAATTTAGGTAAAGAAAGAATTTTCACCAACTTGATAAAAAGAATGTATAGAAAACTCACTGATTTAACTCCCAGCTGTCAATCAATGCCAATTTGCCAATGTGTGGGTGAATGGTTCTGTAAATGATCCTCTGCTGCCCAACTCACGTTTCATGGAACAGATAAATTATCTTCTTTGCACTTCCTAAATTCAAATTCATGGACTAAAATGTATATATATTTTCTATCGTTTAAATAGGCTAAGTTTTTAGGAGGCTTATTACTGCAGTACTGCATTTGTAACAGAGTGCCAAGCAGCTGGGAGAAACGTAGCACAAGAGGCATTGGTTTTGGAGAAAAGAAAAAAGGTAGAAGCTGAAAGACCTTTGGGGTTAGTATTAGAAGAAGCCTAAAAGTCCTGAGAAAACTATCAGTAATGGCTTAACGTAAAGTGAAAAAAGAAAGCGGAATGTGGAGGAAAGGAAACACTTTGTAAGTAGTAGCTATAAATAGAAAATAGAAATGCACAAAATAAATGTGGTGATCTAGCTAAGAGGATTTTCAGGAAGATTATTAAAAATAATACCTAATGTTTGACTGACTGCAAAAAAATGTGAGAGGAGAAAGATCATCTAAAAACAGTTAAAAATTATGGAGCCAGGATTTGTTGTATTAGAAAAATAAAATGAACCTGGAAACCATCATTCTCAGCAAACTGACAGAAGAGCAGAAGATCAAACACCGCATGTTCTCACTCATAGGCGGGTGTTGAACAATGAGAACACATGGACACAGGGAGGGGAGCACTACACACTGGGGTCAGTTGGGGGGAAATAGGGGAGGGACGGTGGGGAGTGGGAAGCTGGGGAGAGATAGCAAGGGGAGAAATGCCAGATGTAGGTGATGGGGAGGAAGACAGCGAATCACACTGCCACGTGTGTTCCTATGCAACAATTTTGCATGTTCTTCACATGTACCCCAAAACCTAAAATGCAATAAAATAAATAAATGGGGAAAAAAAAAAAGAAAAATAAAACACTTTCTCATTCCAAGTCTCTCCAATGGGAAAATTATACTCAAATTAAGAACAGGTCTTAGGCTTAAGATCAAGTCCATAGGAGATTTAAAGGAATATTTATGCATACATCATAGCAAGCCAGTCACCTCATAAAAACCTGCAGATTGGGAAAAACAAACAAAAGATCCTCCAAGAATCTTATCGATGTATCTTGCAGGTGCACTTTGTTAAACAACAGGTCTTAGAATCCTAACAGCCATTGTTGTAAAGAATCCATAATATCTTGAAGGCTTGTGTATGGGTTTTGCTTTTATTAAATAGAGGGAATGATAAATTGATATACATAAAGGTCAGAAATAGGGTAAGACATTGTTTCGGCATGGACAAAAGGAACAAAGACAATATTACTTGTAAAGAGGACTTTGACATACAGTTATTAATGTAACTAATTTAGATGAGAGATGTTGAGAGGTGGTGGTGTTAGAGTAGGAAGCGAGGCAGAGATGTGAGCAGGCAGGAGAGCTCCCCACATCCCGCCTTCACCACCGTGAATGTCAGGCGACACTGAGGTGATGACCAGGCAGTTGTTAAACTGTTTCTCTAAATAATAATTGATCACAGCCAGAGCCAGAGAAAGAGGTATCAATAGGTAGAACATTCTGGAATCTAGTGATCAGCACCTTTCCAACAAGATCTTAGGAGCTGGGTACCTGGGTTCAAGCATGTGCTGAGAGGCAAAATTGTGGTGTTTGACCTTTCTCTAGAAACATTTGACTGGCAAGTGAAAAATGCCTCAAATGAGCACGTGCATAACTTGAGTAAACACATTGGGAGGGTGCCCCTTCGCAAGTGCTAGAGTGGACCCTAGGGAAAATCAAGGGAGGAGAGATGTAATCCCCCTCCCCTTCCCCAAAACGTGCCAATATATAAAACCCAAAGTCAAGGGCCGAACAGTGCAATTGGAGCTCTCAAGTTGCCCGCTTGGCCTTCTTCCATGTGTACTCCCTTTTGTTCATGCTTAAACACATTTTAATAAATTCTCCTGCTAAAATACATGCCTCACCGGGCGTGGTGTCTCACGCCTGTAATCCCAGTACTTTGGCAGATCGAGGTAGGTGGATTACCTGAGGTAAGGCGTTCAAGAGCAGCCTGGGCAATATGGTGAAATCCTGTCTCTACCAAAAGTACAAAAATTAGAAGGGCATGGTGACTGGCGCCTGTAATCCCAGTTACTCAGGAGACTGAGGGAGGAGACTCATTGAGCCTGGGAGGTGGAGGCTGCAGTGAGCTAAGATTGCCTTACAATATTTCTTATCTTTATGTATATCAATCATTCACTCTATTAAACAAAAGAAAAACCCACACGGATTCCCTGCAACAATGACTAATAGGATTCTGAGACTTAGTGTTTAACAAACTGAACCTACAAGATACATTCATAAGATACTTAAAGGATCTTTTGTTTGTTTTTTCCGGTCTGTGGGTTTTTATGAGGTGGCTTGCTATGACGTATTCATAAATATTCTTTTAAACTCCTTATGGATTTGATCTTAAGCCTAAAACCTGTTCTTAATTTAAGTATAATTCAATTTCAAAAAGAGTCAACATAGATTCTTGAAAACTATTTCATTAAAACAACTTTAACCCACATGCTTTTGTCATCCTCTGGCTCATAGAATGCTCACAAATTATGGCTGTGCCAAGTATGATCTGCTCCACCCAGAATCTGAGTTTTTGTTTTATGCAAGGGAATTTATGCTTTGGTTTCTTTGTTCATTGGCTCATATATATTCTCATGTCTGGGAGGAAAACCTCTACCTTCACCAATAACACCCTCATTATGCTTCCCTGTGATACTGGACTTGAATGTCTTTGTAACTCCCCTTGATGAAAGCATTCCTAAACTTTTCATTAAAAAAAAAAAGTATCCATTAGCTTGGGGAAGGGAGAAAAAGGAAATCTCAAAACATTCTTCACCTAAGCTTATTGACTACCTTCTTTAAGTTCAACCGATTCTATTATTCAGGGAATTTCTGCCAATGTCTCACCTTCCTCTGACATAGGCACTAAGGTGATTTTGAATATCAATTTACTTACTTTCAGCAAATTCTGTCTAGAGGGTCTAGAAGACTTCTGTACGATAGAAACTTAGTGAAAGTTATATATGTAATTATAAATTGTTAGTCACCACATGAAAACACTGAAAGAGAATTAAGTGAAATTAATTTTAGAAATTTGATTTAATTCATAATACCCAAAGTATTGTATTCCCACGTACAATCAATATAAAATACTATTAATGAGATACTTTACATTGTCTTGCATTTAATTTACACTTATAGTGTGTCTCTGGTTAGACTAGTCACATTTCAAGGGCTGTATAGCCACAGTGGCTACCATATTTAACAAGGGAGGTTTACAAAAATTTCCTCAGATTATGGGTTGTTGGTGGTGGGGGCTTATTTCTTATCTTCTCAGGTTTCAGGTGTCTACCATTCATTTAATGCATAATTGAAAGTATGAGTCACTCATCATTTCCACTTATTTCAAACTTCACCAGCAAAAGAAACAATATTAATGTTGCCTTAAGTATACAGAGTGGATCAGATCAATCGCCATATTAACTGACCCTCCATCGGATTCCCTGAAAACATGAAAATAATTCAGGAGCAAAAATGTCCTTACTTTATGTCAAGAAGTTTACAAGTAAATAGATCCCAGCATATTTTGTATCATTTAATTATAGCAATTGATGCCTTCCTGAATTATATCATGTTCTCTTGTCAATGTATTCATGAAGCACTCCCATCTCATTTACAAACTATCCCTTGCCCAGATGGCTAAGCACAACTAATTATCTTGAATAATAATTTTAGGTGTCAGAGTTTTCTGACCTTTCTAAAATTAAGCATACAAATCTTGTTTTTCTCTATTTAAAACACGCTGAATATACAGTTATATATAGACTTAAGATAACAAATTTGTTATAATTGTATATTTGCTCAGTGCAAGAGGAATATTTAATTTATATTATTTTACCCCAATTAATTTGATCAAATAAATCTAGGCTGCATGAAGTATATTAGTCAACTGTAAATATCCTGAAATAATAATGATTTCATCATTCTTAATTTTGATACAAAACAGTATATATATCTATTTATATATATAAATAGAGATATAAATATATATAAATATTTATATATATTTATATATAAATAGAGATATATAAATATATCTATTTATATATATAAATAGAGATATATAAATAGATATATATAAAAATATATATATAAATATATCTATTTATATATATAAATATATTTATATATAT